>NC_047017.1:11929684-12243612 GCF_902652985.1 Pecten maximus | reverse complement strand
TTTTTATCTATTATATACAGCTCTGAGTAATAAGAACTTTACCGTTATACAATCGTACACTTTTTTTCTATTATGTACGGCTCTGAGTAATAGGAACTTTACCGTTATACAATCGTACACTTTTTATCTATTAAACATATGTTAGCTGTTTAGTGACATGTTTTATCGATTGAAGATGTTAAAACAGCAACTTTATGTTGATTATTTATAAGAGGAGAAATGGACTACACCACTGTAAATAAAACATAGGAATGACAATTGGTTCTGTAACTTATTAGATAAATATTACATTTATAATATGGCAATGCTACAAGTATTTCCTCCAGTAAAACCTGCACATCAATACAGGATGCAGTAAATGCACATTACTGCCATCTTGTGGATGATGAACTAATCAAGTCATTGCTCCAATGTGTTGAGTTAGAAGGCCCCGGCATGGTCACGATTGTCAATAATAGACACTGGAGGCCTCGCAATCTTATACATTATGGCTTCATGTGATATGGATCGATGGGGAACATTTTGAAATTGAATGAAAATTTGTCTTGTGGCATTAGAACTTTCTTCATATGAGGAAACTTTGAATTACTGGAATTATAAGACTCTTGGCAAACCCTTTTTGATAATACCTGTCATTTCTGAACAAACAGCAAGGGGCATAACTCTTAATTACCTAATATTTAAAAAGTAACTGAATATTTTATTTTCGATATTCAGTTACGTTTCTATATGTATACAGGGACTCATTAGACTTGGCCTTACCTTCATAATCCTCAAGTTTTATCTGAAAGTTTCTCACAATTCTTGATACGTCCAACTTGACTATTTAACATATCCAGAATTGACCTCATTTTCAACCTCGCAGCTCGTATCATTTTCATGAGATGAAAGATGATTCTGTAATGTATTTGATACACTAAGTCCCATTTTACACATGATTAATACAGGTATCTGTAAATACATAATTTGTTTTTCTGTATTTTCAGGGATACTTAGAATTTCTAAAGAATTCTACCCATAAAAAAGTGTCTAAGAAGGAGCGGGACTGTCTGTTTGGAAACATTGTGGAGATTTATGAGTTCAGCAGGTAATGATGACAAATTAATGATGTGTCGTGATGGCAGCATGATGGATTACATACATAAAGGACATGTCTATTGCTGCCTATATAACTATTGTAGAAACAACTTGGTGTTAGTGACTTTTCTTAATGTTAATTATCTAGAGTGAAGTCACATGATCAGTCCAGATCACATGACCATCTTAGTGTCCTCTCCTGATGTTAATGATCTAGAGTGAAGTCACATGATCAGTCCAGATCACATGACCATATAATGACATCATAATGGTACAGGTTGGTCTACGTTACACCAACATGTACTTTTAATGTTGACTTAGATAACATGTACAATTATCATAGCTTTGTATCAATCAATTAGATGATTAGGACTTTCAAGATGTTTTCCCAGTAAATGAACATAGATAAGATATAAGATAACCACTGATATGAATAAGTATTGTTGTCACTATAACTGTTCTCAGACTGACGGATAAATAACCCTGGTCTCCTAATGGATGTCATTCTAACATCACAAAATACAGATACTGACAGTAAATACAATAGAATGACTATTAATGGAGAGACAATAGCTCTAATGTTAGGGGTCGGAGACATTTTATTACAGGTAGGAAAGGTAGACTAATGATTTCATTACATCACCTGGTCATAGAACCAATGAGAAGTATTGCTAGATCACAGTGTCTGTTGTTTATCTATCCCTCCTCTGTGAGTACAGTGTCTGTTGTTTGTCATTTATCCCTCCTCTGTCAGTACAGTGTCTGTTGTTTGTCATTTATCCCTCCTCTGTCAGTAGAGTGTCTGTTGTTTATCTATCCCTCCTCTGTGAGTACAGTGTCTGTTGTTTATCTATCCCTCCCCTGTCAGTACAGTGTCTGTTGTTTATCTATCCCTCCTCTGTCAGTACAGTGTCTGTTGTTTATCTATCCCTCCTCTGTGAGTACAGTGTCTGTTGTTTATCTATCCCTCCTCTGTCAGTACAGTGTCTGTTGTTTATCTATCCCTCCTCTGTGAGTACAGTGTCTGTTGTTTATCTATCCCTCCTCTGTCAGTACAGTGTCTGTTGTTTATCTATCCCTCCTCTGTCAGTACAGTGTCTGTTGTTTGTCATTTATCCCTCCTCTGTCAGTACAGTGTCTGTTGTTTGTCATTTATCCCTCCTCTGTCAGTACAGTGTCTGTTGTTTATCTATCCCTCCTCTGTCATTACAGTGTCTGTTGTTTATCTATCCCTCCTCTGTCAGTAGTGTCTGTTGTTTATCTATCCCTCCTCTGTCATTACAGTGTCTGTTGTTTATCTATCCCTCCTCTGTCAGTAGTGTCTGTTGTTTATCTATCCCTCCTCTGTCAGTACAGTGTCTGTTGTTTATCTATCCCTCCTCTGTCAGTACAGTGTCTGTTGTTTGTCATTTATCCCTCCTCTGTCAGTAGAGTGTCTGTTGTTTATCTATCCCTCCTCTGTGAGTACAGTGTCTGTTGTTTATCTATCCCTCCCCTGTCAGTACAGTGTCTGTTGTTTATCTATCCCTCCTCTGTCAGTACAGTGTCTGTTGTTTATCTATCCCTCCTCTGTCAGTACAGTGTCTGTTGTTTATCTATCCCTCCTCTGTCAGTACAGTGTCTGTTGTTTATCTATCCCTCCTCTGTCAGTACAGTGTCTGTTGTTTATCTATCCCTCCTCTGTCAGTACAGTGTCTGTTGTTTATCTATCCCTCCTCTGTCAGTACAGTGTCTGTTGTTTGTCATTTATCCCTCCTCTGTCAGTACAGTGTCTGTTGTTGTCATTTATCCCTCCTCTGTCAGTACAGTGTCTGTTGTTTATCTATCCCTCCTCTGTCATTACAGTGTCTGTTGTTTATCTATCCCTCCTCTGTCAGTAGTGTCTGTTGTTTATCTATCCCTCCTCTGTCATTACAGTGTCTGTTGTTTATCTATCCCTCCTCTGTCAGTAGTGTCTGTTGTTTATCTATCCCTCCTCTGTCAGTAGTGTCTGTTGTTTATCTATCCCTCCTCTGTCAGTACAGTGTCTGTTGTTTATCTATCCCTCCTCTGTCAGTACAGTGTCTGTTGTTTGTCATTTATCCCTCCTCTGTCAGTACAGTGTCTGTTGTTTATCTATCCCTCCTCTGTGAGTACAGTGTCTGTTGTTTATCTATCCCTCCTCTGTCAGTACAGTGTCTGTTGTTTATCTATCCCTCCTCTGTCAGTACAGTGTCTGTTGTTTATCTATCCCTCCTCTGTCAGTACAGTGTCTGTTGTTTATCTATCCCTCCTCTGTCAGTAGAGTGTCTGTTGTTTATCTATCCCTCCTCTGTCAGTACAGTGTCTGTTGTTTATCTATCCTTCCTCTGTGAGTACAGTGTCTGTTGTTTGTCATTTATCCCTCCTCTGTGAGTACAGTGTCTGTTGTTTATCTATCCCTCCTCTGTCAGTACAGTGTCTGTTGTTTATCTATCCCTCCTCTGTCAGTACAGTGTCTGTTGTTTATCTATCCCTCCTCTGTCAGTACAGTGTCTGTTGTTTATCTATCCCTCCTCTGTCAGTACAGTGTCTGTTGTTTATCTATCCCTCCTCTGTCAGTACAGTGTCTGTTGTTTATCTATCCCTCCTCTGTCAGTACAGTGTCTGTTGTTTATCTATCCCTCCTCTGTCAGTACAGTGTCTGTTGTTTATCTATCCCTCCTCTGTCAGTACAGTGTCTGTTGTTTATCTATCCCTCCTCTGTCAGTACAGTGTCTGTTGTTTATCTATCCCTCCTCTGTCAGTACAGTGTCTGTTGTTTATCTATCCCTCCTCTGTCAGTACAGTGTCTGTTGTTTATCTATCCCTCCTCTGTCAGTACAGTGTCTGTTGTTTATCTATCCCTCCTCTGTCAGTACAGTGTCTGTTGTTTATCTATCCCTCCTCTGTCAGTACAGTGTCTGTTGTTTATCTATCCCTCCTCTGTCAGTACAGTGTCTGTTGTTTATCTATCCCTCCTCTGTCAGTACAGTGTCTGTTGTTTATCTATCCCTCCTCTGTCAGTACAGTGTCTGTTGTTTATCTATCCCTCCTCTGTCAGTACAGTGTCTGTTGTTTATCTATCCCTCCTCTGTCAGTACAGTGTCTGTTGTTTATCTATCCCTCCTCTGTCAGTACAGTGTCTGTTGTTTATCTATCCCTCCTCTGTCAGTACAGTGTCTGTTGTTTATCTATCCCTCCTCTGTCAGTACAGTGTCTGTTGTTTATCTATCCCTCCTCTGTCAGTACAGTGTCTGTTGTTTATCTATCCCTCCTCTGTCAGTACAGTGTCTGTTGTTTATCTATCCCTCCTCTGTCAGTACAGTGTCTGTTGTTTATCTATCCCTCCTCTGTCAGTACAGTGTCTGTTGTTTATCTATCCCTCCTCTGTCAGTACAGTGTCTGTTGTTTATCTATCCCTCCTCTGTCAGTACAGTGTCTGTTGTTTATCTATCCCTCCTCTGTCAGTACAGTGTCTGTTGTTTATCTATCCCTCCTCTGTCAGTACAGTGTCTGTTGTTTATCTATCCCTCCTCTGTCAGTACAGTGTCTGTTGTTTATCTATCCCTCCTCTGTCAGTACAGTGTCTGTTGTTTATCTATCCCTCCTCTGTCAGTACAGTGTCTGTTGTTTATCTATCCCTCCTCTGTCAGTACAGTGTCTGTTGTTTATCTATCCCTCCTCTGTCAGTACAGTGTCTGTTGTTTATCTATCCCTCCTCTGTGAGTACAGTGTCTGTTGTTTATCTATCCCTCCTCTGTGAGTACAGTGTCTGTTGTTTATCTATCCCTCCTCTGTGAGTACAGTGTCTGTTGTTTATCTATCCCTCCTCTGTCAGTACAGTGTCTGTTGTGTATCTATCCCTCCTCTGTCAGTACAGTGTCTGTTGTTTTATCTATCCCTCCTCCGTCATTACAGTGTCTGTTGTTTATCTATCCCTCCTTTGTCAGTACAGTGTCTGTTGTTTATCTATCCCTCCTGTCAGTACAGTGTCTGTTGTTTATCTATCCCTCCTCTGTCAGTACAGTGTCTGTTGTTTATCTATCCCTCCTCCGTCATTACAGTGTCTGTTGTTTATCTATCCCTCCTCTGTCAGTACAGTGTCTGTTGTTTATCTATCCCTCCTCTGTCAGTACAGTGTCTGTTGTTTACCTATCCCTCCTCTGTCAGTACAGTATCTGTTGTTTATCTATCCCTCCTGTCAGTACAGTGTCTGTTGTTTATCTATCCCTCCTCTGTCAGTACAGTGTCTGTTGTTTATCTATCCCTCCTCTGTCAGTACAGTGTCTGTTATTTATCTATCCCTCCTCTGTCAGTACAGTGTCTGTTGTTTATCTATCCCTCCTCTGTCAGTACAGTGTCTGTTGTTTATCTATCCCTCCTGTCAGTACAGTGTCTGTTGTTTATCTATCCCTCCTCTGTCAGTACAGTGTCTGTTGTTTATCTATCCCTCCTCTGTCAGTACAGTGTCTGTTGTTTATCTATCCCTCCTCTGTGAGTACAGTGTCTGTTGTTTATCTATCCCTCCTCTGTCAGTACAGTGTCTGTTGTTTATCTATCCCTCCACTGTCAGTACAGTGTCTGTTGTTTGTCATTTATCCCTCCTCTGTCAGTACAGTGTCTGTTGTTTATCTATCCCTCCTCCGTCATTACAGTGTCTGTTGTTTATCTATCCCTCCTCTGTCAGTACAGTGTCTGTTGTTTATCTATCCCTCCTCTGTCAGTACAGTATCTGTTGTTTATCTATCCCTCCTGTCAGTACAGTGTCTGTTGTTTATCTATCCCTCCTCTGTCAGTACAATGTCTGTTGTTTATCTATCCCTCCTCTGTCAGTACAGGGTCTGTTGTTTATCTATCCCTCCTCTGTCAGTACAGTGTCTGTTGTTGTCATTTATCCCTCCTCTGTCAGTACAGTGTCTGACTTTTGACAAAACAGATTATTTTAGAACCTCTTTAAACTTTTAGTCCAATTTCAAAAAGGATGTTACCTAGGTCGAGGGTAAGCCTGAAAGCTTGAATCAGGGTAACTCCAGTAATAATATTGGAGAGAATTTACTGATTCTTTCCCAATGGAAATCTTTCCAGGGGCAGAGAAGATATGACTACTTCATACTGTCATTGAAATCAGACAAAAACTGTGTCCCTGTGTTCTGATGAATGACAGTTTAACAACTTGATTGCTAATGTTAGGCTGAGCAAGCCTGATCATGTCTACTCATTAACGATGTGTCTAACATTCCAAGCTTAATTTAAATTTTATATATATGCTCTTCCAATTCCCTCACTATAATGTGATCGTATGACATTTTATTTAAAATGTTCGCCTCTTAACTCAGGAACAAGAGATAGATCTTTGAACTTTGGTGATTAAAATTAGATATACATGTATTCCTGGTCGATTTTGTAAGTTACCAAGATTTCAAAATAGGCAAAATTTACTACCATTATTATTCAGTAAAAGTCCCATGTCTGGTAATAAGGACATAATTTGTAATAAGCCAATGCCTATTGACAAGCCCATGTTTGGTAATAAGTCCATGTTTGGTAATAAGTCCATGTTTTGTAATAAGCCAATGCCTATTGACAAGCCCATGTTTGGTAATAAGTCCATGTTTGGTAATAAGTCCATGTTTTGTAATAAGCCAATGCCTATTGACAAGCCCATCTCTGGTGATAAGTCCATGTCTGGTAGTAATTCCATGTTTGGTAATAAGTCCATCTCTGGTAATTAGCCCATGCTTGGTAATAAGCCCATATCTGATAATAAGCCCATGCCTGTGTCTCCTGTAGTTCTGCTGTAATGCTAACAATTGCTATTTCATAGCTCTGTTTATCTGTTGCCCCTCAGGATTTTTTTTAAAAGATATAATAATATACATAAAGTGTACCTGCATTCAGCATTTTCTGTGTAATATAAGTTTCAGTTTACCTGTTTGTTATTTTAGGTAGTAAATTGTGTTTCCCTACATCCTAATAAACTATTTGTTAGGTAAAGTTTCAATTTACCTGTATGTTATTTTAGGTAGTAAACTGATTTGTTAAGTTAATTAATTTTCAATTCATCTGTAATTTGACAGAGTGTTCCTAGGAGAACTGGAGCAATGTGAGGACAATCCATTGAAGGTTGCTGACTGTTTCCTCAGACACAACGAAGGATTCGCAATATACGCACAATACTGCACCAACTACCCAAGGTATGGGGTTAGGGTTAGTCCTTCTAAATATACTCTATGATTTAAAGACCAAATTGAATTAGCTATTTTTGGAGATGGAATAAAACATGTCTTTTTTGTTTGTGGATGAAATATAAGCTTCATTTGAATCTGAAAACCATGCCATTTGGTTATATATTGACATTATTGAGTTCAGATGTATGGTGGTATGACTTTTATTGGAACAATATATTGGACAGTTATATGTTATTTTACATTCTGCTTTACACAAAGTTGTCCTGAAAGGGAAATAGAATAAATATGAAAGTTATTACATTGAGTTAACGATAGGACAAAATTTATCTATATTTTAAGCTATACTTTCTGTAAAATAGGCATATCTTCATGTCACAGAATGGTCGACGAATGGGCGTTCTCAGAAAATTGTAGGATGAGAAAAGAATTATGTCACAATTTTAAAGTATTGAAGCGTTTTTATGCAAGTTTGAAAATACTGACTGAATTGTTTACATTGCAGTGCGGTGGAGGTGTTAACTCACGTTATGATGGATCCTGATCTTTGCGAGATGCTAAAGACGCAGCAACAGAGACTTGGCCACAATCTACCCCTCGGCTCCTACCTCCTGAAACCTGTCCAGCGAGTCCTCAAGTACCATCTTCTGCTTCATGTAAGTATTGTTATTATCCTTATCATATCAAGGAAAAACCACCAGCCTCTATATCCGAACAAAACTTCCTAATATTACAGAACACGCTCCAACAAGGCAGAGAAACCCACGGAAAACCACCAACCTCTTTATCCAAACAGAACTCCAAATATTACAGAACTCGCTCAAACCTGGCAGAGAAATCCATTGAAACCTATGTAGAGAATTAATACAATATTTGACTTAGAAGATTTGACACAAATCAATAAAAGAGAGATGAGCTATTTTTCCTACCGTTTTGATCTGATCCACTGTTGAAATGAATATTTGAAGGAGACCATGTCAGATATTTTCTGTTCAAATGTGTATATCATAGATTTATAAAAATATTACATGCTTTTATAATATTTACATCTCTTTTGAATACTTATGATATACTTACATCATTATTACATACTCATGGAATACTTACATCACTATTACATAGAATAATTAATCTTGACAGAACATCCTGAAGAACTACGACAAAAAAGACCCGGGCCACAAGGTACTTTCTACTGCTCTGGATCACATGACGGGCATGGCTCAGCACATCAACGAGATGAAGCGTAAACATGAACATGCCGTCCGGGTTCAGGAGATCCAGTCCCAGCTAGAGGAGTACGAGGGCGAAGACCTGACTAGAATCGGAGAACTTGTCCTCGAGGTACAGAATCACTTTTAATTTTGGTGTGAATTTTATTGGGAATTTTTGAAGGAACTTTGAATATGACAATGCAATTTTGGTATAAATTTTATTGAGAATTTTTTAAGGAAATTTTAATATAATAATGCAATTTTGGTGTAAATTTTATTGAGAATTTTTAAAGGCAATTTGAATATGACAATGTCTTTTATTGCTCGTGAAATTAATACTGGTACATATACCCTTAATTATATTATGACATTGTAATAAAGTGGTTTTGTTTGTACAGGGAAGTTTCCGTATCTATGGAGCTAAGACGTCCAGGCATGTGTTCCTGTTTGAGAAGGGGATTCTCATCGCCAAGAGGAAAGAAGACTCAATGCTCAGTAGTAAAGGAGTGATTTTGGTATGTTATACCTCTATTTAATAATTGTCCACATTATACCATCACAGACAAAAATTCTTACTCTCTGAACTTTTAGTTTTATAAAATAAGATGTTTGATGCCTGCATACAAGTGATACAGACCAACTTTCATTGTTTAAAATTATATATCTGTTTTAGAAAATAGGAATATTTAATTGTAAATGAGTGATTGAGGAGTATAAACTTATCAAGTGAGATATTTAACTTAATAAAGATGTGTTTTCCTTTTCTGTTTGTGTTTGCCTTAATTGCCCTCAGAATGACAGGTTACATGTAATTACAGTATTAGGTAGAAGGGAGATAACTCTAGCATACTTGGGGTATATTGGGAATATTACCAACACAAATTTTTATTTGATAGGAGTTCCAAACTATTATGGCTCTAAAGTGTAAGTAATTTAAAGATTTGAAACTGTTCCAGATATTTCAAAATTGAAATTTCTTTTGCAGTGTTCAAATTTGATGCTGGTGGAGAGTTTACCAAAAGAACCGCTGAGTTTCCAGATAATTCCTTTTGACAACCCTCGGGGCCAACATACGCTGCAGGTCTGTACCAAGAAACCCACAATTAAAAGCATTGCAACTTTTTCTTATAATGGTCTGTCAGTTAAAATTAGAACATTGTAATTCTCCTGAAGACACCTGCCACTTTTTATGAGACTGCAGATAAAATGATTTATGCTAAAAAAAAAAAAACATATGGTGGAATTTGAACAATTTATAATAAACAGGGTAGTAAATTCATAATAACATCAACAATGTTAGAAATTTGATAAAGGTACTTATGATGAGACAAGATATTTACCAGTACCATTAGAGTACAGACTCTCATCAATTGTTATGGTATATACTGTGGTATTTTTTTCACGAACTGAGAATGATTTTTCTGTTATTTTCACTATGTACAAATTAATTATATATTGAAAATACATATTGATAATCTAGTGTAATACAATATTCAATAGGAAAATCCTTGTATCCCCTTATTTAGTTTACCAACATGTCATACAAAATAACAGTATAGCATATGTATTTGATGATGTCACATATCTATATCTTTTTTGAGGGATTCTTTTAATCAAATACATGTACTAATTATATTTATAATTGCTATTATTTCACTGATAACTTTACATATTTCATGTCTAACTTTTATTAGCTCACCTGCCCGAAGGGCAAGTGAGCTTATGCCGTGGTGCGGCGTCCGTCGTCCGGCCGTCCGGCGTCAACTTTTTCATTCAAACAACTTCTTCTCAATAACCAAAAGGCCCAGGGACTTGATATTGGGCATGCAGCATGCTGGGGTGAAGGGCTACAAAGTTTGTTCAAATAAATGACCTTGGCCTTCATTCAAGGTCACATTGGTCAAATAGGCTATAATCTTCAAAGGACTTCTTCTCAATAACCAAGAGGCCCAGGGACTTGATATTGGGCCTGTAGCATGCTGGGGTGAAGGGCTACAAAGTTTGTTAAAATAAATGACCTTGACCATCATTCAAGGTCACATGGGTCAAATAGGCTATAATCTTCAAACGACTTCTTCTCAATAACCAAGAGGCCCAGGGACTTGATATTGGGCCTGTAGCATGCTGGGGTGTAGGGCTACAAAGTTTGTTAAAATAAATGACCTTGACCTTCATTCAAGGTCATATGGGTCAAATAGGCTATAATCTTCCAACGACTTCTTCTCAATAACCAAGAGGCCCAGGGACTTGATATTGGGTCTGTAGCATGCTGGGGTGAAGGGCTACAAAGTTTGTTAAAATAAATGACCTTGACCTTCATTCAAGGTCACATGGGTCAAATAGGCTATAATCTTCAAACGACTTCTTCTCAATAACCAAGAGGCCCAGTGACTTGATATTGGGCCTGTAGCATGCTGGGGTGAAGGGCTACAAAGTTTGTTCAAATAAATGACCTTGACCTTCATTCAAGGTCATATGAGTCAAATAGGCTATAATCTTCAAACGACTTCTTCTCAATAACCAAGAGGCCCAGGGACTTGATATTGGGCCTGTAGCATGCTGGGGTGAAGGGCTACAAAGTTTGTTAAAATAAATGACCTTGACCTTCATTCAAGGTCATATGGGTCAAATAGGCTATAATCTTCCAACGACTTCTTCTCATTAACCAAGAGGCCCAGGGACTTGATATTGGACCTGTAGCATGCTGGGGTGAAGGGCTACAAAGTTTGTTCAAATAAATGACCTTGACCTTCATTCAAGGTCACATGGGTCAAATAGGCTATAATCTTCAAACGACTTCTTCTCAATTACCAAGAGGCCCAGGGACTTGATATTTGGCCTGTAGCATGCATGGGTGAAGGGCTACAAAGTTTGTTCAAATAAATGACCTTGACCAACATTCAAGGTCACAGGGGTGAAATCGGCTTAAATCTGTAAGCAATAATTTTGCGATAGCCAAGAGCCTCCAAGACCTGATATTAGGCCAATAGAATGCTGGAATGAAGGACTAGAAAATTTTTAATATGAATAAAACTAGCTTACAATGATATTTGAATAAAGAGGTAATCAACATAGTATCTTTAGAAATGACCTCAATCAACTTCAAAGTTGCTGTAGAGCCAGGTGAGCGATACAGGCCCATTGAGCCTCTTGTATTTATAATTGCTTTATTACACTGATAACTCTCCATATTTCATGTCTAACTTTTATATTTATAATTGCCTTTATTACACTGATAACTCTCCATATTTCATGTCTAACTTTTATATCTATAATTGCCTTTATTTCACTGATAACTCTCCATATTTCATGTCTAACTTTTATATTTATAATTGTCTTTATTTCACTGATAACTCTCCATATTTCATGTCTGACTTTTATATTTATAATTGCCTTTATTACACTGATAACTCTCCATATTTCACGTCTGACTTATCCATCCAATGAAAACAATTATTTACACACTCTTCTTGGGCTCAGGCGCGGAATCTTGACCAGAAACATAAATGGTGTCAGGAGATCAAACGACTAATCATCGAAAGTTACAAGGACAAGATTCCTGAGAAAGCTAAAGGCCTGGTGATGCAGCTGGGCAAGAGTAAACAGGAAGGTCAGTGATGTTGTATGGGTAGTATGTTACCAAGAGAGTTATTTTCTGTGGTCTGATCAGTGGTGTTATATTATAAAGTGTCCCTGATACTCTGTAGAACACCAGCAGCTGACATTGATCCCTGCTTTTGTAGAATTGTTTTATCTAC
The DNA here is from genome assembly GCF_902652985.1 of Pecten maximus. Classification (NCBI taxonomy): domain Eukaryota; kingdom Metazoa; phylum Mollusca; class Bivalvia; order Pectinida; family Pectinidae; genus Pecten; species Pecten maximus. The sequence continues at coordinate 12,231,381 of NC_047017.1, read as the reverse complement.
AAATTTTTGGTGTATAATCTGATATACCACAGACATTATAGGGATCTGGGAAGTGACCACTAGGATGTACCATGCATGAATGATTTAGTGCCTAAATTGTAATGTTTAGAAAATATATATTAGCAGCTTTTTCAGATATGGCTGTTTCTGTTAAATATAGGCCAAGGACATTATAAATAGATCAAGGTCAGGGGTTAGGGTCCTTAAAGTATATGGCAAATTTTGTTTGAAAACTGACAAAAAGTGGAATTGAAGAATAGTTATGATTTGGATAAAGGCATCTTGTGTAAGTGAAGCTCACATACATGTATGTACCCAATGTTTTTAACAGAATCAGTATCACCAGCCGACCTCGGTGCAAAGAAGATCCACCACCACAATGCACCAGAGTACCTGGAGAGACGACACAGAATGAGACGCAAATCGGGCACCATCATCTCCGAGCTCCTGAAACCTCATAACAGGAAAGACCAGAGACGGGTAGGTGTGAATTATCAGTGATAGTTATGTAGGTGTGAATTATCAGAGACGGTTATATAGGTGTGAATTATCAGAGATGGTTATGTAGGTGTGAATTATCAGAGATAGTTATGTAGGTGTGAATTATCAGAGATGGTTATGTATAGGTGTGAATTATCAGAGATAGTTATGTAGGTGTGAATTATCAGAGATGGTTATGTAGGTGTGAATTATCAGAGACGGTTATGTAGGTGTGAATTATCAGTGATAGTTATGTAGGTGTGAATTATCAGTGATAGTTATGTAGGTGTGAATTATCAGAGACAGTTATGTAGGTGTGAATTATCAGAGATGTTATGTAGGTGTGAATTATCAGAGATGGTTATGTAGGTGTGAATTATCAGAGATAGTTATGTAGGTGTGAATTATCAGTGATAGTTATGTAGGTGTGAATTATCAGAGATGGTTATGTAGGTGTGAATTATCAGAGATAGTTATGTAGGTGTGAATTATCAGAGACGGTTATGTAGGTGTGAATTATCAGAGACGGTTATGTAGGTGTGAATTATCAGTGATAGTTATGTAGGTGTGAATTATCAGAGATATTTATGTAGGTGTGAATTATCAGAGATGTTATGTAGGTGTGAATTATCAGAGATGGTTATGTAGGTGTGAATTATCAGAGATGGTTATGTAGGTGTGAATTATCAGTGATAGTTATGTAGGTGTGAATTATCAGAGATGGTTATGTAGGTGTGAATTATCAGAGATAGTTATGTAGGTGTGAATTATCAGAGACGGTTATGTAGGTGTGAATTATCAGAGACGGTTATGTAGGTGTGAATTATCAGTGATAGTTATGTAGGTGTGAATTATCAGTGATAGTTATGTAGGTGTGAATTATCAGAGACGGTTATGTAGGTGTGAATTATCAGTGATAGTTATGTAGGTGTGAATTATCAGTGATAGTTATGTAGGTGTGAATTATCAGAGACGGTTATGTAGGTGTGAATTATCAGAGATGTTATGTAGGTGTGAATTATCAGAGACGGTTATGTAGGTGTGAATTATCAGAGACGGTTATGTAGGTGTGAATTATCAGTGATAGTTATGTAGGTGTGAATTATCAGTGATAGTTATGTAGGTGTGAATTATCAGTGATAGTTATGTAGGTGTGAATTATCAGAGATGGTTATGTAGGTGTGAATTATCAGAGATAGTTATGTAGGTGTGAATTATCAAAGATAGTTATGTAGGTGTGAATTATCAGAGACGGTTATGTAGGTGTGAATTATCAGTGATAGTTATGTAGGTGTGAATTATCAGTGATAGTTATGTAGGTGTGAATTATCAGTGATAGTTATGTAGGTGTGAATTATCAGTGATAGTTATGTAGGTGTGAATTATCAGAGACGGTTATGTAGGTGTGAATTATCAGTGATAGTTATGTAGGTGTGAATTATCAGTGATAGTTATGTAGGTGTGAATTATCAGTGATAGTTATGTAGGTGTGAATTATCAGTGATAGTTATGTAGGTGTGAATTATCAGTGATAGTTATGTAGGTGTGAATTATCAGAGATAGTTATGTAGGTGTGAATTATCAGTGATAGTTATGTAGGTGTGAATTATCAGTGATAGTTATGTAGGTGTGAATTATCAGTGATAGTTATGTAGGTGTGAATTATCAGAGATAGTTATGTAGGTGTGAATTATCAGTGATAGTTATGTAGGTGTGAATTATCAGAGATGTTATGTAGGTGTGAATTATCAGTGATAGTTATGTAGGTGTGAATTATCAGTGATAGTTATGTAGGTGTGAATTATCAGTGATAGTTATGTAGGTGTGAATTATCAGAGACGGTTATGTAGGTGTGAATTATCAGAGATGTTATGTAGGTGTGAATTATCAGAGATGGTTATGTAGGTGTGAATTATCAGAGATAGTTATGTAGGTGTGAATTATCAGTGATAGTTATGTAGGTGTGAATTATCAGAGATGGTTATGTAGGTGTGAATTATCAGAGATAGTTATGTAGGTGTGAATTATCAGAGACGGTTATGTAGGTGTGAATTATCAGAGACGGTTATGTAGGTGTGAATTATCAGTGATAGTTATGTAGGTGTGAATTATCAGTGATAGTTATGTAGGTGTGAATTATCAGTGATAGTTATGTAGGTGTGAATTATCAGTGATAGTTATGTAGGTGTGAATTATCAGAGACGGTTATGTAGGTGTGAATTATCAGAGATGTTATGTAGGTGTGAATTATCAGAGACGGTTATGTAGGTGTGAATTATCAGAGACGGTTATGTAGGTGTGAATTATCAGTGATAGTTATGTAGGTGTGAATTATCAGTGATAGTTATGTAGGTGTGAATTATCAGAGACGGTTATGTAGGTGTGAATTATCAGAGATGTTATGTAGGTGTGAATTATCAGTGATAGTTATGTAGGTGTGAATTATCAGAGACGGTTATGTAGGTGTGAATTATCAGAGATGTTATGTAGGTGTGAATTATCAGAGATAGTTATGTAGGTGTGAATTATCAGAGGTGTTATGTAGGTGTGAATTATCAGTGATGGTTATGTAGGTGTGAATTATCAGTGATGGTTATGTAGGTGTGAATTATCAGTGATGGTTATGTAGGTGTGAATTATCACAGATGGTTATGTAGGTGTGAATTATCACAGATGGTTATGTAGGTGTGAATTATCAGTGATAGTTATGTAAGTTAGATACAGGAAGTCTAGGTAAGTCTATGTTGGAGACAAAATACTAGTAAAATAGCAAATACTACCATTTGCCAGATACATTTATATGTTGAAAACAGGAAAGTACACATTGGGATAGATCTAAGTTGAGATCGAGATTACCAGATTTGGTTAGGTCTAGATTGAAGACAAAATGACCAGATTTGGTTAGGTCTTGGTTGAAGACAGAATATAATTAGATTCAGAAAGGTCTGGGTATAGAGATCTAAGTTGAGGGCAGAACAGTGTGCAGAAGAAGTGGCATACTAAACCTCATTGGTTGTAATTATAATATTTCGGACGTCCTGACATATATATATAAATCTGAGAGATGCACACCGTTACTTGTCAGGGGTCAGTATTTGAAGGGGGATGATTCTGGTTTCTATAGGTGCTAATGTCTTGTTGGGATTTGTTATCAATATAATTCTAATATCTTATATCATCATTTTTTACTTTCAGGCAGAGTCTGTGAGTCCAAGAGTGGTAAGTAGCTGTTTTATACATATACAGGCGCATAATGTAGAATAAAGAAATTGAGTATAAATTAAACAAAAATATGGGTATATGTATGATTTTCTTCCAAAATAATTTGATCAGTATATATGCGTATTCAAATTGTATTTCATGTTTTTGATAAAAATTTCATTTGTAATGTTTACAGTCGCCAAACTTCCCAAGGAAATATTCACTTCTTACTTCATCAGAAATGAGCCTAACACCAAATACAAAGGTAAGTCATCTAATATGGAGTAACAGTATGCAGGATAACACCTACTTGTGTACCTGCTATCAAAATAATTTAAATGGATGAGATGTTATATTGAAAATGGACGATAAGTGGTTACATCATAATTTTTGTCTTAAGATATCCATCATCTCAACAGCTAAATCAAAATACATTAAGATGTTTTACTTAGATAAATATGGCGCCAAATGCAATTGTATACATTTTGATACACACAAATTCTTTGCCTGTACCTTAACTAGATAAGTTATATGTTTAAGACATACACGGCCACAAACATGGTAGATGAATTTATTTCATTAAACATTGACTGTTTTGTATTTGCAGAGACAAGAAGAGGCCAGATATTGCTCAGCAGGGGAAATAAATAGTTCAATGTCACATGACACCACAGCAAGTGACGTATCCAATCTGACAAGTGATGGTGACCTCAGTCTCCTGGAAGATGACCCGTCAGAGGGAAATGCTCTTGGTCGCACTCGGAGCTTCAAATCAGCCATGAGAGGTCGCCCGCTGTTGTCCGTCTCCATAGACATGGAGGAGGAATCCAGTGACACAGAAAACAACAAACCAAAAGTGGATACGGTCACAAAGCGATCAAGAAGCTTCCGAATTGCAACTCGTATGAAGCCCCTAAGATCTGTTGACTTCACTGACGAGCGACTTTCTGTCTCAGGTCCAAACACTCCTGTAAAGGACAAGGTTATGGAAAACTTCGAATCAACAAAGGAAGATGCTGGGTCTCAAGTTAGCATTAACAGCAGGCCATGTTTGAATAGCTACCGGTCAGACACTTATTCCAGCATGCCTGTTCTTAGTGAAGGAATCGGTGGGACGACGGAGGGACACGTCACACCTAATTCTGGTCACTTTAGTTTTGACAATAAGAGATCCAGTACACACAGTTCTGACATGGAGAGATCCTCCACACCACGATCGAGTGTGGAGAGATCTTCAGTCTGCAGTTCAGATAGTTTCAGTGCTCTTTTACCTCAACCTAAAAGAGTGATCGATATCAAGCAATATTTCACTGTGAATCGCGAGCACAATTCTCGTCCTAAAGAATCTTTAAGTAATTTGCGAAGAGATGGAAACTCTGTTTCAGCGTTCAATGATACCTTTTCGAAAAAAGTGACGCAAGACTCATCCAATAACTCCCCTTACTCTGGACAAAGGTCAGTTTTCCTAACTCGACCTTTGCCTTTGTCTTCAGCTCTAAAAACTGACCAGAGATTGTGTTCATCCAGTTGTTCAAATGTTGAAAATGTTGGGAATCGTGGTTCAACCTTCAGGGATGAAAACCCCTGGGTTCAGTCTAATGCTGACGTGAGACAGTCTAATAATAAGCCAATGCGTCAGCGCGCCCATTCGACTGATGGTGAATTGGATAGTCTAGATTGGATGGTATATGCCAATAGAAATTCGCTTCCGGTGACAGGATTTTCTACTGACGATATACCTAAGTTATGTAAAGGTAGCTCATCACGTGAGAAACTAGACAAAAGTAGTTCAGAAGATGTGTTCAATGATAACAATAACCGCTACAGCGGTCACCACTACCAATCTTCCTGTCATTGTGATCTCGTCAGTACGAACGGGAACTCTTCAGTGCCGGAGCATTCTTCAGAGGGGCGTAAGTCAAAACAGAGCTATTGGTAGATACAGCCATCTGCAGAATTTCTCACCGTATGACCGAGATGGAGATGATTATAGCACGCTGGGTAAACTCCCACAAATTCATAAGCATCGACCTCTGAAAAGGTCAAACTCCACACCAAGTGCCAGAGTTGGTGTGTCAGCAAGTGAAAACTTGAAGGGAGCCAGGTCCTCCTCTTTCGACATGGATCAAGTGATATTTGATCATGAGAAAATTGTGGCAGAAATGGAAGAATACTTAAAAAAATCAGATTCCACTTTATCTCTCGAGGCTCAAAAGTTCCCAACAAATATAATTCAGATACCACCAGAAAATGAAACAACCAACCATGTTTCTCATCGAGATTCTTGTGCATCTAATTTATCTTCTTCATCTTACGAAAGCCAGGAAAGTGAAGAAAACTCTGACAGTATTGTAGACACACTTAAAAACAAAATTCACGATTTTGCCAGTAAAATTACCCACAGACGTTCAGGGATCGTACGACAATAAACTCCAAGGTGAATATGAACAGGATACTGATACTGACAACAGACATAGTCTTCTGTCTGTCAATTCATGGTTTGGATCGCCCAAGTCGCGTGAGCCAGATCTCACGTCAGTGTTACAGTCGGGAGAGCTCGGTGGTGCTATGATAGGACAACGCATGGCAGAGTCAGACATATCTAGAAATCCAGAACACATCTTTTCTGAATCAAGTCTTTCGTTGACACCAAGCAAGGAAAACCTGCAGCAGGCCTGCAGTTTGAATGACAATGGTTTACAAGATAATGATGAAATGTCATCTGAACTATCGAGAGATAATTCTACACTCTTAAACCTACAAAATCTCAATATTCAACAGTGTGATTCTGCTTTTTCTATCGGTGATAGCTGTAACATAGAAAACTCTCCTCGTAGTGTTGATGAAAATAGGAAATTGAGGCATTCAGAATCTGAATCTTCTGGTGATAGTTTCTACGAACGTCGACTCTCAGTGGCTTTTGATGATGGCGATGCTTTTCGAGATTCCGCCGTGTACTGTGAGATGGATATAGACCCTGTGGACAACTCTAACAAGCTGTCATCTGTCTCATCAATACCTCCTCTCTCAATTGTGTCAAAACCAGTAGCTGACCTCCCAATCAAAGCTTATGTACAAAGACTAGAGGAACAAATTCAACTAAAGCCTGAAGTTAATGTGCTTTCAGAATTGAATAAACTTCCTCCTAGTAGCAACTTGGTAGGAAATAAGACTGGTGCGGGGATAGGAAAACCCCCAAGAGAGCCAGGAGCTGTAGTAAGACAAAGAATGGAGAGTCTTCAACAGGATGTGATATATCGGAACTCCAGAGCCTCCAGTGAGGAGCGTGATGTTCGTGCATTCAGCAGGTCGACCGGGGATGAACGAGAGTCGTCTCCCTTCACTGGGAGGTTTAGATATAAGCGTGCATCTACTCCCTGTAGAGGTGAGGATGGTTATTTCCTCAGAGAGAGTTCTGATCCAGCTCATGTGTTCAGGAGCCGTTCCAGCACGCCAGGAAGCGGCGCACTGAAACCCTCCCGGTCATTAGGCCGCCTAGACCAGTTAGGTTCGGACGCCGAGAATCTGGTCGTCATGAAAGGATGGGTCCAGCAACTCATAGAAAGGTTCCAATCAACAAATTCTTGACCAGCCATTTAGTATTTCTATATCTAATCAGTGAATGTATGACCATTAGTCGTGACCAATCAATTACCATTTTAAATTTCATTTGCTACAGACAATAGTGAATAGATACTATATACATGTTGATGTAGACGTAATGGGTTGTTGTACTGTTAGGAGCGATACTTGTGTTTTTGATGTTTATTTAATTGTATATTGATGTAAACTTACCACCGTAGTTCTTTATTTTTCACGCTAGTAAGCTAAGTGTTACGCTACGTTTAACGTAAGTAATGTGAAAAGTCATTGTTTCTTAAAGTCGAATTGTGTGATATTTAGATTCTAAATCAAAGCTCCTGCTAAAATTGTTATTGATCCGAGAGATTGATCTGAGATATTGATCCGAGATATTGATTCGATATATTGATCCGAGATATTGATCCATTTGTAACGTCTCACAGGTACTAGTCACCTCCTGTCTGTATAGAACAGGATCTAGCTGTAAAATAGATGTACCTATTATCTGGAAAAGGATATTTTTGTATTTTGTAGTTTTCTCGAACAAATTATGTTTAAATGCTCCACATTGATACGTCCGTCGAATTCTGACAATGGACATTGTATAGATGATACAGGGCCATGGACACATAAGTCGTCATTTATAATAATAAAGCTAATCTCGAGGAAAACCACATAACGCTATGGATCATTATGTGTCCGATGATACTGATATATATAAAGGGTTTGATATGGTGCGGTTCCTAACTATTCCAGACTAATTGATACAAGTGAACAAATTGAAATATGTTATATCAATATTGAACATTTAAGGCTACTTACTGCATGTTTCATGTCAATAGCTGTCTCTTGAAGGTAAAAAATGTGAATTGCATGGTTTGTTTTCCCTGCTTTTCGTAAGCTTTTTCGTCGTGTTCCTGATCCTCCGATCATAAAACTCAGCAGGGGATCAAAGCTGTCATGGGTATTCCTTCGGTTACCATCTAGGTGTACCTGTCTGTCAGATTGTTGCTTTTCACGCAAGTTCAGCTAATACGTGTCTAAATGTTACCACTGCTATTTCAGTTTCTAGAGCAAATGTTATTTTTCTCAATTTTATTTGTTTTCTATTTGTTTAATTGTGAAAGCTCAACTCTTTTATATTTGACGATGAAAGAATTAAATCTCGAAAAGCCTAGGAAATCAAATAGACTGAAATATATCGGTCATTCCAGAAATGTCATCTTTTTTACTCTAGTAAAATGACTTTTATAACCTAAAAAGTACACATTTGAATAGAGGCGAGCAGGCCAGTTTTAACATTACCGTTGTCACATAGTTTTAGTTTATTTTAGAATAGATTCCATGATGCTGTTCCTGAGTGTCATGCCCTAATGATTTCTTTTCTGAAGGAAATTCCGCTTTTTATGAATGTATTTGTTATTAGATCGATACAGGCCAATCTTGTTGATATACTTATGAAATAAGTTTCCCTTGATTAGTGGCTTACATACATGTATGACAGTCTTCCACTGTTTGTCACAGTCTTCCACTGTTTGTCAAAGTTACATTAAGAGAATTGCAATATACGTTTTGAAACGTAATTTGTTAACGTACGGTCAATGTTGTTTTTTTCACAGAGAGTACAATCAACTGACCATTTTAATATTACACTCAGTGCTATAATAATATCAATATCAATAATACCAATAATAGCAGAGACCTATATACTATATATTTAGTATATAGGTCTCTGATAATAGCAAGATCTTCCAGGACCAATAAATATTTAATGAAGATACTTACAACTCACACTATCTACTTATAAGTATGAACTGACATTATAGGTATGAACTGACATTATAGGTATGAACTGACATTATAAGTATGAACTGACATATTTGTAACATAGGGACCTGACACATATTCGGAACGCCACGGTCCGTTTATGTTTATATATGGACCGATGATTTTGGAATTGATGACAGGTCCCTGTGAATTATCATTATTGTATCTGGTACGTGTTTTATGAGTGTGTTACCCAGTGTATGTATTACTGATCTGTGTAGTGTAGACGTGTGTACGTCAATGCTATATTACACTGTACATCAAGATATCTTCGGAAGGAAATGTTTCTTATTAAAATGATTAATTTGATCTCTGTTTTGGTTTTTAATGTGCCCTGTAATACTTGGAACAAGGTAATGATGTATCTAGAGACTTACCCACTATTTGAAGATGAAAGACACACAAGTAAGATATCTCAGATATGAATTTAAAGTGTACCCGGAACGAAAAACGATATTCAAATTTGTTAATCTATGTAACCACCAAAGAAGAATGTCGCAAACCGAATCAAAATCGGTTGGCCGAGTGCCGAGATATCGCACATCGAAGTACGCGATTTGCACCTTCAGTCTATGGCGTCACATATTTAACGAGTAACTGAAATGGTGGCCAGTAGTATAGACGACGGTGTGAACAGTAGCAACACAGACATGTCTGAATACGATCTGGACATGAGATTTGAGGTTGATGACTTTGGCAAATATTGCCGACAAGAAGTCGGAATCCAACAATATCAGTTTGAGCTTTTAGAAAATTAAATTTTATAGTGAAATGGACTCTGAAATGACCGCTTGGATAACACAGACTGATGTGTTATACCTGGGACATATATGTTATACACGATCTCATAATTGGTAAATCACAAATAAATGTATATTATAGTTTCCATTTCTCACTCATTACTATAAAAAGGAACACTGCCTCAACATTACAGATTGTGATTTTACTTTCCATTCGTGTGTCGCAAGTCTTGTCTTCTCTTAAAACATTCACTTAAAATCACTTAAATAATATACAAACATGTTCGGAGAATTACGTATACCGCTTAACAATTGCCAGGTGTGAAATTACGGTCCACAAGCTCGTCACACCTGTCACTGCACACCACAGGTGTCTGTGATTTCTGGCGTTCTAACCGGCACGCGCCGATAATTGCTTGTGAGTTGACGCGTTTGGTTTCCATGCACATCAAAAATGTTCCGAAGATATGCTTTTACAGGTTGGTCGTAAATTGAGCTTGACTTTTGTTCATAATTGCGTTTATACTGAAGGGAATTCATATTTTGTTAAAATCAAACAGATCATTTTTTTAATTCAGTGAGTTTCGTTTTCCCTACAAACAAACCAAATTCGTATCGGAAAGGTTTGCCTATAGAATAATTTACCTAAGTTGGCTCATTCACATACTCACGATGTTGAAAATTTACTCTATTTAATCTTGTCTCGGTTACTTATCTTTTATGGACAAGTTTTATCAATTTCGGACAATTATCCGAAAATCACCAATAGCGATATCTCTGCAAGTGGATTCGCAACGTATCCATTGCTGTTTTAGCTAGTAAGAATTCAAATTCGTCAGCATTTATTTCACATCATGTATGGATTGCATTTTGTACTTCTATTACTAGAAATATTATAACCGAAATCAATATTGGTATGTAACAAACCATGCCCTTATGATAAAGGATATGATGTAAGTCGTTACATGTTACAAACGACTTGTTATTATAGAACATTATTCAAATGTTATACATGTTATATACGACCCGTTATAATAGAAAATTAGAAAGATATTACATCAGAGACGTGTACCACCAAAGAAGAATGTCAAAAATAGATACAGACAATGGCAAATAAAAAATATCAAGTTGATCCATACAGCTGGTTCATCAGCGATGTGACTGATGTAAGGAAGTAAACATATGGAAATTCACAATACAAGCCAGGAATATCGAACTGGCCTGAACTAAGGCAAAACTTAAATATAGAAAGCAAGCAAGGGATGTCGAACTGGGCCAGGATAAAGTTAAAATATAGAAAGCAAATCAGGAATATCGAACTGGGCGTGAACTAACGCAAAACAAAAATATAAAAAGCAAGCCAGGAATATGGAACTGGGCCTGAGCAATGATAAAATACAAAATGTATAGGAGGTCAGGTAACTTGGGTCGGTGTCAGTGTATAAAAAGCACGAAACGGAGGTTTTAACTATACAGGTGAGAACTAAAAGAGGGAGACAAACTAATTATGACAACAGTTAAATATTATTCAATCGAAGACTTATCAATTATCAGTATTTAGTTTTAGTATTCATACTTTCAAATTAAGAGCCATTTGTAGAATCGCAGATATCAACACACATGTATGTTATTTTGTTAAAATCACGTTGTTTTTAAGATGTCCATTTATAGGCTCCCTTTCTACTCAGGTTCAACATTGACACGGTAAATACGTCAATATTTTGTATTCTTTGTATCTATATCATAATGTTTTAAATAAGCGAATAACTTATTATTTACAATTTATTGTTACTGTTGTTGTAAGCGTCCGATCCTATAAATCGTCATTTGGTCCTGATCGAGCAACCCAGTAAATGAAATATATCAATATTTCACATCATTTTGTTAAAATATGCTCCTATAAAATAAAAAAATAGATATCACTAATATATAAATGAACCTGTCCGTAAGCCGCCCGATTCTGCTCGATCCTGTAAATCGTCTTTTGGTTCCGTGCGACCAAGCACAATTATGTGGAAAAAATGACAATATTTTGATAATTTTGTTAAAATTAAGACACATTGCGTTAAATGTGAACGTTTACAATCCGACTAAATGCATAAGCATAGCTGAAACGGTCCGATTCTACTTCGATCCTGTCCGTTTCTGCCCGATCCTGTAAATCGTCTAACCACCAAAAAGCGTTTGTGTGATCATGGTTCCGGAAAAATATTAAAAATGGCAGCATCCGCGGATCATAGGATGCAGGCTCCGCCGGGAACACAGAATGCTCCATCACAACAACAACAGCAGCAATTAACAGACTCCGATCCTGTTCATAGAGTTAAGATCCTTGTACCACGGCTGAAAGAATCACTTGCGGTAACGTAACATCAACAATCATCTTCATTGGCATGTCACAAATTCAGCTGACATTCTGACTGACGAAAGTTTGTCAAAGGGCCTGTTCGTTTATGCGGACAAATTAAACCGGTTCGTCAGTTTGTAAATGTAGTATTTCAAACATATATCTTGATAGACATGCAATGTTAATACAGCCCTTGAAAGTCTTTGTCAGACTAGCCAAGAAAACATCCATTAGGCTAAAGGGAACTTTGAATTCCCACTAGCCTGAGTTGGAACAGGCAAAAACAAAACTACTGTATACAGTACAGTAGGTGATCTCATCTGTACTTTCTGTTTTTACACCTGTAAGAACCTTTCTAAACTCAAAATAATCTTTTAAGATTTGATAGACGTGGAAAAAAGACATCTTAAAGAATTTTTTAAGTCATCAAAAATAGATATCTTTTTGTCTTTCCAGAATCTAATCAAAGTAGCAGGCCAGTCTTTACGTCAGAATGCTTTGACAGATGATGGATTGTAAGTGTGTCTTTCTTGTTCAGTATAATTAATACATTATATCACCGAATTAGCCAGCTTTCAATGAAATCCCCCGTGTAATATATTTGCATATGCCACAAGTGTAATATACAGACCCTGGACCATTTTTAACTCCTGGTCTGAAAAGAACAAAAGAATCTGATGAGTTCAGGATGGCTCATAATAATTTCTTCATTAAAAAACAAACCACACACTAGACCTTTTATAGAGTATTTGTTTGTAATTTCATGTATGCTTAATGTTTTATATGGTTGTTTCATGTAAATAGATAATATAAAAAAAGTTACATCATGTAAAATCATAGTCAATGATCTGCTGTATCATATGCTTGTTGCCAGCTGGTTTGTGCAAGGGGAGGCAACTCACATAGGTAACTCATATACACCTCGATGCATTTTCATTGTGACGATAAAAAAGACCTTCACCTGTCTGATACTATTTTCAGACTCACATTTTTCAATTGGCAATCAGTAAATGAAATCTCATTGTTTGTCTATTTTACACTTTCAAAAATCAAAGAATACTTCTGATATCTTCTGGCATCTTTTCCAAGAAATTCAGGAACGGCCATGTCAAATTGATGATGAAGTGCCACCTAGCTTGTTTCTGTTGCTTGATTAAAGCAGTTGATAGTGATATGCTTGTTTCTTATTACAGACGCCCAGCTGACAGTCAACAGCAAAAGTTTGAGAAAAGCCTTGAGGAGTTCTATTCCCTCTGTGACCAGATTGAGTCAAATTTGGTATGACTGTGATATTAAATTTGTTCTGAACGAGAAAATTACTAATTGACAACCACAGTACTGTGGTGATTTGATACTGTAAATCGCCCTTTGTCTGAGAGATCATTTTCTGCATTGATTTCTAGAAACTAACTTAAACTTAATTAAAAATGCTAACATTTGATTAGCCCATATCCCTAACCTTAACTTTATATGTGGACCCCCTAGGTCTGTTTGTTATAGGATAAACACCATAGGTTTATTAACATCATTTAAATCACAAATTCAACAGCTGTTGGACAACAACACTTAAATTTGTTACCGTACATCTGAAAGTGAAGTGATTGTTAGCGCTAGCTACCTTATGATTTTCAGCTAACTAAAAAAATTCAACAACATATGCATTTCTTACTGGTTATTGATGTCTCTTTCAACAACATTCTTGCTGGTAAATGCTTAAGAAAGATTTCATGTTTTCTTTGTACATTTATGTAAATGGTAAAGTGGGAGAACAGTCCGTTGGGTCCTGATTAGTGTTACAGTGTAGACAGTCTGTTGGGTCCTGATTAGTGTTACAGTGTAGACAGTCTGTTGGGTCCTGATTAGTGTTACAGTGTGGACAGTCTGTTGGGACCCTGATCAGTGTTACAGTGTAGACAGTCTGTTGGGTCCTGATTAGTGTTACAGTGTAGACAGTCTGTTGGGTCCTGATTAGTGTTACAGTGTGGACAGTCTGTTGGACCCTGATCAGTGTTACAGTGTAGACAGTCTGTTGGGTCCTGATTAGTGTTACAGTGTAGACAGTCTGTTGGGTCCTGATTAGTGTTACAGTGTAGACAGTCTGTTGGGTCCTGATTAGTGTTACAGTGTAGACAGTCTGTTGGGTCCTGATTAGTGTTACAGTCTGTTGGGTCCTGATTAGTGTTACAGTGTAGACAGTCTGTTGGACCCTGATCAGTGTTACAGTGTGGACAGTCTGTTGGGTCCTGATTAGTGTTACAGTGTAGACAGTCTGTTGGGTCCTGATTAGTGTTACAGTGTAGACAGTCTGTTGGGTCCTGATTAGTGTTACAGTGTAGACAGTCTGTTGGGTCCTGATTAGTGTTACAGTGTAGACAGTCTGTTGGGTCCTGATCAGTGTTACAGTGTAGACAGTCTGTTGGGTCCTGATTAGTGTTACAGTGTGGACAGTCTGTTGGACCCTGATTAGTGTTACAGTGTAGACAGTCTGTTGGGTCCTGATTAGTGTTACAGTGTAGGCAGTCTGTTGGGTCCTGATCAGTGTTACAGTGTATACAGTCTGTTGGGCCCTGATTAGTGTTACAGTCTGTTGGGTCCTGATCAGTGTTACAGTGTAGACAGTCTGTTGGGTCCTGATTAGTGTTACAGTGTAGACAGTCTGTTGGGCCCTGATTAGTGTTACAGTGTAGACAGTCTGTTGGGTCCTGATTAGTGTTACAGTGTAGACAGTCTGTTGGGTCCTGATTAGTGTTACAGTGTAGACAGTCTGTTGGGTCCTGATTAGTGTTACAGTGTAGACAGTCTGTTGGGTCCTGATTAGTGTTACAGTGTGGACAGTCTGTTGGACCCTGATCAGTGTTACAGTGTAGACAGTCTGTTGGGTCCTGATTAGTGTTACAGTGTAGACAGTCTGTTGGGTCCTGATTAGTGTTACAGTGTGGACAGTCTGTTGGACCCTGATCAGTGTTACAGTGTAGACAGTCTGTTGGGTCCTGATTAGTGTTACAGTGTAGACAGTCTGTTGGGTCCTGATTAGTGTTACAGTGTGGACAGTCTGTTGGACCCTGATCAGTGTTACAGTGTAGACAGTCTGTTGGGTCCTGATTAGTGTTACAGTGTAGACAGTCTGTTGGGTCCTGATTAGTGTTACAGTGTAGACAGTCTGTTGGGTCCTGATTAGTGTTACAGTGTAGACAGTCTGTTGGGTCCTGATTAGTGTTACAGTGTAGACAGTCTGTTGGGTCCTGATTAGTGTTACAGTGTAGACAGTCTGTTGGGTCCTGATTAGTGTTACAGTGTAGACAGTCTGTTGGGTCCTGATTAGTGTTACAGTGTAGACAGTCTGTTGGGTCCTGATTAGTGTTACAGTGTAGACAGTCTGTTGGGTCCTGATTAGTGTTACAGTGTAGACAGTCTGTTGGGTCCTGATTAGTGTTACAGTGTAGACAGTCTGTTGGGTCCTGATTAGTGTTACAGTGTAGACAGTCTGTTGGGTCCTGATTAGTGTTACAGTGTAGACAGTCTGTTGGGTCCTGATTAGTGTTACAGTGTAGACAGTCTGTTGGGTCCTGATTAGTGTTACAGTGTAGACAGTCTGTTGGGTCCTGATTAGTGTTACAGTGTAGACAGTCTGTTGGGTCCCTGATTAGTGTTACAGTGTAGACAGTCTGTTGGGTCCTGATTAGTGTTTCAGTGTAGGCAGTCTGTTGGGTCCTGATCAGTGTTACAGTGTATACAGTCTGTTGGGCCCTGATTAGTGTTACAGTCTGTTGGGTCCTGATCAGTGTTACAGTGTAGACAGTCTGTTGGGTCCTGATTAGTGTTACAGTGTAGACAGTCTGTTGGGCCCTGATTAGTGTTACAGTGTAGACAGTCTGTTGGGTCCTGATTAGTGTTACAGTGTGACAGTCTGTTGGGTCCTGATTAGTGTTACAGTGTAGACAGTCTGTTGGACCCTGATTAGTGTTACAGTGTAGACAGTCTGTTGGGTCCTGATTAGTGTTACAGTGTAGACAGTCTGTTGGGTCCTGATTAGTGTTACAGTGTAGACAGTCTGTTGGACCCTGATTAGTGTTACAGTGTAGACAGTCTGTTGGGTCCTGATCAGTGTTACAGTGTAGACAGTCTGTTGGGTCCTGATTAGTGTTACAGTGTAGACAGTCTGTTGGGTCCTGATCAGTGTTACAGTGTAGACAGTCTGTTGGGTCCTGATTAGTGTTACAGTGTAGACAATCTGTTGGGTCCTGATCAGTGTTACAGTGTAGACAGTCTGTTGGACCCTGATTAGTGTTACAGTGTAGACAGTCTGTTGGACCCTGATTAGTGTTACAGTGTAGACAGTCTGTTGGACCCTGATTAGTGTTACAGTGTAGACAGTCTGTTGGGTCCTGATTAGTGTTACAGTGTAGACAGTCTGTTGGGTCCTGATTAGTGTTACAGTGTAGACAGTCTGTTGGGTCCTGATGAGTGTTACAGTGTAGACAGTCTGTTGGGTCCTGATTAGTGTTACAGTATAGACAGTCTGTTGGGTCCTGATTAGTGTTACAGTCTGTTGGGTCCTGATTAGTGTTACAGTCTGTTGGGTCCTGATTAGTGTTACAGTGTAGACAGTCTGTTGGACCCTGATCAGTGTTACAGTGTGGACAGTCCGTTGGGCCCTGATTAGTGTTACAGTGTAGACAGTCCGTTGGGCCCTGATTAGTGTTACAGTGTAGACAGTCTGTTGGGTCCTGATCAGTGTTACAGTGTAGACAGTCTGTTGGGTCCTGATTAGTGTTACAGTATAGACAGTCTGTTGGGTCCTGATTAGTGTTACAGTGTAGACAGTCTGTTGGGTCCTGATTAGTGTTACAGTGTAGACAGTCTGTTGGGTCCTGATTAGTGTTACAGTGTAGACAGTCTGTTGGGTCCTGATCAGTGTTACAGTGTAGACAGTCTGTTGGGCCCTGATTCAGTGTTACAGTGTAGACAGTCTGTTGGGCCCTGATTAGTGTTACAGTATAGACAGTCCGTTGGGTCCTGATTAGTGTTACAGTGTAGACAGTCTGTTGGGTCCTGATTAGTGTTACAGTGTAGACAGTCTGTTGGGTCCTGATTAGTGTTACAGTGTAGACAGTCTGTTGGGTCCTGATCAGTGTTACTGTGTAGACAGTCTGTTGGGCCCTGATCAGTGTTACAGTGTAGACAGTCTGTTGGGCCCTGATTAGTGTTACAGTGTGTTGGGCCCTGATTAGTGTTAAAGTCTGTTGGGTCCTGATTAGTGTTACAGTGTAGACAGTCTGTTGGGTCCTGATTAGTGTTACAGTGTAGACAGTCTGTTGGACCCTGATTAGTGTTACAGTGTAGACAGTCTGTTGGACCCTGATTAGTGTTACAGTGTAGACAGTCTGTTGGGTCCTGATTAGTGTTACAGTGTAGACAATCTGTTGGGTCCTGATTAGTGTTACAGTGTAGACAATCTGTTGGGTCCTGATTAGTGTTACAGTGTAGACAGTCTGTTGGACCCTGATTAGTGTTACAGTGTAGACAGTCTGTTGGGTCCTGATTAGTGTTACAGTGTAGACAGTCTGTTGGACCCTGATCAGTGTTACAGTGTAGACAGTCTGTTGGGTCCTGATTAGTGTTACAGTTAGACAGTCTGTTGGGTCCTGATCAGTGTTACAGTGTAGACAGTCTGTTGGGTCCTGATTAGTGTTACAGTGTAGACAGTCTGTTGGGTCCTGATCAGTGTTACAGTGTAGACAGTCTGTTGGGTCTGATTAGTGTTACAGTGTAGACAGTCTGTTGGGTCCTGATTAGTGTTACAGTGTGGACAGTCTGTTGGACCCTGATCAGTGTTACAGTGTAGACAGTCTGTTGGGTCCTGATTAGTGTTACAGTGTAGACAGTCTGTTGGGCCCTGATTAGTGTTACAGTGTAGACAGTCTGTTGGGTCCTGATTAGTGTTACAGTGTGGACAGTCTGTTGGGCCCTGATTAGTGTTACAGTGTAGACAGTCTGTTGGGTCCTGATTAGTGTTACAGTGTAGACAGTCTGTTGGGTCCTGATTAGTGTTACAGTGTAGACAGTCTGTTGGGTCCTGATTAGTGTTACAGTGTGGACAGTCTGTTGGACCCTGATTAGTGTTACAGTGTAGACAGTCTGTTGGGTCCTGATTAGTGTTACAGTCTGTTGGGTCCTGATCAGTGTTACAGTGTAGACAGTCTGTTGGGTCCTGATTAGTGTTACAGTGTAGACAGTCTGTTGGGTCCTGATTAGTGTTACAGTCTGTTGGGTCCTGATCAGTGTTACAGTGTAGACAGTCTGTTGGACCCTGATTAGTGTTACAGTGTAGACAGTCTGTTGGGTCCTGATTAGTGTTACAGTGTAGACAGTCTGTTGGACCCTGATTAGTGTTACAGTATAGACAGTCTGTTGGGTCCTGATTAGTGTTACAGTGTAGACAGTCTGTTGGACCCTGATTAGTGTTACAGTGTAGACAGTCTGTTGGGTCTGATTAGTGTTACAGTGTAGACAGTCTGTTGGGCCCTGATTAGTGGTACAGTGTAGACAGTCTGTTGGGTCCTGATTAGTGTTACAGTGTAGACAGTCTGTTGGGTCCTGATCAGTGTTACAGTGTAGACAGTCTGTTGGGTCCTGATTAGTGTTACAGTGTAGACAGTCTGTTGGGTCCTGATTAGTGTTACAGTGTGGACAGTCTGTTGGGTCCTGATTAGTGTTACAGTATAGACAGTCTGTTGGGTCCTGATCAGTGTTACAGTATAGACAGTCTGTTGGGTCCTGATTAGTGTTACAGTGTAGACAGTCTGTTGGGCCCTGATGAGTGTTACAGTGTAGACAGTCTGTTGGGCCCTGATTAGTGTTACAGTGTAGACAGTCTGTTGGGTCCTGATTAGTGTTACAGTGTAGACAGTCTGTTGGGCCCTGATCAGTGTTACAGTGTAGACAGTCCGTTGGGTCCTGATCAGTGTTACAGTCTGTTGGGTCCTGATCAGTGTTACAGTGTGGACAGTCTTTTGGGTCCTGATTAGTGTTACAGTGTAGACAGTCTGTTGGGCCCTGATTAGTGTTACAGTGTAGACAGTCTGTTGGGCCCTGATTAGTGTTACAGTGTAGACAGTCTGTTGGGCCCTGATTAGTGTTACAGTGTAGACAGTCTGTTGGACCCTGATCAGTGTTACAGTGTGGACAGTCTGTTGGGTCCTGATCAGTGTTACAGTGTGGACAGTCTGTTGGGTCCTGATTAGTGTTACAGTGTAGACAGTTTGTTGGGTCCTGATTAGTGTTACAGTGTAGACAGTCTGTTGGGTCCTGATTAGTGTTACAGTGTGGACAGTCTGTTGGACCCTGATCAGTGTTACAGTGTGGACAGTCTGTTGGACCCTGATCAGTGTTACAGTGTGGACAGTCTGTTGGGTCCTGATCAGTGTTACAGTGTGGACAGTCTGTTGGACCCTGATCAGTGTTACAGTGTAGACAATCTGTTGGGTCCTGATTAGTGTTACAGTGTAAACAGTCTGTTGGGTCCTGATTAGTGTTACAGTGTAGACAGTCTGTTGGACCCTGATTAGTGTTACAGTGTAGACAGTCTGTTGGGTCTGATTAGTGTTACAGTGTAGACAGTCTGTTGGACCCTGATTAGTGTTACAGTGTAGACAGTCTGTTGGACCCTGATTAGTGTTACAGTGTAGACAGTCTGTTGGACCCTGATTAGTGTTACAGTGTAGACAGTCTGTTGGGTCCTGATTAGTGTTACAGTGTGGACAGTCTGTTGGGTCCTGATTAGTGTTACAGTGTAGACAGTCTGTTGGGTCCTGATTAGTGTTACAGTGTAGACAGTCTGTTGGGTCCTGATTAGTGTTACAGTGTAGACAGTCTGTTGGGTCCTGATTAGTGTTACAGTCTGTTGGGTCCTGATCAGTGTTACAGTGTAGACAGTCTGTTGGGTCCTGATTAGTGTTACAGTGTAGACAGTCTGTTGGACCCTGATCAGTGTTACAGTGTGGACAGTCTGTTGGGTCCTGATTAGTGTTACAGTGTAGACAGTCTGTTGGGCCCTGATTAGTGTTACAGTGTAGACAGTCTGTTGGGTCCTGATTAGTGTTACAGTGTGGACAGTCTGTTGGGTCCTGATTAGTGTTACAGTGTAGACAGTCTGTTGGGTCCTGATCAGTGTTACAGTGTATACAGTCTGTTGGGTCCTGATTAGTGTTACAGTGTAGACAGTCTGTTGGGTCCTGATTAGTGTTACAGTGTAGACAGTCTGTTGGGTCCTGATTAGTGTTACAGTGTGGACAGTCTGTTGGACCCTGATCAGTGTTACAGTGTGGACAGTCTGTTGGACCCTGATCAGTGTTACAGTGTAGACAATCTGTTGGGTCCTGATTAGTGTTACAGTGTAGACAGTCTGTTGGGTCCTGATTAGTGTTACAGTGTAGACAGTCTGTTGGGTCCTGATTAGTGTTGCAGTGTAGACAGTCTGTTGGGGCCTGATTAGTGTTACAGTGTAGACAGTCTGTTGGGTCCTGATTAGTGTTACAGTGTGGACAGTCTGTTGGGTCCTGATTAGTGTTACAGTCTGTTGGACCCTGATTAGTGTTACAGTGTGGAGAGTAAGTTGGACCCTGATTAGTGTTACAGTGTAGACAGTCTGTTGGGTCCTGATTAGTGTTACAGTGTAGACAATCTGTTGGGTCCTGATTAGTGTTACAGTGTAGACAGTCTGTTGGGTCCTGATTAGTGTTACAGTGTAGACAGTCTGTTGGGTCCTGATTAGTGTTACAGTGTAGACAGTCTGTTGGACCCTGATTAGTGTTACAGTATAGACAGTCTGTTGGACCCTGATTAGTGTTACAGTGTAGACAGTCTGTTGGGTCCTGATTAGTGTTACAGTGTAGACAGTCTGTTGGACCCTGATCAGTGTTACAGTGTAGACAGTCTGTTGGGTCCTGATTAGTGTTACAGTGTAGACAGTCTGTTGGGTCCTGATCAGTGTTACAGTGTAGACAGTCTGTTGGGCCCTGATTAGTGTTACAGTGTAGACAGTCTGTTGGGCCCTGATTAGTGTTACAGTGTAGACAGTCTGTTGGACCCTGATTAGTGTTACAGTGTGGACAGTCTGTTGGGCCCTGATTAGTGTTACAGTGTAGACAGTCTGTTGGGCCCTGATTAGTGTTACAGTGTAGACAGTCTGTTGGGTCCTGATTAGTGTTACAGTGTAGACAGTCTGTTGGGTCCTGATTAGTGTTACAGTGTAGACAGTCTGTTGGGCCCTGATCAGTGTTACAGTGTAGACAGTATGTTGGGTCCTGATCAGTGTTACAGTGTAGACAGTCCGTTGGGCCCTGATTAGTGTTACAGTGTAGACAGTCTGTTGGGCCCTGATTAGTGTTACAGTGTAGACAGTCTGTTGGGCCCTGATTAGTGTTACAGTGTAGACAGTCTGTTGGGTCTGATTAGTGTTACAGTGTAGACAGTCTGTTGGGCCCTGATTAGTGGTACAGTGTAGACAATCTGTTGGGTCCTGATTAGTGTTACAGTGTAGACAGTCTGTTGGGTCCTGATTAGTGTTACAGTGTAGACTGTCTGTTGGGTCCTGATCAGTGTTACAGTGTAGACAGTCTGTTGGACCCTGATCAGTGTTACAGTGTAGACAGTCTGTTGGACCCTGATTAGTGTTACAGTGTAGACAGTCTGTTGGACCCTGATTAGTGTTACAGTGTAGACAGTCTGTTGGACCCTGATTAGTGTTACAGTGTAGACAGTCTGTTGGGTCCTGATTAGTGTTACAGTGTGGACAGTCTGTTGGGTCCTGATTAGTGTTACAGTGTAGACAGTCTGTTGGGTCCTGATTAGTGTTACAGTGTAGACAGTCTGTTGGGTCCTGATTAGTGTTACAGTGTAGACAGTCTGTTGGGTCCTGATTAGTGTTACAGTCTGTTGGGTCCTGATCAGTGTTACAGTGTAGACAGTCTGTTGGGTCCTGATTAGTGTTACAGTGTAGACAGTCTGTTGGACCCTGATCAGTGTTACAGTGTGGACAGTCTGTTGGGTCCTGATTAGTGTTACAGTGTAGACAGTCTGTTGGGCCCTGATTAGTGTTACAGTGTAGACAGTCTGTTGGGTCCTGATTAGTGTTACAGTGTGGACAGTCTGTTGGGTCCTGATTAGTGTTACAGTGTAGACAGTCTGTTGGGTCCTGATCAGTGTTACAGTGTATACAGTCTGTTGGGTCCTGATTAGTGTTACAGTGTAGACAGTCTGTTGGGTCCTGATTAGTGTTACAGTGTAGACAGTCTGTTGGGTCCTGATTAGTGTTACAGTGTGGACAGTCTGTTGGACCCTGATCAGTGTTACAGTGTGGACAGTCTGTTGGACCCTGATCAGTGTTACGGTGTAGACAGTCTGTTGGGTCCTGATTAGTGTTACAGTGTAGACAGTCTGTTGGGTCCTGATCAGTGTTACAGTGTAGACAGTCTGTTGGGCCCTGATTAGTGTTACAGTGTAGACAGTCTGTTGGGCCCTGATTAGTGTTACAGTGTAGACAGTCTGTTGGACCCTGATTAGTGTTACAGTGTGGACAGTCTGTTGGGCCCTGATTAGTGTTACAGTGTAGACAGTCTGTTGGGCCCTGATTAGTGTTACGGTGTAGACAGTCTGTTGGGTCCTGATTAGTGTTACAGTGTAGACAGTCTGTTGGGTCCTGATTAGTGTTACAGTGTAGACAGTCTGTTGGGCCCTGATCAGTGTTACAGTGTAGACAGTATGTTGGGTCCTGATCAGTGTTACAGTGTAGACAGTCCGTTGGGCCCTGATTAGTGTTACAGTGTAGACAGTCTGTTGGGTCCTGATTAGTGTTACAGTGTAGACAGTCTGTTGGGTCCTGATTAGTGTTACAGTGTAGACAGTCTGTTGGGCCCTGATTAGTGTTACAGTGTAGACAGTCTGTTGGGTCCTGATTAGTGTTACAGTGTGGACAGTCTGTTGGACCCTGATTAGTGTTACAGTGTGGACAGTCTGTTGGGTCCTGATTAGTGTTACAGTGTAGACAGTCTGTTGGGTCCTGATTAGTGTTACAGTGTAGACAGTCTGTTGGGTCCTGATTAGTGTTACAGTGTGGACAGTCTGTTGGGCCCTGATCAGTGTTACAGTTTGGACAGTCTGTTGGGCCCTGGGTTCTCACTTTAAGTATGATTAATACACTAGTACTGATGATATTTAATCACTGTTTCAGAGACTCGCATTAGAAATACACCTACAGAATGCAGACAGTCAGAAGTTTATCCCGTTTACTGTGAACGTGCCGAAGGAAAACAACCAGTGGCCCGAAACCCCTACGGCTGTCCCCTACACACAGTTCCTCTCAATGGTCAAACAACAAATCGGCTGTGCCAAGGAAATTCATGATCTTCTTATGGACTGCTCAAAGAAAATTACTGACTGATGACAGGAAAGTTCCCTGTCTGTTATTTCTGAGAAATATGGCAGTCAAAAATGGTTGAAAAATTGACTTTTTAAAAAGAGTTTAATAGAAGGAACGAACTATGGGAATGCCTTGAAGTCGGTCATGATCAATTGTTTAGTAATGAAGATGAAGTGGCGTAAAATCTAACATTCCTGAACCAATGATCCTGAATACGAGATAAGTTCAGAGATGATATCATGGTTGTTTGGCTGATGATTACAATGCTTGCACACGGACTTTTCCTGAAATATAGTCAATAGATATTCCATGTTGACCTATAGGTTTGAAGGACAGCAGATCACTACAAAATTGAGCAGAATTAATGTTATTTAAGAATAAGATTAAGTTAATTACAGTAATATCTATCTTTTAATGGTTTATGTATTTGTACTTATCTCCTTTTTGCACAAATAATTTGAGGCGGTAGCTTTTGAAATATTACAGCTATTACCAGTTGTTATATTGTGGCCGTAATTAAATCGATGACGGACTCTGTATGTGCTAACTACATGTTTATTACTACATGGCTATGGTGCCTTCTGATACAGATACAGAATACAGTGTCAGTATACACCTGTGTAATATCCATGATCGGGGCCTGGACTGATAAAGTTAATTAAATACAGGCCAGTCTCACTCAGATCTTATTATCGTCCTAATGGATATTTGACTGGACATAACATCAGTGTTTGGCAGAAACAATGCAAAATTTTGAAGGGAAAATTAGAACTTCAGTAACTTTTTCATGAGGTATTCTTAATTATTAGAACTGACTTTGTGGTGAAAAAAATCCTTGTCACAAAATATTCTCCAAGTCAATGACACTATTTTCAGTGTGGAGCATTATTAGCATATTAGCCTGATTTTCCTCTGGTCCTGTTACCAGACATTAGGCATTTTGATGGACAGATGTCTATGTCAGAATGTCTTGAAATCTGCTGTTGAGAGTGAGAGGGAACATCTGTTTGTGAAAGGAAGTATTTGTGTGTGAGGGAGTATTTGTGTGTGAGGGAGTATTTGTGTGAATGAGAGAAATTATGGCGTGTGAAAGGATGTATTTGGTTGTCTGAGGGAAATTATGGCGTGTGAAAGGACGTATTTGGGTGTTTGAAGGAATGAGAGTATGTGAGAGGGAACATTTGAGTGTGGAAGTGTTTGTGTGTGGTTGTATATGATAACTATTTCTGATAATGCATGAACACTCATTAAATGAATATGAACAATAAATTATTGTTTTTTTCTCTTGATTGAAAGATCAGAAGAAATATGATGAAGACATTTAAGCTTATCAGTCCAAATTATTGTCCACTAATGAGGGCTGTGTATCAGAGATATAGGTGTCCTATATAGTAATCACTGTTTGTCCTTCAGTCCAGTAATCTGTCCATAAGTTTTGTTCCTGGCACATAAGTATTTACTGACCAATTTACAGGAAATTTTCTTTTCACTTATGAACATTTTGTTATGATAGTATGGAGCAATGTTGGTTGGAATTAAACAAAGAGACCTACGGTCAAGCCAACTGGGTCAGAGGTCAAGGTTAAATTTTGTATATTTTTATTGATGGACATTTTGTTAGGATAAAGCAAATTCAGTCAGAATTACATCTAAACAAGGAGTTAACTGACAGAAGGTCAAGGTCACGGTCACTTAACTGAGTCATAGGTCTAGGTCAAATTTTGATATATTTTGAAGGAAAGTTAGTTGGCATTTTGCCAAGGTCAAGGTATTTGGGTTAAAGTTAGATTTTGTTTCTTTTCACTGGTGGATATTTTGTGATGTGTTTTGAAGTATAGTTGGTAGAAATTATACAGGAAGTCAACCAACCAAAGACCAATGTCACTGGGTCAATTGTCAGGGTCATTTGGGTTCATCGGTAAAGGACAAAGTGGATCTCTGTCAATGATACCTGCCCTTAGTTGGGGAGGTAATAAAGGTTTTAAAAAAAATTAAAAGCAAAAAAATGAGTTTGATGCCAGTGTTTTTATTTCCATTAGCCCAGCAAATATGGAGGTGGATGAAAACGAGAGTCACATTATACTTGATATATGTTCCTTGTGTATTAAGTCCAAATGCCAAACCTGCTTGCTCTTGGTGCTCTAGGGGTTACCAACACTTTCGCTCTCTGTACCCCAGGAATATGTACATCCTATTTTCTACAGGGATTACCTTCACTATTGCTTTCTGTACCCCAGGAATAGGAATATGTCAGGCATACACAGCTACTGCATCTTCGCTAGCCAAGGCTTCTGATTATGTTACACTCCACATGGAGTGTAACGTAATCAGAAGCCTTGGCTAGCGAAGATGCAGCTACTGTAGCTATTTGATTGGTACAAAAATAACTGGCCATTTGTTAAACTGATGTATTTCTTCTGTTTTAAGTTCTGGGCCTGCCTATTGAACAGTATTGAGACCTCGAGATGTATTGATGTATATCATGTGGTAATGGAATATCCTGCCCGCATCAGGCCTTTGACTTGTGATATCTCACTCTCAAAAAAACCCATTAAACCATAAGCCTAAGGTATCATCTGTAAACATTGAACCAATTAATTATGATGATTAATACACTGACTGTAGAATGCTCTCATGAGTGCAGTCAGGCGTTCGCTTCAGACCACTCCCCAGGAACGTGGGTTTGAGATGTGCTGTCCCCAGGGGATGATGTCTGGTTGGTTGTTCCCCCGGTGGTTTTCCTCCTATGTCCAAAAAAACAACATTTGTTCCCTTTGTGGCACCATAGTAAACGCTCTACAGAGCTTATGTTGATTGTTAACCTTGTAAACCTTACATAAAGGTTACGTTTGTAACAGGAAAGAAAGTAGATTAAACCAGTAACCCTCAGCTTACTTGTCTCCTGTCTACCAACTGAGCTAATGGGACATTCCTCTTTAAGTAAGGCTAGAAGGTAACTCTACACTTTTTACTTTGTACGCTATTTACAATTAAATCCTGCCACATTACTGCACCCTTTTCAAATGTGTTTGCCCCCGAACACACATCAACCCAGGTTCTATATCCAGAGAAGCATCTTATTCTTCTATAGCTTGCACTAAGAGTGGTCAAAGGTAAGAGGAAAGAGAGTATTATGCCTCCAAGAAGAATTGAACCCATGACCATCCACTTATATTACTGGTTCGCCGCTCTACTGACTGAGTTAAAGGGGAAGTTCCCTTAGCATGAAACAATAATGCGACCATATCACTGTGTACACTATCTACAAGTAAAACATTCCAGATTTTAATATCATTTTCATTCTTAAAAAACAGCAATCTACTTTCGCTGGTTTTTTTTAGTCGTCAATATAATTTGGTTTGTTCTTGCGATAATTCCGGTCTTTAGTAGTGCCCAGATACACTGAAACTCCAAGCGTTTCAATGACCATACTAGTAAGAAGAAAAGTACGGGAATTTGAAACAGTTGACATCGGGCGGTTGACATCGGCCTAACGTTCTCGCACGTTTTACTAAATTGTTAAGCTTCTTTACTCGAAGGTAGGTAGCTATAGGCCTATTATACTGTCACATTTTTTTTTATAATTATCGTGAATACTATACAGGGTATGTGAGGCATTTTGACAAAATTCAACTGCTTTTACCTAATTCGAAAGTTTCTGTTTTGGCAGAAACGGTGTTATTTATGTTTCTGGTTTTGGTCGGCCTTTTAAAAATCTGGTATAATGCATATTACCGGCAATCGCCCATTGGGAACCAGGTAAGCGACGTTGTTTTACGTTGTAGCAGCTGTCTGTCTTCTCGCATATATATATATCTTGTCCCTGTGTCCTGCATTTCTTGTATTGGTGAGGCTTAGCCCGAGTTTCCTCAGGCCCTGACACCCATGTTTGGTGTAGGGCCCCCTTGAGGTTAACCTATACTGCAATGCATCTAGTCAACCAGTAGATGGAACAGTGATCAGCATGTTATCAGAAGAATATTTCTAAAACATGGTATGAAGATTCCCCAGTTCTCCCTACTTCTGCCCTGCTTTCAATTCCATATCTGATCTAGAAAGGAAAATGGCAGACAGGCACTGTTGTCAGGCAGGCAACGTAGATTTATACAGTAGATAATTATTACCATATTATTTCGAATAAAGTAATGGAAGGATCATTCTCAAAGTTGTAATTAATTAAGGTTCCCACTATCTTAATCTAGTGGTCTTCATTCAATTTGAGTCTGTCAGATCACAGACTTGGTCAGTTCAGAGACCTATATACTAGTATATAGGTCTCTGGTCAGTTCGAGAAAACAAAATATGTTACAGATAACATCTAGTGAAGTATTCGAAGGAATATTTCCCAAACTTTATGTGTAGGTTTCCCTCTGTTCTTCGCTGTGCCCACATTATTTTAAAATCTGATCTGGAAAACAAGATTGACAGCCATTTGAAAGTTGAAGTACTGTGTCTGTATGCTATAACTTTTTCTTGAATTACCATAAGGATGATAAGAAGGGTTCACCTTAGGTCTCTAGTTTTGCACATTCACTTATGGGTCTGATAAAAAAGGCCTATTTTTGGCCATCTTTGATTTTTACTCATGAAACTTGTTATTGCTAATTCTCCTTATCTGGTATGTTTATCTGTTAACATGTGTTGGAAGATATATGCTGGTACAATGGTGTACATAAGCTGCACTTCACCATTTCATTGCACTAAAAGAAGCAAACAAAAATATCATTATTTTCTGAATGCTTCTAGTTCAGTCAATATCTGGTTTGCACTAATAAGAAACCAATCTGGGCACAAATGAATAATTCTCACATTTATTACAATATTTAATAATTTCATCTTTTTGGTTTTAGAAATGTCTAACTTCTGATGTCCTCCAGCTGGTGTAGCAGATCTTTACAACTCTAAAATTTGTGGAGGCCGCAAATGTCAGCATTATCAGGATTCACATCAATTTACTACAGAGACAGCTCGAGGAAAGAAAGACACATTGAAAATGTATTAAAATTGAGCATTCACACATAAAACTTTTATCTGAGAAAAGGGATTTTAAAATTTCCATAACTATATACAGGAAAATAATGGGAAGAGTAAAAGAAAAGAAGTTAATGAAGAGACCTGGCAAACTACAAAACATTGAGCCACATACAGGAGAGAAGCCATACAAGTGTGATGTCTGTGACAAAGAGTTTACATTAAAACATCATCTACAGAACCACGTCAGGACACATACAGGAGAGAAGCCATACAAGTGTAAAGTTTGTGGTGTCACGTTTAAACAGTTTGGCCATCTACAGACACACTTTATGACACATACAGGAGAAAAGCCCCACACATGTGATATCTGTGATAAAAGATTTAGAGAAGCACAAAGCCTGAGGAAACACCAGAGGATACACACAGGAGAGAAACCGTATGAGTGTGATGTCTGTGGGAAGGAGTTTACATTGGCACACCATCTAAAGAGACATGTCAGGTTACACACTGGACATAAACCGTACAAATGTGGCCTCTGTGGTAGGGAGTTTAATTTGGTATACAGCCTACAGATACACCTAAAGAAACATTCAGGAGAACTACCCTTCAAATGTGATGTATGTGGCAGAGGCTTCATTGAAGTACAAAATCTGCGAAATCACAACCGGATTCATACAGGAGATAAGCCCTTCAAATGTGATGTCTGTGATAAGGAATTTAGTCATTTAAGTTCTCAAAAGACACACATCAAATTACATGCAAGAAGTAGTCCAATTTAGTGTGATATCTGTGGAAAGGGATTTAGAAAATTAAAAGATTGAATCAAAATCTAATCAAAAGATTCGCATCAGAAGAATACATGCAGGAGCCTTAATGTGATGTCTGTGATGAGGGGTTTAGTCAGACTAATTCTTCAGTGATTCGCATCAGGACACATACAAGATATCTAGAGGAACCCTACAAAAATGTGATGTCGACGTCTGTGATGAAGGGACCCCAGTAGTCTACATGTACAGACAGCGTACGTACAGGAGAGAAGCCCTGCAAATGTTCTTATGTCGTAAGGAGTTTACTGCACCAAGTATCCTATAGAAACACATCACAACACATGCATCTGGAAAGAAATCATAAACAAAATGTGATGTCTGCTGAAAGGAGTTTAGTAGGTCAGGTGACTACAGAGACATACATACCAGGATACATACAGAAGAGAAGTCATTCAGTTGAGATGTCTGAAAGGAGTTTAGTTTGTCAGGTGGGAAATATACATACCAGGATACATGGAGGAGAGAAGTCCAACAAGTTTGATGTTTGTGTTCAGGAGTTGAGCTATGTAAATTTCAGGCAGCTAGTATAGATTTACCAGGCTGTGGTTTCAGCCACACTTCTTAACTTAAACTTGTCCATAGGAAAGCAATATAAAAAATATAACAAATATTATCTGGTGAACTTTTCTTTGATTCTCTAATGCTTTCCTATGGGAAAAAGATAATAACTGAATAAGTTTCCTTAAGCTAGGAAATTTTAATGAAACTGGGGCCAGGACATGTACACATACAGGAGAGAAGGGGGCTAGAATTCTGTAATGTGGCACAAAAGCCTGTTGACACTCGCAACGTGCAGAATGTGTTGTTTTTATTTGGGGTGTGATGAAGAGTTCATTGAACAATGAATTATTCGAATCAATGACAAGGTCTCGCCTCAAAATCACAGACAGGAGATCTAGAGAGTATGGTTCACAAATGTGAGTGGTTTTGTCTCATAAAAGTAGAAAAAAGGCAAGAAGCAGTTGTCTGTGAACAAATTTAAGTTTGCTTTAACAGTTTTAGAATTACAACAGTTGAAGAAAATCAGTCCATTGTAATTGAATGGCTTAAAGCATTGTTTAAAACGAGATGAGATTTGCTCAAAATGTTTTAATTTAGAATTAAGTTTGATTTAAACACAATCCTACAAATTGAAAATAAACATTACCAGTATTCAAATGTTTTAAAGACTTTGAAGTTGTTAACATATACAGAGCACAATGTACCAATTGTACAGACATTGTTTTTTCCTGGTCAGATAAAGATGTCAACTATAGACCAGGGAGATAACCCATAACCTACATCACAGGGACAAACTCTCAACTACATGACAGGGGAGATAACCCATTACCTTCCTCACAGGGACAAACACTCAACTACATGCCAGGGGAGATAACCCATAACCTTCCTCACAGGGGCAAACACTCAACTACAGGCCAGGGGAGATAACCCATAACCTTCATCACAGGGACAAACACTCAACTACATGCCAGGGGAGATAACCCATAACCTTCATCACAGGGACAAACACTCAACTACATGCCAGGGGAGATAACCCATTACCTTCATCACGGGCAAACACTCAACTACATGCCAGGGGAGATAACCCATTACCTTCATCACAGGGGCAAACACTCAACTACAGGCCAGGGGAGATAACCCATAACCTTCCTCACAGGGGCAAACACTTGACTACAGACCAGGGGAGATAACCAATAACCTTCCTCACACAGACAAACACTCAACTACAGGCCATGGGAGATAACCTATAACCTTCCTCACAGGGGTAAACACGGAACGACAAGCCAGGGGAGATGACCTATAATCTTCCTCACAAGAACAAACACTCAACTACAGGCCAGGGGAGATAACCCATAACCGTCCTCACAGGAGCAAACACTCAACAACAGGCCAGGGGAGATTACCCATAGCCAATTCACAGTGATAAACACTCAGCTACAGCCCAGGGGAGATAACCATAACTTTCATCACAGGGCAAAAGCTGAGCTACAGGCTAAGGGAGATAACCCATAATGTTCTTTATGGCACCTCACTATATACTTTAGGCCCTTAGCCTAGCTGACGAGTCCTAGAACGAACCGGCTGTATAATGTCATTAACATCACTGACGAGTCCAAGGACGAACCGGCTGTATGATGTCCCTAACATCACTGATGAGTCCCAGAACGAACCGGCTGTATAATGTCACTAACATCACTGACGAGTCCTAGAACATCACTGACGAGTCCTGGAACGAACCGGCTGTATAATGTCACTAACATCACTGACGAGTCCTAGAACATCACTGACGAGTCCTGGAACGAACCGGTTGTATAATGTCACTAACATCACTGACGAGTCGTAGGACGAACCGGTTGTATAATGTCACTAACATCACTGGCGAGTCGTAGGACGAACCGGCTGTATAATGTCACTGTAGCGGGACTGGACTGGGTCGATCATCGAATTGGTAGAGCATCCGGCTAGTGTTCGGAGGTCCCGGGTTCGAACCCCGGTCTGGCCGCTACATTTTCTCCTCTCCTGTTACAAAATTGGCGCCCAACTAAAATACCCACGGTGGTGGTATAAGGGTCTCGTGTGTCTTCGAGGGCGAAGACTTGGAAATAAGGAGGGAGGTGTGTAGCGGGACTGGACTGGGTCGATCACCGGTGACCAGGTAGCTCAATTGGTAGAGCATCCGGCTAGTGTTCGGAGGTCCCGGGTTCGAACCCCGGTCTGGCCGCTACATTTTCTGCTCTCTTGTTACATCACTAACATCACTGACGAGTCCTAGGACAAACAGCTGTATGATGTCCCTAACATCACTGACGAGTCCTAGCTAGGACGAACCGACTGTATAATGTCACTAGCATCACTGACGGGTCGTAGGACGAACCGGCTGTATAATGTCACTAGCATCACTGACGAGTTCTAGAAGAAATTGGTTACGTTCACTTTCTCTCTCTGTACCCCCATCCTCGATACCCCAGGGGTTACGTTCACTTTCTCTCTCTGTACCCCATCCTCGATACCCCAGAGGTTACGTTCACTTTCTCTCTCTGTAGCCCCATCCTCGATACTACATGGGTTACGTTCACTTTCTCTCTCTGTAGCCCCATCCTCGATACCCCAGGGGTTACGTTCACTTTTTCTCTCTATAGCCCCATCCTCGATACTCCAGGGGTTACGTTTACTTTCTCTCTCTGTACCCCCATCCTCGATACCCCAGAGGTTACGTTTACTTTCTCTCTCTGTACCCCATCCTCGATACCCCGGAATTTACTTTCACACTTTACACCTGCGTCCAGAAGGGAAGACTAGTCAGAACAAACGTTATAGAAGGGGCGGTTCGTTCACCAATAAATTAATCATTTTCTTCGTTTTGCTATGTGATATAAACAACATGAACTACGTGTGTAACAACGAGTAGCTTGACGACATACGGATCACGTACCAGATCACAACCTCATCCGTCATATTCTTATGTGTTCATAGATTTCACCGTTGTTACTAAGTAACTTCGCTTCACTGGACCTGATCTATAGAAAGTTACAACAAGATGCTTGTCTATACGAAACATAGAATTTCCTTCCAATCGATGACCTTTCACCATACCCGGGTTTCACCAACATTTCCTAACGTAAGGAAATTCTTTATTTTAAATTTCACATGGGAGAGTATTTCAGAATTTAAGGGGAAAGGTATTAATGTATTAGTTAAGGAACGTTCCTTAATTCTGCTTTGCTTTCCGGTGGATTTTTTTTATGTAAAGGAATTAACCAGAGCCAGAATGTCAAGCCTGTGATTTGCCGTAGAGGCTTTGATTCAATGTGACTTTCGTGAACTTGACCTTTGATAATGACACATTGACCATATACCAACGGACAACGTCACGTTAATGAAAAACTTACAAAAGGCAGGGACAAAACGAGTCGGCAAGACTGATGGCGACCTTCTTGAACATCACTGTTCAATACAATTTGAGAGTTAGCCATTTCGTCCTTCTATGACTCGTCAGTGATGTTAGAGGCATTACAGCTGTTTCGTTCTTCTAGGTTTCGTCAGTGATGTTAGAGGCATTATACAGCTGTTTCGTTCTTCTAGGTTTCGTCAGTGATGTTAGAGGCATTATACAGCTGTTTCGTTCTTCTAGGTTTCGTCAGTGATGTTCGGGACATCGTACAGCTGTTTCGTCCTTCTAGGTTTCGTCAGTGATGTTAGAGAATCATACAACTGTTTCGTTCTTCTAGGTTTCGTCAGTGATGTTAGAGAATCATACAACTGTTTCGTTCTTCTAGGTTTCGTCAGTGATGTTAGAGACATCATACAACTGTTTCGTCCTTCTAGGTTTCGTCAGTGATGTTAGAGAAATCATACAGCTGTTTCGTCCTTCTAGGTTTCGTCAGTGATGTTAGAGACATCATACAACTGTTTCGTCCTTCTAGGTTTCGTCAGTGATGTTAGAGAAATCATACAGCTGTTTCGTCCTTCTAGGTTTCGTCAGTGATGTTAGAGAAATCATACAACTGTTTCGTCCTTCTAGGTTTCGTCAGTGATGTTCGGGACAGCGTACATTTGTTTTGCCTTTCTAGGTTTTGTAACCAACCCTCCAAAAGTGAACGTTACCCCTGGAGTATCGCGGACTCAGCATGTGTATAGGACGGGTTTAAAAAGTGATTAAACTAAAATAATTATGTGGTATCATCTTTTTACTGTAGTAACACTAATAATAACGGTGCTACATGGTCGTTATAGTGATATCACTAAGCGAATGAGTGATATATCACCAATTCAAAACTGATTGGGGATATCTCCATAATATAATATATTTCGGCATTCTATATATAATTTGATGACTCGTTTTCTTTTTAATGTGATGCATGTTGGCGTCACTAATTCAATCGATATTTCCACAATGAATTGGTAATATCACTAAATGAATAAATGATATCACATGTTCGTTATAGTGACATCACCAATCCATTATGGTGATATATCACCCCATCGGGTTCAATACGTAATATTAATCACCACATCCTTGTGGTGCTGTCACTAGAACGATTAGGATATACTACTATAATAATTAAGTCATCTAACTACGGAGTAGGCAATAGAACTTCATAATATCGATATTTTGTTTTTAGATGTTGCCATTAAAATAAATTAAATACAAACGAACAACGATACACAAGACGTGCCCTAGACAGTTGACATCGGTGCCTATGTTATATAACCCTTGTTGATGGAACGCAGTTTAAACATGTATGTGTACCTATCTTCAAGTAATTAAACTTGTGTATAAAAATAAACATAAGTTCAAATCAATTATACCTCGCTTCAATTCAATTGTGTTAAGGTTTGATTAAGTCATAGAGTTTACAGTATAAACATAGAGCTACAATCATTTAATGATAGATTCCGTTTTCAAAAATGAGTCAGTTGAATTAATTTTGAAAAACATTGTCTTGAAATTAAATCGTGTAACTTAAACTGAAAATAAAACTAACGTCGTATCGGCGGTATCTTACATCCTTATTATATGTAAAACGCCACTGTATTCGGGTCAGTGCTTGGGGGAATCTTGTCGTTAGTATGTCCCTTATAGACCTCAAGCGTCTGATCGACAACTGGCTTGAGGATATTTTTAATGCAAGACGAAAACATTTACTAATTGTTGTGAAGGTAAGCAGTCATTGTCCAGTCCTAAACCAATACAAATGACTGGATATATATTTGCAACCTTGGGACCTGATATGACCAACAGAACTCAAGCTGTTATGAATGCATTCTACCACAGTAAGGGAGGGAGTAATTATAAGAAACGTCAGGTAATAGACATTATGAAGCTTTGTTATCGTCTGTCGGGAGCGAGCTTTTCGAGCGACACGCTATAGACACGTGTAGCATACTCCTTGTAAATATTAGCAAGCTTGGCGTCAGGAATTGATTGTAACTTTTCACCGCCAGCTGTCATAGTTTGAACAGGGACGTATGTCCTGGTTTGAATGAAATACTTTTTCTCTGGACGGGAGATAACTCTATTGAAAAACATGGACTAAAATCTACATGAAATTTATTAACTAGACTATTGAATGCAGTGTAACAGGAGAGCAGAAAATGTAGCGGCCAGACCGGGGTTCGAACCCGGGACCTCCGAACACTAGCCGGATGCTCTACCAATTGAGCTACCTGGTCACCGACGATCGACCCTGTCCAGTCCCGCTACACACCTCCCTCCTTTTTTCCAAGTCTTCGACCTCGAAGACACACGAGACCCTTATACCACCACCGCGGGTGTTTTAGTTGGGCGCCAATTTTGTAACAGGAGAGGAGAAAATGTAGCGGCTAGACCGGGGTTCGAACCCGGGACCTCTGAACACTAGCCGGATGCTCTACCAATTGAGCTACCTGGTCACCGGTGATCGACCCAGTCCAGTCCCGCTACAGAAGTATAAGAATATAAAATTTCTGAATTCTGTTTCTTTATTTTAGGTCACCTGAGACGAAATCTCAGTTGACCAATTGCGATCGCCCTTTGTCCGCTGTCGTCCGTCATGTGACGTAAACAATTTACATTTTCAACTTCTTTTCAATTCGAAATAGGCTTAGAGACCTGATATTGGCTCTCTAGCATGCTGAGATGAAGGGCTACATGTACCAAGTTTGTTCAAATGAATGACCTTGACCTTCATTCAAGGTCACATGAGTCAAATAGGCTAAAATCTTCAAATAAGTTCTCAATAACCAAAAGGCCCAGAGACCTGATATTTGGCCTAGAGCATACTGGGGTGAAGGGCTACCAAGTTTGTTCAAATGAATGACCTTGACCTTCAATCAAGGGCACTTGAGCCAAATAGGCTAAAATCTTCAATCAACTTCTTAATAACCAAGAGGCCCATAGTCTTAATATTAAGCCTGTAGACTACTTGGTTACAGAGCTACCAATTTTGTTCAAATGAATGACCTTGACCTTCAAGGTCACAAGAGTCAAAGAGGCTTAAATCTTCAATTGCTTCTTCTCAATAACCAAGATGCCCATGGACTTGATTTTAGGCCTGTAGTAAATATATTTTTTTTTTTTTTCTTTTTTTTTTTTATTAGTTCCAGACAAACATATACATCAATACTCTCTTAATTATGTACATGTAATCAATTTTTATGAATACTCCTACATTTTTGGTGTATTTTAAATCTATTATAATCTACTATTACATTCTTAATTATTGGGCAGTATAGTGTATGTAGAATTGAAAACAATCAACCAATGAATATATTGCCTGGAGCTAATTGAAAAATGGGATTGGGGGATAGTTTGGATACAAAGTAGAAGCTGATTTTGAAAAGGAAATACAAAGATAAGAGAGAAAGGAAACATAAAAGGAAGAAGAGAAGAGGGAACGAGATTTCCGACGAAAGCAAAGGCAATTTCTGAAAGGGTGACAAAAAAATAACTGACTATTGCTAATAAAAACATTTAATGGAAAAGAAACGAGTCCAACAAAAACACAAGCAAATTGAAAAAATATAAAAATTAATTACGTTGGTAAATTGAAATCTATTTCATAATGAAAGACACTACCTTAATGTAATGGTTATATTTATTTTCTAAAAGCTGAATGGTAAGCACTGAAATCCTCAATAAAAGTAGCTTCCTTGTCACATTTTTTTGCTAAGTATCTCTCGATGTTATATGAAGTTTTAAGGTTACTAATTAGAGTGGGTAAGTACAGAGCTTTACCTAAACACTTTTTACAATAAATATAGTGCTTCATATTTAGTATTATAATATTTTCTGCTCTGTTATTTTGGTGTGGGTTTTGTGCTATTTTACCAAAAATGAAATCTTTTTTACATACATTAAATGTCTCATTACAAGTAGCTTGCAACCAAATTTGGAAAGCCATAATTAAATTTTGGACTTTATTACATTCCCAAAGTACATGCTGTATTGTTTCTTTTTCTATGAAGCAGAAATTACACAAATCAGACTGAACAAAATGAATCTTTTTCAAATAAGTGTTTGTAGCTAAGACATGATGATTAATTCTAAATTGCATCCATTGTAGTTTTGAATTTTTATTTGTGTCAAAAGGCAATCTGTATATTTTTTTCCATTCTTCAATAGGTATATTTCCAAATATGGTGTCCCACTTTGCTTGGCCTGTAGGCAATACATTATTTTTATTCAATACATTATACATATCTCTTGTACCTTTTTTACTTTTAATAACAATATCAATAGGCTAAAATCTTCAAATAAGTTCTCAATAACCAAAAGGCCCAGAGACCTGATATTTGGCCTAGAGCATACTGGGGTGAAGGGCTACCAAGTTTGTTCAAATGAATGACCTTGACCTTCAATCAAGGTCACTTGAGCCAAATAGGCTAAAATCTTCAATCAACTTCTTAATAACCAAGAGGCCCATAGTCTTAATATTAAGCCTGTAGACTACTTGGTTACAGAGCTACCAATTTTGTTCAAATGAATGACCTTGACCTTCATTCAAGGTCACAAGAGTCAAAGAGGCTTAAATCTTCAATTGCTTCTTCTCAGTAACCAAGATGCCCATGGACTTGATTTTAGGCCTGTAGTAAATATGGTTGAAGGGCTACCAAGTTTGTTCAAATGAATTACCTTGACCTACAATCAAGGTCATATATGTGAAATAGGATGAAAACTTCAAACAATTATTTCTTGATAGCAGATCAATAGAGACCTGATATTAAGACCAATTGTATACTGGAAAGAAGGACGCGAAAAATTATTGATATGAATAAACTTAGCCTACTCTGGTATTTGATATTTGAATAAAGTGGTTATCAGCATAGTATCTACAGAAATAATCTAAATCAACTTTAAAGTTGCTGTAGAGCCAGGTGAGCGATACATGCCCATTGAGCCTCTTGTTTTAGGCCTAATATAACTGCAAACCTCTTTAAGAGATTGAAAAAAACCATGGAGGTGACACAAATTGAAACTGTTCAGATGAATAAAAAAAAAACAATGTTATCATGAGATAGTCAACAAAGTCTAATATTATATGTATAGAAGAATTTATACAGAGACAAAATACATTAGCAGTTTAATACATTTGGAACTCAATGTACAAAACAAAGACAAGTTTACAGATTGCTCATGTTAAATATCATATGTTTATTTCTCCTTTTCTCTCAGTGAAAAGTGCATTGAACCATGCTTATATCATAAAAATAAAAACTGTTTTTAAAAAGTTGTTACATGTCCACTTCATTAAGCTGAATAATGTTGTGCATTCCTTCCAAAATTGTCTATATTATCCAATTAGAATTACTGCAAAATAGGACCGCACAGTGTTCAGGTACCACAAAATATTAATCAAGCTTACATAGACTCTTGAAAAACAAGTAGAATTAGGCAAATTAGACACATGTCAAAAGACCTTTGCCAATGCAAGGAATGGAGTGTTCACAAAATAAAAACTGGGATAGTTGAAAGACAATGTTCGCCATCATAACATTTAATAAAATATGTTTCAATTAAATAATTTGTTGTCTTTCTGCTTTTAGAACTTTTGAGGAGTCCAGGATCAGTGTGGACACAGCAGAGAAAGGATAGAACAAAAATGATTTATACGTAATTACTCGAAGCGAAAACTTCAAAGATGAGTGAACTGCAACGTCACTTAGAAAAAGACATATCTCCCAAAACAGGAGTTATGGAGGAAGAAAATAACCAGAAGTTACTTAGCACTCATGGTGAACAGAAACTCCTCAGAAATCCTACAGAAGAGAAGTATTGTCAGTTTGATGTTGGTGTTAAGGGGAGTGATGTGGAGCATTGTCTTAACGCACAACACACGGTGCATACAGAGGAGCGCTGTAAACGGGATATTTTTGGTAAGGAACAAAGTGC
Source organism: Pecten maximus (assembly GCF_902652985.1). Taxonomy (NCBI): domain Eukaryota; kingdom Metazoa; phylum Mollusca; class Bivalvia; order Pectinida; family Pectinidae; genus Pecten; species Pecten maximus. The sequence goes on along the minus strand of NC_047017.1, from coordinate 12,192,113 downwards.
TAATGCACCAGTTATCAAAGACACTGTGTCACCTAGAGGAGAGAAACCCTTCAAGTGTGATGTATGTGGTAAGGAGTTTAGAACCTCAGGCAGCCTGCAGAGACACGTTAGAATACATACAGGAGAGAAACCTTTTAAGTGTGCTGCGTGTGGGAAAGATTTTAGCGAGTCAGGAAGCCTCAGAAAACATTTCAGAACACATACAGGAGAAAAGCCTTATAAGTGTGTAGTCTGTGGCAAGGAGTTCAGCGAGTCGGGTAGCCTACAGAAACACCTCAGAACACACACGGGAGAGAAGCCCTATACATGTGATGTCTGTGGTAAGGGGTTTAGCGAGTCCGGTAACCTGCAGAAACATTCATTGATACATACAGGGGAAAAGCCATACAAGTGTGTTGTTTGTGGTAAGGAATTTAAATGGGGAGTGAGTATTCGGGATCATATGACACTACATACTGGAGAAAGGCCCTACAAGTGTGATTTGTGTGGGAAAGAGTTTAGAAAATCTGGTAATCTGAAGACACACCTGAAGATACATACAGGAGAAAAGCCGCACCAATGTAATATATGTGGTAAGGGATTTATTAAATCCTGGGATCTAAAGATACACCACAAGACACATACCAGACAAAAGCCATACAAATGTGATGTGTGTGGCAAGGGGTTTAAAGATACAGACAAACTGCAAAAACACACCTTCGTACATACTAAACAGAATCCATACAAATGTGATGCATGTGGCAAGGGGTTTAAGGATCCAGATAGACTACAAAAACACGCCTGTGTACAGACAGAAGAATGGCCTACGAGTGTCATGACTATGGTGAGGGGTTCATTAAGTCATGGAATCTAAAGGGACACTGTAAGATACTTACCATAGAGAAGGCAATCAGATTGATGAGATTCAGTAGAGGGAAGTCTAGTTCGAGATGTTATGTAAATTATACGTGATTTCTAGATCTTTTTATCTATAATCATATGTCGCCTCATAGACAATGCAGTTGTACATGAAGTATAATAAAGAGCCCTCCTGATGAGATGCTGCGAGTGTGATGGATGTAATAATCAACATCAGGGAACTGAAATGTCCCTATGGTACAACATGAAATTTGAAAAGACTTTTTTTCTATTGTAAACAATGATTGTTTTCGATGATATTTAAATACCAATAACTAAAGAAATCATTTTTTATATAATATTTATAATTTATTTGTGAACTATACAATTGTTAAAATACAATGGAAAAATATCCATAAATGTATACATACACATGTACATGTATTATTTAAATATTCATTTTGTGACATATATGTACATTAATCAAATAGTTTGTTTTGTTTATGACATAATAGCTGACCAATTTAGGATTTGTTTTGATAATTTTACATACACATTTCGAGGTACTTCCTAAGAGTGTTAAATTATTGTAACTAGATATTTTAAATAGCACAACGAGTAAAATATTTAATTGAGAAGTTCAGAAGACAAATTTAAATATGATGAAAAAGCCCTGCCATCTTCTGACCTAATTGTTGGCGTTTCGGCTTCTAAGTTTTACATACATATGTACATATGTATAATATATATATATGGGAATCCCTTGAATGGTTTTTCATATCTACATGTTGGCTTTATAGACTCAGTCATAAGTTATCAGTATTATTTACAAATACATTGATTTCCCCGAGTATAAGAAATATACATGAGTAGACAGTAGAGGGTGTTAGATGATAACCCTTTCCTTGTTATTTCTATACGAATATGTACTACTTTTATAGGTTAGCTAAATATAATTAATATGTGTTAGAATTATATACTGCATGTTTACATAATTGGTTTTGATGTGCATATCTTGTAATTATAATAAGGAACATAGATCTGATACTTTATACTTTATGTAGGGAAACAGTGTTTCTTCCCCCTTCCAGAAAATCATTATCTTGTCGCCCAGTGTTAAATTGATACTTTGCTAGTAAGAACTGCCGTCAGTGAATAAACATTTCCAATTAAACATCCAGACTTTTGAACTACAATGTAGTTATTTTACTTTTATTCGCCTCTTCTCAAGAGCTCGAGATGAGCGAAACTTAATCCACAGCGAAAGTTTCCCCTTTAACTGTATACCTGGGTATATCACATGTAGTTGATGTGGTAATGAATTGTGTTGCAAGTCTAGTCGAACGATATTGATGAGAGAGAAATTTTGTGATATTGTCTTTTGCAAAGTGTAGAATTCATCATTGACCAGAATAAACATGAAATCAAATGACAAGAGTTTGTTTTTCGTATCCTTAATACAAATGTGTATTTGTCATTTCTTACAGAATAATAACAAGACTACAGGATGCACACATCACAGGCTGAAGTTTCTCCTCATTTTGTTTGGTCCTTGAAAATAAAATCTTAATCTCTACAGATCCTCTAACTACCTCCAGTATGGATTTGATGATGTGGTTTGGTTTATCTCCAAAAGTTTAAAGTATGCTTATACATTCATTAGAGTCCGGAATGTGTGAATTCACATTAAAGAAATATTGATATATTTTTTACACACTTACCGTTTGTTTAATTTTGACAATACTTACAATACTAGCCGACTTTCTTTCTCTCGTGTTGTTAGGTGAGCTATGTCTTTATTTCTATCAATCGTTCAGCTTAACCATTTGTTGTCAAAAATATCCAACAATATGATGCCTGTACCTTATTTTTGGTCTCGCATTGAATATCGATATATATCAATCCTTTATAATAACAAATTCTGGGTATCTGGTAGTTTTCATGAACCCGTTCTTTGTGGTAAGAGTTTGGACTTTGCTATTGAATTTACCACATTGTCAGCTCCGCATTTCCATAACATTTCCTTCTAAACAATCCAGATAATCCCAAAAAGACGTCGGGTAAATGATAATAGGGAAATGATAATAAGAAAAGTTTTTCATCAATTGAAGAGTTGAAATCACACGTCTGTCTGGTCCTTATGTTAATAAATGCGAATAGCAATTTGTTTAGTCGATACCATCCATCATAATAAATCAACTTGTGATGACATTCTGGATACCATCCATCACAATAAATCAACTTGTGATGACATTCTGGATGCCATCCATCACAATAAATCAACTTGTGATGACATTCTGGATGCCATCCATCACAATAAATCAACTTGTGATGACATTCTGGATGCCATCCATCACAATAAATCAACTTGTGATGACATTCTGGATGCCATCCATCACAATAAATCAACTTGTGATGACATTCCGGGTGCCATCCATCACAATAAATCAACTTGTGATGACATTCTGGATGCCATCCATCACAATAAATCAACTTGTGATGACATTCCGGGTGCCATCCATCACAATAAATCAACTTGTGATGACATTCCGGGTGCCATCCATCACAATAAATCAACTTGTGATGACATTCTGGATACCATCCATCACAATAAATCAACTTGTGATGACATTCTGGATACCATCCATCACAATAAATCAACTTGTGATGACATTCTGGATACCATCCATCACAATAAATCAACTTGTGATGACATTCTGGGTGCCCGGTACTTAGTTCATGGAATCCCTTCACGAACCCATTTTGTAGATTTTGACAAAGTGATGAGAAAAAAAATTGTAAAATTGTGCTACCATTGCTACAAGACACAACTTGATTTAAATACTTAAAACAGTTTAATCTGATTTGTACCATATGCATGGCGACCTCTGTATTAAATGTTATCAGGAAGAGTCAAGTCCTGATCTCTCCAATTTGTACCGTGGTGATGTCGGTATTAAATGTTCCCCGGTCCATGGTATATGTCATATGTCCTGGAATATGTCATCATTGGTACTCCAGGGTTTCAACTCATTGTTTCATAAAACTCTACCAAATCCAATTGTTCATGTATTGCCAACTGAACTTGAACAATTGTGTCTAATTAAAACAAGACGTCCGATGGGCGAGTATCGGTCACCTGATCTACAGCTTGAAAGGAACCATTGCCAATAAATTAAGAAGGCATCCAGTTGACCATTGAAAGTATGTTTTTGACTCCCAAAAATGATACCGACTTTTGGGTTTAAAGGGACTTGTCTATTTGACATAGGTTTTGACCCTTCAGATTTCTGAGAAATAGCGATTTGACTTCTGAAATTGCTTAAAGTCAAGGGCCAACTTGACGCTCTGATTAATCATTGAATTTTTTTTATTTCATTACCTTAATTTCAAATCCAATTGAGGTTACAGATGTAGATCTCAAACTCATACCCTTTCTAGTCATTCATTTGAACAAACTTGGTTGCATTTTGTCCCATCAAGCAACTGATCCAAAATCACGACCCTTGACCTCTTGGTTATTAAGGAAATCATTCAAGAGATTTAAACACACAACCCCTACGACCTTGAAGAAGGTCAAGTATATTACTTTGAACAAACTTTGAATCCCAGCATACTATTTGCCCAATGCCATGACCCTGGGCTTCTTGGTTAATATAAAAAGCTGTTTAAATATTTCAACACATTTGAGCCCTTCAACTCGGCATGATACTGTCTAAATGTCACAATCCCGTGCCCTTTATTGAGAAGATTACATTTGTGAGAAGGCTAAGGTCATTTATTTGAATAAAATGGGCAACCATTTATCCCAACATAATATTGGCCAAATATCGGGTTTCTCCGCCTCTTGGTTTTTAAGGAGTTGTTTAAATGAAAGGTTGGTGTGAGATGGACGAGGGGTGACTGGAGGATGCCTCGCTACAGCATAGGCTCATTGGCGCTTCAGGCAGCTAAGCTAACAAGAGGCTATGGGCCTTAATGGTCATCTTACTATGAAGGTCAAAGTAGTGTTACTTGTGTAGTATACATATTTACTGGTAGTAGAAGTATAGTGCAATGCTGTACATGTATGTTATCCCGAAAAATAAGAACAACTTAATAGTTAGGACCATCTCTAGAGCATCCATATGAAACTGAAGAAGATAAAAATGTGGTGGCTTGTGAAAACATTGATTGTGTATCATGTTACAAAAAGGCTGCAGTCATATTGGACTTCTGCCTGATTCAAAACAATGACAACACTTGACAAGGAGTGTAAATTTTAAAGACTGTCTCTGAAATATTTCTGACAAGTTTCAAGTTAATCTTTCTGATGAAACTTAGAAAGAAGTTTAAAATAAAAAAAAAAATTATTGATACACAGCGACAAACATAGTGACTGTACATTAGCTATGCCAGATAAAAATTAAATTTCAGGCATAAATTCTCAGGGACATACAGATGTTACAAGAAGTACATATTTACAACATATAAGTATATAATTATATAATGATTTAAGCATTTCTTTATGTTTTTGTGAACAAATGACATGTGAAAAAGAAAGCAACATCACAAAAAGGTTGTTTAACAGTTTATTTACAACTTTCAAAAGACTTAGTTATATATTATTATGTACTATGCTTGATTCAGAAGTTATCTGCCTTCATCACATAGTTTTTTTACTTGTCAAGCCAACAGATAATAAGATATTGTTAATAAATAATTCATGTAGGCCCCAGATTCCTCTGTCAGCAGCCTTAATTCTCTAACTCATGTTTTGTGTGTGCAAAGTTATCCTATATTCTATACAATGCCTACTATACAACAGCCAAATCTAACACTATTTTTAGCACAGACCAATTTATGGCAAAGACTGAGATAATGAATATGTGCAGGTACATTGTACTTCTACCTTTGAATGTAACTGATTACAATAAATCACTATTAAAATAAATGAATCTGTACGTGTATACAATTTCAATCAATTTATACCAACTCTAAAAACAAGGGAAGGAATTGATAAAACATAATATTAATTTTCAATATTAATCAAAGTACATTTGTAATACAAAATTTGCTCACACATCTATGTCATATTGTAGGATTAACTGACCTTTTTATACCTTACAAAGTCCGTGCCAACTACATACATGTCCTTTCAGTGAAAAGCAATTTGAAGGCTTATCAACACAAGCAAACATGGGTCAGAGAAAAACAAACAATGCAGAAATTAACTTTGAACAAATGTACTGGGAATTATACACTTAAACATGTTTAGAATCCTTCACTAAAATAGAACCTAACAGTTTCCGACAAATAAATATTGTATTCTGGCAATGAAACTTTCTAACCACAATATAAAATCTTTCTGGTTACTCAATTTCAATCCAATTACACATGTGAATGTTTGATTTTAAGTTTTATCTCATGGACCTTATACAGGTATAGTACAGTCAAGGTAAGTATCTCACAACATTGAATTGAACACTTGATTACTGAACTTTAAGAGACACATCAGTTTTATCTCATGAATCATATAATACATTCAGGGTTAACCTCTCACAGCATTAAATTTAAGGCCTGATTAATGAACTCCTAGAGGCACATCAAATATAATTTTCCAAAGTCTGATAGTAGTATGGTAAGTACAACTTAAAAAACACCTAATATATCTAAAGATGCTACAGCCCCAACAGCATATAAATGTTATAAAAATACTTTAAAAGGCATTCTTTAATACCAGCATATGACGGTATCCGAAAAGTGACCTTTTACTAGACCAAGTTAAATGCCAAATGTAGAGGCGGTGTGTGGTATAATTTCCTCGTGGCGCTGTTAATTATTTATCCACTTTAAATTTGATTTTAAAAGATGTTATTGTAACTTTTGATCATAAATAAAAACATACATCTGTCTATTCTTGTTTTCAATTGATCAAAATTACTCCTTTGTCAGCAATGTAGCATCTTTAATTAGATCTGGTAATTATAAAATTCTTTACTTTTAGGCAGCAATTTTTCTTCACAAATGGCATCAACATGAACAAATTCAAACCTTGTGATACATGATAATGTTTTACCAAGAGTTATGGCCCTTTACCTGTGTAATATTTTCATCCTGTTTTACAGGTACATATCAACTTGCGAATGAGATGGACCTGTAAATGTTTTATACAGGTCTAGGACTGTCTTGGCTGGCACATTCTTAACATATCATGAAAGATCAATTATCACCTCATTAATATTCAAAAATTGTTGTTTACAATTATTTCACGAAAGAAAATTATAACAACCAAATGCATACATCTTATAAAAACATAGTAAAACTACAATCTAAATTAGAAGTCAATCACCACTTACACAATCACTCTCACATATCAGGCTCTCAATTACATTCAAGGAAATTCCACATCCGTTAACAATCACATTTCAGAATACAGCAAACAAACGTCTGGGAATAGGGTAAACAACATCTGTGTTTACTATACCACTGGGAAACTATTTCAGGTTCACCAAGGTACAGTGATGTTATTTAATTAAGCCTGTTAATGTTTTGTCTACGGTGGTCTATTCAAGAAATATCTGAATTAAATACGACAAAACTAATATTTCCCAACAATAAGTCACACTTCTTTTGACATGTTTTCCAGACAAAACACTTTGTAGATGGATTTACCATGGCTTTTTCAATGGACAGGTGGTACTGTAGGATCTTGTTCATTTTACACTTTTTACCTCAAAAACGCTGGAAGGTACAAAGTTTCACTTTTCCTTCGATGCCATATGTCTCATCAATAAGCTTGTTAACTTTTCCAGTTTCTTAACATCCTGTGCATGTTCTGTACGATACTGTAAACACTGAAAAAGATGTATTTTACAATGTATCAATAGTTGGTAATGACCAATTGATTAGCTTTCTCTCAAGTTTTACAAAAAACAAGATGATTCAGCAAATAACAGTCTCCGACCAAAAGTTGGTCAAAGGTCAAAATGTAGGTCAAAGTGACCTACTTTTGGAACATTACACAATGTCTCACCTTGGTGAACTCATAAGTATGAGCTTACAGTGACAAGAAGTAGAAAGGATGACACCAGGACAAACTTTTATTTGATGTAGGTCGAAGGCCAAAAGGTAGGTCAGAGTGACCTTAGGTGAACTCATGCCCAAAGTATATATATGAAGTTCCAAAGACCGCAAGTGCAAGTGTAGATAGAGCCAAGCCAGGCTAAAGTGTGGAAGGACATTAAGCAATCCTATACATGGTATATTTTTTTAATATTTAAAATCATTACAACATGAATACAAACATTCTTATATCTAAACAATTTGTAGTATTGAAATACTTACCACAGTATCATCTGTCACTTTAACATTAACTTTCCCATCACAATGCCTGTACTTGATTGTATACCGACACTAAAACAGAAAATTGTTTGGATAATGATAAATGTAAATCCTCAATCACACAGCACACTACAAGATAAATAAACTCAATATGCAATATTTGTTTTGAAAAGGTCTGAATATGTTTGGTAAAGATTATCAATGTTCTTGTACCTGCAGCTTTAGTAAGTGATATTTTCTTTTCAACTAGAGCCAAGACAACAGTATTGTGAGCAAGAGGTTATGTTGAGGCATAGCATATATATTTGTAGGTTTGTTTCCAATGTAACTTAAAAGCGTTTAGGGGTTGATGAACTCACGAAAAAAAGTCTAGATCTTCCTTTCAAAATTATACAATATTGCGGTGCTACAAATTAAAGCTGTCTTCAAATGACCTGATTATGTTTACAGGATACTGAACAGAATAGGGGGCTGTGATAGCTCAGGAAGTTAAAGTGCTAGCCACATATACTAGTTACTATAACCTAACATCATTGACTGATAATATAATCATCTGCAGCCAACACAACAGACTCATACCAACAAACAGACAATTAAGGCATACCCATCACAAATCATTTCAACTACCATACTGCAAAAACATTACCAGAAAACAATCATTTTTTCCACATATAATATCTGAGTGAAACAAGATCCCACCAGATATATTCTCCTGTCCTACAGCTGAATCTTTTAAGACTGCCCTCATGCCAGTATTTTCCCCCCAAAAATTAATCAATACCTATATATACACATCTTTTTTTGGCTTTTAAGTAAATGACTGCATCTCTTTTTCTCATTCTCATGACATTATCTTCAACATGTTGAAGTTAGTCATTATCATTTAGAAGTAGAAGTCTATGATTAAGCCAATGACGACCTGTTGTATACATGTCTGGTGATAAGGACATAGAGGCTTCAAGTCTGCGTCCATTATTTTTCATTAAATTCATTAAAATTGATACCTATATCTACCTGTACAACCTGTCAACATAGAAGCGCAATATTTAATTTACAAAATGCCAAATTTAAATGTACTCGAAAACTGAATGACCAGCAATGCAATGGTTCAAGATCTTCATGGGTAACACTGATATGACCAACACTGGAGCTAACCTATTGCAATTTAGATAGTCCATCAGCGATCAGATTAATCTGTCTTAATATACACATGGTATATATACATGTATATATAACACTTCAAAAAACACAGACTTTTAACAAAGTTCTTACTTTAATTTACATGCTTGTTATGATGCTTTTGATGTTATCATTGTTTTAATATTTTGATTTGTATACCCTAGAATAGTCGGTTATAAAATTCTTACCGGTCTTGCGTTGCATTTTAAACCAATGTACCAACTTTTAAATAGAATTTAATTAAGCACAGACAATGGAAAGTTTGTCGACGGCACATGTACACTTGCAAATGTGTTGAAATGCATATTCGTTTAAAACATTTGATTTAAAACCAAATGACATTTCATAATAAATATTGTTGCAAAATGAAACACATTAGATCTATATTTTCATCTTGCAGGCACCAAAACAATTGCCATATTGCATGTTTGATGTTTCAAATTGTTTGCTCTGAACTACTGAAGAATATGTCAAGTTCATCCCATTACTCTTACTTTTGACGGGTCGTTCAAATAAAGACGTTCAGCAGCTTTAGAAAACTCTTCCCATGAAGTCATAAATGTCATTTTGGTCTTCTTCTTGTTTACTTCTACCGGTATAAACCTGTGTGCGGATGCAACGTGTTGGCAAAGGAGTCCACACCGGAAGTAAGGAATGATAACAATGATACGGAGAAAATTTTACTTCCGGTCAATTTCGTCATATATTATCTCATTTCTTCAGTAATTTAATCACCAGTCAGCCATTTTAGTATTTTATCTGTGTTTATACCTCACAGATAAGTACATGTGCATTGATATTTGAACGATTTTTTTCCAAAACATTTTTATTAATCCCATAATTCTCACATGTCAATAATGGCGTTACTTTTGTGACAAGGAAGATGGGGTTATGCGGAAACAAGTTTATATGAAACAAGAGAACGTAAACAGGATATCACCTTCTGTTCTTCGGTGTATGTAATCACATTTGTAATTCCTGACCTCTGAGCACAGACAAAGAAAACGGTTCAATTAACCAACGATGAGGTAAGTTTATCTCACGAACTCGTCGGCATCACCGTGATGAACCTTCAGATGCAGTCAGTCTGTCTGATACCACAATACATTAACAGTCTTAATTACACATGCAATTATACTCAGTTAAATGGAATTGAAAAGTATAAATGACGTCAATGTTGAAGAAATGAATATGCTGCTGTCATTTTATTGAATGTACTTGTGGGTGAGCACAATGTGTTACATGTCCCTAATACACTACCTGCTACCGTGTGTATAATACACAAGATGATGGAGAATTGGCAAACTTCACGCTTAAGTACACCACTGGTCAGGTAATCTTAACAGTCGGTATCAATGGTTGATTGGTAATGAAATTCCTCGTTATTTGAACATACTCTTATTATATTAATGTTCACATTATACCTTTGTTTTGTGAATGTTAATTACATGATTTAGCTATTTAAACCATGACCAACCAACACTTGTCACTGGTGTAAGTCACGCTATATGGAGTAAATGTATAATATTTTCCTGTTTCTCTTTGATTAGCCAATGAAGGTTAATCTATATTACGTTCAGGTGCCATTTTGAAGTTTTTACCTTTTACACAGGTCATCATTTCATTGTTATAGATATAGGTTGTTATATAACATTTGTCAAATAAAGTTTAAAATTGCATTGCCTATTTAAATTTCCAATGTGCACATAACCCTTTGATGGAAATATCCTTCCTTTGAACCCTGATAGTGACAGTATACGTACTGCACATTTTATATAAGTAACACATGTAGAAATACCTGCCAAGAGTGCACAGTGATCATGAGTCTATGACTAAACTAGTGATGAGTATAAGCAATGTAGAAAAGCAATGCCAGATAATGAGGTATGAATACAATTGTATCACCTAGGCCTCATGCCAAAATTAAAGTTCAAACAATTCACTTCAAATAAATATTTATTTTTGAAATCAAATTATATAAAAGTCCACTGCTGATTATGACCTGGGTATTTTAAGATCATACACTGTTTAGCATACATGTGAAAAGCTATGATAATCCTTGTGATAACAGGAGGTCTTGCATTGTGATTTGGTATAAATGGCTCAAATATTAAATTTACACTGTTAATGTAAGAATATTGCCTCAGATTTTAAGGTTTAAAGTGTGTTTTGGACACACTCGTAAATAGAACTGAATTAAAATTTTTCTTTGTCTACTGAAACGTCATGGGGAAAGTAACTAGTCCATGCCCTGGGCTATTGACTGTAATTTACACTAGCCCTAGCAGTAAATTAGGTAGCCCCAGATACCGGGCTGGTGGACTTTTACATCTCCAAATTATATGACTCCTTAGTTTGTAGGGAAAAGTCTATTTGACATGATGTTAATCTTAATTGACCCATCATATTTACGAAAAATGGTTATTTGACTTCTAATATTGCTAAAAGTGAAGGGCCATATGAACAGGATTGTGCCTAGGCTGTTACCAGTATGATGAGCCCAGAAAACAATTAAACTGCTGCAAACAAGTCAAACTGTAACTGTGTTACTCATTATTAGTGAGAAGGAAGTACTTGACATGATGTAAGAGCTTTAACGCTCATACACTATAGACTGCTAATGTTCTCTCATTATCAGTGGGCTGGTGTTACAAATCTTCAGTACATGGCCAATTCAATAAGTGTTTTTGTTTGATATTGTTCCAGGGCTATATGACTAATTTCATTAAGTTTTAAAACAGGTTGTTGATATAATTTAAAAAAAAAAATGATATTATAATTAACTAGAAATGTAGAAAATAAGCCTGCTTAAAATGCTGTTAAACTGGCCATGGCAGACAACTGCAACAAATATGCCAACTGAAAGGACACTGCATATATTGTATGCAGATGCACTTGTATCTTAGGTGGATTGGAAAGTGTTTTCCGGTAGCTGGTGTCTAGCTAGTTTGAGTTAACTCCCTTGATTCTTGATGTAGGGTAATTAACTATGCAAAGCGACAGTATGTGTATACAACACTGATATGTATAATTTATTGTTATTTAATACTTGGTATGGACAAAATGTAGTGTGCAGCTATGTAAGATACACACATACCTTTGAAATTGCCATTAATATATGAAGCAGATTTATTTGCTGTAAATGATATAAATGAAGAGATCTAATGTACCAAAAGTTTTTTAACTCTGATTTTGGGGCCAAAAAAGCCTTAAGGTAAGTTAGAAGTTTGAATGATAATGAATTAAACATAAAAAAACAGTGACAAAATTGTTCTGTTTGACACTTCTACACCAAAACTGTGTCACTTGACTAACCATATCTTGAAATTTTATTAGTTGGACATAAGTGTTTAAGTTTGTCTCGGGTTACCTATTACGATTGCATTTTGTCTGGGGTCCGGCGTTCGCCGTAAACAATTTACATTTTCAACTTCTTGTCATGATTACCCAACAGGCCCAGAGACCTGATATTGGGTCTGTAGCATGCTGGGATGAAGGGCTACCAAGTTTGGTCAAATGGATGGCTTTGACCTTCATTCAAGGTCACAGGGGTCAAACTTGCTTAAAAATGTTTAACTGACTTCTTGATAACCAAGTGAATCCAGAGATAAGATATTAGATTTATAGAATGCTGGGATGAAGGGTTACCAAACTTGTCCAACTGGATGACCTTGACCTTCGAGGAAGGTCATAGGGCTCAAATATGCTGAAATATTTAGTTGCAAAAATATAGATGATAAACCATGCTTTTGCTTTGCTTAATATCAGTTATTTTGAAGATGAAATGTTTGTTTTGGTTATTACAAAGCACAGGTACCAGTGAACAATGGCACCTTTTCTGAGCAGTATAGGAAACAGTCACCACTGGTACTAGTGTAGAACCTTATCTGGGCAGTATAGGAAACAGTCACCACTGGTACTAGTGTACCACCTTATCTGGGTAGTATAGGAAACAGTCACCACTGGTACTAGTGTAGAACCTTATCTGGGCAGTATAGGAAACAGTCACCACTGGTACTATAGTGTACCACATTATCTGGGCAGTATAGGAAACAGTCACCACTGGTACTAGTGTACCACCTTATCTGGGCAGTATAGGAAACAGTCAACACTGGTACTAGTGTACCACCTTATCTGGGCAGTATAGGAAACAGTCACCACTAGGTACTAGTGTACCACCTTATCTGGGCAGTATAGGAAACAGTCACCACTGGTACTAGTGTAGAACCTTATCCGGGCAGTATAGGAAACAGTCACCACTGGTACTAGTGTACCACCTTATCTGGGTAGTATAGGAAACAGTCACCACTGGTACTAGTGTACCACCTTATCTGGGCAGTATAGGAAACAGTCACCACTGGTACTAGTGTACCTCCTTATCTGGGCAGTATAGGAAACAGTCACCACTAGGTACTAGTGTACCACCTTATCTGGGTAGTATAGGAAACAGTCACCACTGGTACTAGTGTAGAACCTTATCTGGGCAGTATAGGAAACAGTCACCACTAGGTACTAGTGTAGAACCTTATCCGGGCAGTATAGGAAACAGTCACCACTGGTACTAGTGTACCACCTTATCTGGGCAGTATAGGAAACAGTCACCACTGGTACTATAGTGTACAAACTTACCTGGCAGTATAGGAAACAGTCACCACTGGTACTAGTGTATCAGCTTATCTGGGTAGTATAGGAAACAGTCACCACTGGTACTAGTGTACCACCTTATCTGGGTAGTATAGGAAACAGTCACCACTAGGTACTAGTGTACCACCTTATCTGGGCAGTATAGGAAACAGTCACCACTGGTACTAGTGTACCACCTTATCTGGGTAGTATAGGAAACAGTCACCACTGGTACTACAGTGTACCACCTTATCTGGGCAGTATAGGAAACAGTCACCACTGGTACTAGTGTACCACCTTATCTGGGCAGTATAGGAAACAGTCACCACTGGTACTAGTGTACCACCTTATCTGGGCAGTATAGGAAACAGTCACCACTAGGTACTAGTGTACCACCTTATCTGGGCAGTATAGGAAACAGTCACCACTAGGTACTAGTGTACCACCTTATCTGGGCAGTATAGGAAACAGTCACCACTGGTACTAGTGTAGAACCTTATCTGGGCAGTATAGGAAACAGTCACCACTGGTACTAGTGTAGAACCTTATCTGGGTAGTATAGGAAACAGTCACCACTAGGTACTAGTGTACCACCTTATCTGGGTAGTATAGGAAACAGTCACCACTGGTACTAGTGTATCACCTTATCTGGGTAGTATAGGAAACAGTCACCACTGGTACTAGTGTATCACCTTATCTGGGTAGTATAGGAAACAGTCACCACTGGTACTAGTGTATCACCTTATCTGGGAAGTATAGGAAACAGTCACCACTAGGTACTAGTGTACCACCTTATCTGGGCAGTATAGGAAACAGTCACCACTGGTACTAGTGTATCACCTTATCTGGGTAGTATAGGAAACAGTCACCACTAGGTACTAGTGTACCACCTTATCTGGGCAGTATAGGAAACAGTCATCACTGGTACTTGTGTACCACCTTATCTGGGTAGTATAGGAAACAGTCACCACTAGGTACTAGTGTACCACCTTATCTGGGCAGTATAGGAAACAGTCATCACTGGTACTAGTGTACCACCTTATCTGGGTAGTATAGGAAACAGTCAACACTGGTACTAGTGTATCACCTTATCTGGGTAGTATAGGAAACAGTCACCACTGGTACTAGTGTACCACCTTATCTGGGCAGTATAGGAAACAGTCACCACTGGTACTAGTGTACCACCTTATCTGGGCAGTATAGGAAACAGTCACCACTGGTACTTGTGTACCACCTTATCTGGGCAGTATAGGAAACAGTCATCACTGGTACTAGTGTACCACCTTATCTGGGCAGTATAGGAAACAGTCACCACTGGTACTAGTGTACCACCTTATCTGGGTAGTATAGGAAACAGTCACCACTGGTACTAGTGTATCAGCTTATCTGGGTAGTATAGGAAACAGTCACCACTAGGTACTAGTGTACCACCTTATCTGGGCAGTATAGGAAACAGTCACCACTGGTACTAGTGTAGAACCTTATCCGGGCAGTATAGGAAACAGTCACCACTGGTACTAGTGTACCACCTTATCTGGGTAGTATAGGAAACAGTCAACACTGGCATAGTGTACCACCTTATCTGGGCAGTAAAGGAAACAGTCACCACTGGTACTAGTGTACCACCTTATCTGGGCAGTATAGGAAACAGTCACCACTGGTACTAGTATACCACCTTATCTGGGTAGTATAGGAAACAGTCACCACTGGTACTAGTGTACCACCTTATCTGGGCAGTAAAGGAAACAGTCACCACTGGTACTCGTGTACCACCTTATCTGGGCAGTATAGGAAACAGTCACCACTGGTACTATAGTGTACAACCTTACCTGGCAGTATAGGAAACAGTCACCACTGGTACTAGTGTACCACCTTATCTGGGTAGTATAGGAAACAGTCACCACTGGTACTAGTGTACCACCTTATCTGGGCAGTATAGGAAACAGTCACCACTGGTACTATAGTGTACAACCTTACCTGGCAGTATAGGAAACAGTCACCACTGGTACTAGTGTACCACCTTATCTGGGTAGTATAGGAAACAGTCACCACTAGGTACTAGTGTACCACCTTATCTGGGCAGTATAGGAAACAGTCACCACTGGTACTAGTGTACCACCTTATCTGGGTAGTATAGGAAACAGTCACCACTGGTACTCGTGTACATGTACCACCTTACCTTAGATACTTTACAAATAATTGTGAATGAAATGAAAAGGCAGAAAAAGCAAACTTTTGTAATACTCAGAACAGAAAAATAAAATGAAGCATCACTGGTCCTTCTGATAAGTTTGGATTCAAAAGTGAAACAAAGTGGTGTAATTATTTAACTGAATTAAACAGTATCTTAAATTACTTAGGAAAAGGTAAAATTTCGAGAAATTTTACACTTGCCAATAAGGCAGGTACATATATAGTCACCAATATTTACTTGCATACAGACCAAAGCTAATGAACTTGGCCATGCACATGTGTTTTTTCTTGCCCTGAATATAGATTTACCATATGTTTTACAGAAATATACAATATAAATTATAATGTAGTGATTTACTTAAACAAATTTGAAACAAAAGTTGAAGCAACAAAATTTGAACTTAACAAAGAAACAACATGTTTTAATATTCCAAAACATAGAAATAGGCAATAATACCAGGTTACGTGAATTGTAAAAATTTGGTCCGTTTCGAAGTCGTCCATAAAATTTACACTGCATCACAATAATAACCTGATGTTATACAGTAATTTTAGCCTGTTATGTGTAAGTTAGCCCCATGAATACATTTGTGTATCTGGTTTAAAAAAGAATAAGCTAAAACATGTGTTTTTGTTGATGATAAAATATGCTGCCAAGTGAAATATTTTGGTACTAGTTGGTGTGTGTAATGTGCCTGACCTGACCCGAAGTTGTAGGATTGCAATTGTCTAGCCAGATTCCTGGGTAATGAGGCATGGCAAAGCACTTCTACATATCAGCCTCATGCTGGTCCTGTGTGTGAGTTGGTGCTGCTTGAAATGTTCCAAACTTAAATCAGCATCCTCACACAATACTTGTCCAGGTTATCTTTGATAGTAAGTCGATACTGCTGCTGGTCCTGATTACCTCTAGACCTTTCACAGAATAATTAGCTAAAATGGAGATGTTTGTACACATAAATAAACACATTTGATGGGGGACAAATGGGTCTGGTATAAATTGGTCTGGGTATTATTTTCTCATACAAAATGTATTTTTGTGACTTACATGTAATTTTACTCACTAAGGTAAGTACAATGTATGTGAGTGTGATATCTTATAAATCATGTGTTTTTATTCTTAAAATGTCAAGAATCTGCCATTTTTGATACTATCAAAACTACCTAATTATACACTCATTGTGGCTACTTACACATACATGTATATAGTTGAAGTGAGTATTACTATTAGTATATATACAGGTAGTAAACCTCGGGTCAGTTTTCAATAAAAACAATAATCCTCCTGCGTTGCTAGTAATGGTTCAAACTCTGATAGTTTATAATTGATCCTATTTCAGATATTTCAAACACATCATTGAAGAATGTAAAAACAAATTTTTCTGCAAACTTAATTTAATGCTAGCATTTAGCATCGGTCATAGGTTCATATGTCATATATATATGTGTGGTCATTTCACCACATCTGTGATGAAGAAAAACTATAAATGTATGCCACATATTTGAGCATTAATAAAAATTATTGTGCATGTGAGAGCTACCAACTTTTGGCCCCAACTGTGTCTGTATTTTACCAGGTATAATGATTATAATTTATGCATATTAATTTGGAGTTTTATATACTGCTATATATCACAGCAACATAGCCGTCTCAAAGTGGTTCACAAATTATTATCCAGGGTAATTTTTGGGCCTTTATATTAATTAGCAACCAGCCAATATCTTTCTCAGCTCTCAGGTAAGCATACAACCGGAGCTGCCATTCCGGTGCTAACAGCTTGCACGCAACATTTCTTGCACTGTCATATGATAATTCAAAGCTGAGTTGACAAAAACAGAACGAAGTAAAGCATCTTGTTGAAGGATGCGACATGGTGCCCATGACGGGACTTGAACCAGCGACCCTCCTGTCACGTAGCCCTGTGTACATGTCTTACCAATAGACCACAGCGTCCAGGGGGGACAAGTCCACTGAAAATTGTTCGGCCACCATCTTCAATTGGAGTATAATATGAAAGAGGATAGCCTGATCTACATCAATGTCATTATGATCTATGACTGAAATATTTAAAAAAAATTATGCAGTTCATCGTTTATTCTATTCAGATCTTGTCAATAAATATAGATGACAGGTATATAGCATTGAATCAGTATAAGATACTGATGTTGCACTATGGCAAACTAAAGAAATTGTCAGTATATATTGTTAAATACAGTGTTAACTGAGCATTTTGATTATTTAGTGTGTTCAGACCATCCCTTAATTATTTGGGGATAATTATAAACGAGGAGGTATTTACACTTTACCAACGCCTTTGTCATTGTTGGCTCAGAGTTTGAATTTAAGCTCATTTTCTGAAGCATAATTTTGTATAATTTGAACAGTGTTCAACAATATACAGTGCAACTTCCGAAAACCGAACCTTCTAAAAACCGAACACCTCTGAATACCGAACGAAATTGTTATTGTACGGAATCGGTCCTTCTTTATTATGGTATTTAAAAACTTCCAAATACCGATCCCTCTGAATTCCGAACACCGGACCGATTTTGTCTCCGGTTCCTGATAAAGTATACCAAAAATTACTTCTGAAAACCGGCCTTACCTGAGCGATTATGACACGAGGTCAGGCTAGTCAACCGTGAAACAACAACTGTGACGGGTATTGTGTGAAGCCAAATTGTGTCTCGATCGGGACTTACATTTACATGTAGGTGATTTGTACAGGTAATCCAATAAATACCCTGAGGGGCGTTATGATTGTAGTGTATAATCAACACGGTAATTAATACTAATTATGAAACAATGCCACACGTCATCGAAGCGCAGCAGATTCCATGTTAATCTTCGCAATACAAGTAGAGCTAGGAGCCTGAGTTTCGCATTCTAATCTAAATGAGGCCCAATAAGGGGTGTTCTTGCAGGGTCATAACTATACACACTGAAATGATGCCAGTGTCCGATGTTTATTTTTTAAGACAATACCGATATCGGGAATACCACCGGTATCAAGTGATCAATTGTAATTCATATTGAAGCAATACATCTTCACACACTTTCATATCATTCGATTTCCGTTTTTTGTAAAATCATTAAATATCCCGTATTAGGCCCCACCACATGGCGAAGCAACAGAATGCAGGTCGATCGTGAAGTGCAGTAAATGTATAAAACTATATAAAACAACAGTTAGTCATTTTAATTTCTTATATAATCTGTAATATATGCATTGATTTACTTTCATGATATTCATATTCTTCAGACAAACCAAATTATCTATGTGCGTATAGTAGGCCTAGTGTCGGTTTGTAATCGGGTACAATCTAACATCGTCCGACCAATTATATTCGGAACTCGACCGGTTATTTTGACCAGCTTCTCCAAACCGAACCCTCTGTAAACCGAACAAATATCAATGTCCCATGCATGTTCGGTTTATAGAGGTTCCACTGTATATATATTTTTTTAACTGATGAAAGGTCTACAGAATTATGAGTAGGTAAGAAACATGTACTTATGTTTATCAGACAGTAATTATAAGCCCATGTCTGGTGATAAGCCCATCCGTGTCTATCGATATGACAGTTCAGTATTATCTTATAGTGATCATATATACCAACTGTTATTCCATTGTCTTGTAATAAGCCCATCGCCTAATTTCAGCCAAAGCACCCTGGGCTTATTACTGGATAAATATGGTAATTTGCTGTATGATGTCAAGGGACCACATGAAGTTCTCTGTAATTACCTTTAGTTTCATAACCACATGTATATGTATTGTTGGTAAAGTATATCAGCAAATATTTATATCAACATTTGTTCGTTTTATATTGATCATGATTAATGTGTAAAACATTTTGTGTATTGGCCTTTTGTCCTTCAAATAAATGTGTGTGTTACATTTGTATTGATATATTTATAAAAATCAAAGGAAAATCACATCAATATTTGCATGCAAATGGTTTAGAACAGTGGAGAGTCCATAAATGTTTAGAACAGTAGAGAGTCCATACCATTAAAAAAAAATACTAATTAGTCATTTGTTTTTGAACCGTTGATGGCATGCATGGATTATCTGTGTGAGGCATTAGAAGTGTGTCAGGGTTTGTGTTTCTGTGCCACCACGGCTAGGAGAGGGGGTTTAATGTTTGGGAACTGGATCAATGTAGGAAGGTAATTGCCACATGGCAGCAGTGTAGAGGGACCAGTCGAGGGTAAACCACCACCACACAGGCTTGTGTTGTCTGTCGGGTTACGGGAGGAGAGTACTCGCCCAATGATCGATGATGGAGTATTATGACTATGGTGTGGATTCCAATAATTGTAGTATTGAGGAAGAGGATATCTATACATCTCCATATGGGTAAGTGCCATGGCGATTGGCTAATTGTCTCCGTGGTGATAAGTGTGTAATTACATTGCCATTGTGCCGCCACGCTGATTATTGGTCCGGTGATGACGACATGGGCTAACGTGATGTGCATTGAAATTAAATAACAAAACATATGTGCTGGAAAAAAGTCTTCTTCAAATTGTATTTTTGTAGCACCCTTACACATTTCGAGGTTCGTTGTATTGTCACGCGTAGTTTTGAAACACTTTCGAAGTTTCAGTTCTATTCTGTGTATATCTGCTATATTACTCGTGTTAGATCAGGTGCCAGGGGAAATGAGCCCAATGCGTTTGTATTGGTGGTAATGTCACAGGTTATTATACAGACTACTTCGGCCCAGGTCTCCTAATTAGTCAGAGATCTGGGTAATTTGTACTCCCGAATTAATTGTGATTTGTACATGTGTTATATATAAATTCGTACAAACCTGTATATCTGTATGACATCACTGATACATACATATCGTAGAATTAGTTGTTTTACATTGTTGTTTGTGGGAGGCAGATTTATGGCTGAATTACACACGTTGTTGCTTGGTATCCAAATAAGAAAATAAAATCAATCTTGAAATTCATTTATCATTTAGAAAAAGAAATGAAACTGGAAAAAAAATATGTCAGGAATAAGTAATGGAATGGTTTCAAGGACTTTGAATCAAACAATTTTTTCTTACAAAGTTAACACTGTTTAGAGTAAAACAATGTATCAACGCCGTGATTCAAGTCCAGGTAGCTGTTTTATTCAATCTTGTATACATCATGTCATTGGTAACATTTTCCCACGATTTATTTCCTATGCACCAAGTGTAAAGTGGGTTCCTTCTGTATCATTAAATCTGGTTAGCACCGTATCCCATTCCTGGTGCTGAATCATGCTTGTGGAATAATTTTAAAGTCTGTTATGTGGCCCCCTCCTCCCCTCCCTAGTTATCTCTCCCTCTCCTGTAACCTGATCGCATCGTCAGCTGTCCCAGCCAGTAACTCCAGTCTCAACAAGTGTGGGACAAAAAAAAGTATGTTTTAAATTTAATCATTAAGTGATCAATTGTTTTCTGTACGTTGTTTGTCCCATATGTTGGATCCATTGTCAGCTTCACCTGTAATCAGGTCCAGTAGAGTCTCTCAAATATCTGTCAGATAAAATAATGGCCATGGAATTTACAAATTTGTTTTGTGAACTCAAGGGAAGCGTGTTTTTGATACTTTCAATTTCCCAAATAATTGAAACAATAATATTATCAAATACATATTAAATGTTGGTTATAATATTATCAAATACAGCTGTACATATTAAATGTTAGTTATTATTTTGTTTTCTGTGTGCTGTCATTTAACCTTTTATATGAAATTATTTTGATTTTAAATTGATATTATTAAATATTCTGGCTTAGTGCTTTGGTGAATTGATTAAAAAAAGATGAATTTAAACATTTTGTTTTTTAAAGTTGATCCAAACAAGACCTGGAACAACCCGGTTACTCATTATCAAAGTATTCTTTTACATTAGACCCAGACCGAGAACCTAGAAATGTATAACATTATTGTATATTTCATATTTATAGCACAGAACTGGGCCTAGAATGTTTGTCCAGAGTTTGAAGTCCTGATAACTGGGTTTGAGTTAGAGTTAAATGCGTTATAACTGGGTTTGAGTTATATTTAGAACGTCGTTATAACTGGGTTTGAGTTAGAGCTAAAACGTTGTTATAACTGGGTTTGAGTTAGAGTTAAATGCGTTATAACTGGGTTTGAGTTAGAGTTAAATGCGTTATAACTGGGTTTGAGTTATATTTAGAACGTCGTTATAACTGGGTTTGAGTTAGAGCTACAACGTTGTTATAACTGGGTTTGAGTTAGAGTTAAATGCGTTATAACTGGGTTTGAGTTAGAGTTAAATGCGTTATAACTGGGTTTGAGTTATATTTAGAACGTCGTTATAACTGGATTTGAGTTAGAGTTATAATGTTGTTATAACTGGGTTTGTGTTAGAGTTATAATGTTGTTATAACTGGATTTGAGTTAGAGTTATAATGTTGTTATAACTGGGTTTGTGTTAGAGTTATAATGTTGTTATAACTGGGTTTGTGTTAGAGTTATAATGTTGTTATAACTGGGTTTGTGTTAGAGTTATAATGTTGTTATAACTGGGTTTGTGTTAGAGTTACAGCGTCGTTATAACTGGATTTGAGTTAGAGTTATAATGTTGTTATAACTGGATTTGAGTTAGAGTTACAGCGTCGTTTTAACTGGGTTTTAGTTATATTTAATACGTCGTTATAACTGGGTTTGAGTTAGAGCTACAATGTCGTTATAACTGGGTTTGAGTTATATTTAGAACGTCGTTATAACTGGGTTTGAGTTAGAGCTACAATGTCGTTATAACTGGGTTTGAGTTATATTTAGAACGTCGTTATAACTGGGTGTGTGTTAGAGTTAAATGCGTTATAACTGGGTTTGAGTTATATTTAGAACGCCGTTATAACTGGGTTTGATATATTTAGAGTTTGAATGTCCTGATAACTGGGTTTGAGTTAGAGTTACAATGTCGTTATAACTGGGTTTGAGTTATATTTAGAACGTCGTTATAACTGGGTTTGAGTTAGAGCTACAACGTTGTTATAACTGGGTTTGAGTTAGAGTTACAATGTCGTTATAACTGGGTTTGAGTTAGAGTTTGAAGGTCCATATAACTGGGTTTGAGTTAAGTTACAACGTCGTTATAACTGGGTTTTAGTTCAAACATCCTTATAACTGAGTTTGAGTTGGAGTTACGACGTCTTTGTAACTGGGTTTGAGTTAGAGTTCAAACATCCTCATAACTGGGTTTGAGTCATGGTATGGGCATTGCATTTTCCTTTCCTGTAACAAATACTGTTTTAAGAGATTAATGTAACTTCATATTTTGCAATAGGGGTACTTACATATTAAGTGATTTATATTATTTCGTAATTATGTTTTATCTGATAGAAAGGTGTTTATGTTGGCAAATCTCTTTCTAGACTGGACCATCTGAAATAACTGTTATATATAACCAAGATAAATCTGTACAAATCATCAACAGGTGTTTCACTATTTTTTCCAATCGCTACACTACAAAACTCTATTGATTATGTAAACAAATCTTTGGTCCTAATATTGGCATTGTTAACACTGGTGTGTGGAGACCCTGTGGAGTTTAGTTGTCTGGCTGTAACTATTGCTTGTGTAGGGATGATTTATAACCATCACTTTGGTTTAATTCCACCTGATAAAGAAGCCAGCCAGGAATTTTATCTGAAGAGGCAATCAACGCCACAGGACCATTTTCTGATTATGATTGTATTTTATCAGTGCAACTTTCATAGTGAATTATCAGGAAAAATCACAGCGATGTAGCTAGGCTGCCAGAATGATGTAATACATAGCTGATTAGATAAGGAGACTCTAATCTATAGGGCTATAGTCAATAAATATCTGCTTTCAATCTAATCAAAATAAACTCTTAACTCTACGCTCATCCATGTAAAAGTACATTTATAAGTGACTTTTGCAAATACAATTTTTAGCTAGTGCCCTTGCCTATTGTTCCAATAAATGACCTTGACCTTCATTCAAGCTCATAAGGATAAAAAAATAGGTTAAATTATGACTTCTCAATAATCAAGAGGTCCAGAGACCCGATTTATAATGCCTGTAGCATGCTGTGATGAAAGTTACATGTACAGTTTGTTCAAATGAATGACTTTGACCTACCAGGTACTTTGAAGGTCACAGAGGTGAAAGTTACTAAGATTATTAAATGTTGAATTTCTAATCCTCTTATATTTGAATAATGTTTTAATCAGCTGAGCAATTTGGTGCATTAGAAGCAGGTGAGCAATACAGGTTCATTGGGCATCTTATTTATCTTGCATACAAATGTCAGGGTGCAAGTTTGAATGCAAAAATATTTTTACTTTTAGAAAAGATTCACATTGCCCATGTCGCATTAATTAATATATTACCTACACTTGAACTTGTCTGAGTTAGTGCATTTCTAAACTTTTAGATAGAATCTTCTGCTGGTAGTACTGAAGTACTATACTTAGTCTGAGAACTAATCTCCTCCGACCAACAGCTGCTGCAGGCTACATTTTGTACATCTATATGCTTTTACCATCAGAGTCCTCCACATTCTTCCTTTTGGCTAAACAGTTTTGAAATTAAAGTGGAGCGTGACCTGCAGTGAACAGCTGATGACTAAGGTGTCGACTATTACTGAGGTTAGAGGCTGACTGCTCTACATCCTATGTACTTCCTATACCTCATAATCATATTACTGATTTGGGTTGAATTAGATTTACTAGGTCAACTAATTTATATAACAAGATCTATAATTAGCTGCACAACTGTCTATAATTTTGTAATTATATGTAAGTGATAGACTACTATAAAGTATTTAATACCATAACTGGTGTACAAATGAATCTGGTACTGGCTCGGCCAAGTTACAGTAGCAACACACCACATGGTCTGCCTTCAAATATGCCATAAAGAAATATTTTCATTTGTTTCAGACGTTAAAGTTCATTCAAAACAATTTTCTTTTTGCTCATGAACGCTATATTTATATTTAGTTTTACAATTTCAAAACAGGTCTTTCAAGTTGATAATTAAGTGTATGTAATACATTGTAATCTGTAGAGCAAGTTATCAATATGTAAATTTTAAATGGCAGAATCTTGCATTTATGATTATTCCCTCATAGCAAGTCATGCAGCGAGGGAAATGTGCATGTGGCAAGTCTGAAATGAGGGGAAACAGAAATTGGCTTCAGTATACAGAACACGTAACCAAATAATTAAATATAATGTCCTCATGATCCAATTGTCCTGAACTGCAGGCACCTGTTCATAACAAACATCTATTGGAAGAGTATGTGTTTCAGTCACCTGGGGACAAAAATCAGGTCATTTTTACTATAATGTATTTTTGATATCCTCACTCTACCAACTTCATTATAATGATCTAATTGTCCTGAAACTTAATACACTTACAGCCATTATCTCTTGTAGTTAGAGGCCCCAATAGCTCAATCAGTTAGAGCCCCAGCCATGGAACGTCAGACCTGAGGTGCGTGGTTTGACGCTCCCTGAAACCTTGTCAGTTTGTGTTTCTTGGGAAGCTGAAAAATGGACCAATCTAGATCTGTGCTGTCATGGAAATGTGTCCTTGGGTAGGACACCTTACTCTGATTACTCTGGATGGGATGCATTGGGCCTTCTGTATGTCGTTCAGTGAGGTAGTCACCAACTACTACAAGGCCCCCTCCCCTCCCCCTTGATTAATCATATCTTGTCTGAAAACTTCATATTCTTACAAATATATAATCTCTTAATGAATTTGCATTTCAATGCCTAGGCCTGTCTTATGATCCCTATTATCAGATGTTTATATTGTTCTGTTGCTTTAAACTTTTACTCACAACTGTCATCTTTTTGTTATGATTATGTATACGTAGCAGTGTTTTCCTGAGCAGCATTATGATTAGACGTTTCCATCTTTTGTTGTATGTTGGTCAATAAGAAATAGCGAGGGGATTTGTGTCACTTGATATGCCTTGTTTAGTTATGTTTTTGGTTTGGATGAAAATTAACAGAGGCCAGTGTAAGTCAGCCCAATATTACAACAATGACAATAAACTGTCAAACACAGATTGTTGTAACATTAATTTGGATACTAGGAAATGTGGCAGGTATAGTATATTCTCTCCATACTCATATATAGAACTGTTTGAAGAAAAAGAAAACAAGTTCATTCTCTGCTGATAAAAAATCAGAGTTTTACCATTTAACAGGGATTGATATAGCAGTGTAGAAAAGAATAAATCAGTTCAGAAACACATAGATAAATAAATTGATTAATATATCAAATAGATTTGACAGCTATAAGCTACAGCTGTAGAGTGTAGTGATATATATATGGGTCAGTGTTATCTTATTTCTGACTACATTTATTGAATGAGTTAATAACAGTACATAGGATCGATCCCTACACATTACAGTCAAACTTGTGATTCACCTGTGTATAAGGACCCCCTGTCTATAACGACTGTTTTGTATTATATTAGATATATTGAACCATCCTTTGAAGTAATCCTAGAGAGATACCATTGTAATAATTAATGTTCATATTGGTGTATGCAGCTGGATATGGTTAAAAAATTGAGTTAACATTTCAGATGGTTAACTTCATATTACTAAATTAGTGATTGGAAAGGTCAGCATG
The DNA here is from genome assembly GCF_902652985.1 of Pecten maximus. NCBI lineage: Eukaryota > Metazoa > Mollusca > Bivalvia > Pectinida > Pectinidae > Pecten > Pecten maximus. Next base: position 12,165,319 of record NC_047017.1, on the reverse strand, counting down.
CATATCGATCATTTGCATCTTATTTTAATGGAACAATTGTTTAAAAACTGGTTTGTGTGACTTGTATACCTTATCAGCTGGAAAGACAATCTGTAATCTGGAAACATCCAAAGATTGTGTTATTTCTATTTAGTTGAGGTGGTTATATACATGTAGTAAGAAGACTGTGGTTTCTAGCATCACAAATTCTACCATAAAATGTAATTATGTGAACATCCTGATTTACAAGTAAATGCTGTCAGGGGTGTTAGACGTTCTGGCTAGCTTGTAATTCCCACAGGTAAATGACTATATCAATCACGATCCTAAAGTCATCAGTGCTGGAAATCCATTTACGGAAACTCTTTAAGTTTGTGTAAGACCTAGTTTTGTCTGTCAGGTACCAAACAGAGCAATAATTTGAGGATACAAATCAATACAAGATCCTTCTAGTCCAGATCTCCATGGCGATTTGTTGGGACTTCACTGTACATGATTCAACAATGACTTATTAAGCCTTCTCAAGCTTCTTCCTGATCAAGACTATAATCATCTCAAGCTCCTTCCTAACCAAGATTTACCATCTCAAGCTCTTTACTGATCAAGATAAACCAGCTCAAGGTCTTGATCCTTCCTCACCAAAACTAACTTAATTATCATTATTCCCTGACTAGAACCAGTGGGGTCTATAGTTTTGAATTGTGTCAATCCATAGATACTTGTCACTGGATCATCATCATCGTCGTCGTCGTCGTCATGAGTCTGAATTATTTCTCCCTTACAGAGACTAAGTACTGATAATAGACAAGAAATCGACAGAGTTATCAAAACAAGAAATATAAGAATTTGGAAAAATGAAAATCGGTCAATTTACTGGGCCCCTCCCGTAGGGGGTGTAGCCGGTATCCAGATGCATTTCACATTATCTAATCAAGATATGCATGTGATGCTTTTCTAAGAAATATTACGCACTTCTGATAAAATTCTTCAGGGTTGAGCTCATTGCAAGCATATGGGCAGAAAGAAAAACATGATGTAAATAAAAATGAAGTACAGTAAATACGTTTCTGTACCAAACATAAATACGGTATAAACATTATGTATATTTCTGTGCCCAAACATAAATACGGTATATACTGTATATATAATATATTTCTGTACCCAAACATATATACGGTATATACTGTATATACATTTCTGTACCAAACATAAATACGGTATATACTGTATATATATTTCTGTACCCAAACATGAATACGGTATATACTGTATATAAATTTCTATACCAAACATAAATACGGTATATACTAACTGTATATACATTTCTGTACCCAAACATAAATACGGTATATACTGTATATACATTTCTGTACATGTACCCAAACATAAATGCAGTACCCTATTTCTTTACTTCATTTCTTATTCAGTTTTCCATGATGATTGTTTATGAGTTTTTGTTGAATTCTCTAAACCTTAATGCATTATTCATAAGGATTTTATAGATGGAACAGAAATAGCAAGGGCTGTTATGGTAGGCAATATATCATATCCCAAATTGTACATAGCCGCCTTGCCTAGGAAAAACATTTCTAGGATTTAAAAATGTAAATTTGCTGTGATAATATAAAATAAGATGCTTTGGAATAGAAAAGAGAAATAAGTTCAAACCATCATTTGGGTGGATGTTGTATTTATGTGGCTGTGTGCCCTGTATGCTTAGTAACCATCTTACTGCAATTCAGTCAAATTGCAAAAAAAAAAAAATGTCCATTGTTCAGCCATAAATGGTGCCCTATCTAGGTTCTTTTATACAATGTAATAAGATGAATGGCCACTGGACTTCAAGATTAAATACAGTATTTCAGGACTAATTGGTACAACCAAATTAAATGTACCATTAATTGGACAGATCTAGCATTTGTAGTGCACGTTTACATCCAAACACCTACCATAACATGTTCTTGTGTATGCAATATGTAAAGTCTGTCGGTATAAACAGTACAGTCTGTACTGGTCTGTGAATTGTACATACTTTATAGACATGCAGATGTATGTATTTAAAGCAGTTATCAGGAAATACACCAGTTGACACATGGTCTGTTCTAAAACAGTCACTTGTTATAAGGATCATTGAATATAAACGCTACATTTCCTGTCACAATACAATTCGGAACAGCCAATGTGTTTACAGTGCATTGCGATGCTATGTGAACCCACATGGGCAGAAATCAAAGGTAATTGACTTGAATCAGTATTGATTTTCCCCGGTTCCCACAGCGAGTTATGTTAACTGCTGTTAATTTACAAATAAAGTTCTTTCTCTATTAAAAGCAGAAACAAATATTACGGCTAAACATCAAGAGGATTAATGATTATGCATGTGGATGCCTCAATTTGATAGATTTTGTTGTTTCCGTTAAACATGTGGTAGAATGGTATGATATTGACTCTTAATGTAAATACTAGCTGTATAATGCCCTGAATAGATTTTACCGTATGTACTCCAAAATTTGGACTCTCCTGTTACTCACTTAGGATTATTTAATTTCAAATGTTAAATAAACCTTTATCAGGATATTTTTTCCATATAATATAGATCTGTTTTGCTGTAAATTAGAATTAAGTCAGAAAAATTTATTTAAAAGAAAGAAGTCATACATCATTGACAAAGGGAGTCAATGACATCAACATCTCCTGATTGACACTAAAATGAAGGTCAAAGGGCAAATACACTGTAAGTGTCCAGTAATTATGGATATTACTGGTAGGCTGACATAAGTGGATATTTATTGCTATCTATATAGCTATTGGTCACAAATTTAAAACAAATCAATCTTTTTAACTCCAAATCAGAGGAAAGGGGACTTAGTAGGCCTGTATCAATTGATGGCAGTGTAAGAGGTTTAGTAGGCCTATATCAATTGATGGCAGTGTAAGAGGTTTAGTAGGCCTGTATCAATTGATGATAGTGTTAGAGGTTTAGTAAGCCTGTATCAATTGATGGCAGTGTTCGAGGTTTAGTAGGCCTATATCAATTGATGGCAGTGTAAGAGGTTTAGTAGGCCTGTATCAATTGATGATAGTGTTAGAGGGTTTAGTAAGCCTGTATCAATTGATGGCAGTGTTAGAGGTTTAGTAGGCCTGTATCAATTGATGGCAGTGTAAGAGGTTTAGTAGGCCTGTATCAATTGATGGCAGTGTTCGAGGTTTAGTCGGCCTGTATCAATTGATGGCAGTGTAAGAGGTTTAGTAGGCCTGTATCAATTGATGGCAGTGTAAGAGGTTTAGTAGGCCTGTATCAATTGATGGCAGTGTTCGAGGTTTAGTCGGCCTGTATCAATTGATGGCAGTGTAAGAGGTTTAGTAGGCCTGTATCAATTGATGTCAGTGTTAGAGGTTTAGTAGGCCTGTATCAATTGATGGCAGTGTAAGAGGTTTAGTAGGCCTGTATCAATTGATGTCAGTGTTAGAGCTTTTAGAAATGTCATATAGTAGACGATGTCATAGCCTGGGTGTATCTGTAAAAACAAGAGTTTTAATTCTTTCTGGTTTTGGTGTACAGTGTACTTTCAGTGCTAGACAATACCACACAAATGTTTGTTTTAATCGCCAAGTTAGGTAAATACAAGACATCCTTGTCAGAAGTGTTATTTACCTGTACCTGTAAATTGACTCGAACAAGCCAGTGCTTATGATGTCACAACAGGTGAAGGGATATGATATATGGACCAATGTCCCTGGGGTTCGTGATTGACAGTAGCCAAGAGCAAGTAACGCCGTTGTCGCACGTCAGGTTATTGGTTTGTTTGGGTCCAGGTAGGAGTGAAAATCGTCACCTTAGCGTGAGGTCACTGTCAACTTTCGTCACTTGGTACATCGTTTGTCATATATCGTCCCAGTATGAACTTAAGTTTGTAGCCTATAGCTACATATCGAACCATATCCTATCTCATTGGATAAAACTTAACGTTCATCTTCAAACTCCAATTATTTGGGTTATGTAACTGACGCACATGTACCTCTCTGACCTGGTCGAGTGCTACCTTTAACGAGTATTTATGAATGTGCGATAAGTGGCCAAGCCATTTCAGCGAGTGGATTACACGATACCTGACAATTATGGTTCTGATGCGTCGGGGATCACCGAACATGGAGGACATGTAAGATTTGTTTTAACTCTTGAAGCCTTAACATATTGATAGTATGTATCGGTTGTGTATTCTAAACTGGAATATGTTTAAGTCACCGTTCTGCTTTGGACATTACTAACTTGTATATGCAATAATAATTATTATGAGAACATTTGAAGAAAAAATACTGATTATGATCTCGTTTGTTAATATAAAATTATTCAACAAAATTGATTACATATACATTGTAAAAGAAATTACATTCTCTTATGTTGAAATCTCAAAATTTATTATATTCAACCCCTGAAGACTGAGTATTGGCAGGGTTAATAAGTTATGTTGGGGGATCAAGGGTCTGGTAGGGGCGAGTTACTTATTATCATTTCTTGATTCAGAAGCTGAAAATCTATTGACCCTGCTGTCAGCTGGTTTAAGAAACTGTTGAAATTCTTGCCTATCTTCGTTCAGCAACGGTTCATGTTTATCTCTAAGTGTCAAACTTTTCTACACATTTTTGCGGTTCTATATGAATGTGTTACTTTGTGGTGTTCTGAGTGGTGTAGAAAGTTACACAGAGTTACTGTAGATAAGACCTGGCCTAGTGTTCAGCCATCAGCAGCTTGTAGTCTTTATGTATTAATTGGACCAGTAGGGGGGATAACCTTTAGAGAGAGTGCACATGCTTTACATTCTGGTGAAAGAAATGTTATACGATTTGTTAGATCTCAAAGATTGGTTTTATGTTGTAATGCTAACCTGCTGTTTAACATTGGACTGGTCTGTTTGGCTTAGCTTCTACTTAGTTGGTATATGTATTCAGATTTCTATAACAATCACTGTGGAATTAGCTGAAGTTTCCCCAGGATGTATTTAGGTAGCTGTTAAGCAATGAAGAACTTGATCTATTCATTATTTATTCTTTGTTTTATATAATCATATCTTCTCATCATGCTGAAACCAATATTGTACATAGTATATGTAAATAAGATAACATCCAACCAAATTAGTTCTTCCCGTGATCTTAGAATCGTTCATCATAACTGAGTATATAATTTATCATCAAAGAACATCTTTTTATTGTAGAAATTTATATTTTTTTCTAGATTTTGTATATCAGATAGTTTTCACATTTATAATATCGAGTAGCTGTTATGCATGCATCCATTTAAAATAAATTTTGAATTGTCGTTTCACTAAACTCAAGCCTAAAGTTTAGAAGTGTATATTGGTGTTTAAAATATTACAGACCAATAAATACACACATAGCTAAAATGTGGGGAGATAGATAATGACTTTCAAACGAGTTTATGGAGAAATGATACACAGGGCACACTGTGTATATATGTAAGGTCAATAGACATGTCTGTGGGGATGGAAGGATTGGAGGTTTTCTGTCAATACTGTTTATATCAACATATATGTTACATTTCAGTGCTTGTCTGTTTGGTTAAAAGAAAAACAGTCCAAATAAAGTTTTATAGATATTTATATTACCGTCTATGTATAGCTGGTTATAGATATTTATAGACTACCATCTATATATAGCTGTCCCTCTCCCCCCTCCCCTTCCTCCCCCCTCCCTTTGCAACAACACATCATATACCTGATATAGTGATATATGTTGTACATTTGTGATATCTCAATCGGCCATTGAACACCTGGGATGTCGACAATTGAATGTTCATGAATGTGTGTATACGTCACGTCATAATGTGGTTTTATTGTAGTTTTCCTGATGTTATGTAATATAACTGTTTAAGTAAAAGTGAGTCATGATTATTAACCGCACAATAATTTCCCATTATGTGTTGTAAGCAGACTAGGATGCAGGGTATGATACTGAATTGTTTGTTAGCTTGATATTGTTCTATCAAGTTATCATATAAACATCATTTCTTTTGAATGACTTGATTTGCCTAGACACAATTAAAACATCTGGAAATTAAATGGAAATGAAAGTTGATTACTAAGACTAAATTTTGATTAATCAGCTGGTTCACCAAAATAAAGTTTTAATTCAAGCTAACAATGCTGAAATTATTTAGGGCCTTTTTACGGAACAGTTCCCTTCATCATTAGATGGTATACACAGTATAGTCAACTTTATAAAATAATTGTTACATGATTTTTTGTGTGAAAATGAACTGGAGATTGATTTTCTATAGGACAGACTTCCAAATTCGAACATTCCAGAAATAGATGTTTCTGTAGCCACTGGTTTGTATGTAGAGATGGAAATATTGGCAGTAAGATGACCAGGCTAAGTATATAAAGCCTGCAGCAGTGTGTCATCCTTGTTATCTACCCAGTCTGATTATTATTGGGGGTATCAACAATCATCAGATGACCTGGTCAGTCGGTCACGGCTGAGTTGGTAGCTCCAGGTTACATCAGTATGCTGCTTGTTGATGCTTTGCAATGGTTGGATTGTCATTAGGAATTTTTCATGCACCACTGACTTCTAATTGAGAGAAGTAACATTCCCGTAACACTTGCAGTGTCTGTTTACCTGTCCTGTTTACTATGGTAGACTGGGTGTACCTGGCATTCATGGTGTTGTCTTACACGAATGTCATTATTTGACCTGACTCTACTCAGAATTTTATAGGAACATCCAAGTTATGAGGTCGCCTAACAGAAAACGTGTTTACAGGTATCTAAAAGTACATTGAAAATTATTTTTGGAATTATTGAAATTATTGGAAGTGAAGAATTATTTATTATGATGTTTTTTGTTCTAATGAGTCTGTCCTAGTCTGTGTGGACAGTGCCTTTGGTATATATATATATGTACCAGTTTATCTTTGGAATACCTGTCCGACTTACATTACACAGGCAGTAGTATATAGGAGAGGCAGTAGTATATAGGAAAGAAGAATGTTCTTCACATCATAGAGATTATTATTGTAATATTTCTACGGATGTGGCAGCTGATACCATAGGATTCTCGCACCTAGTCTAGACGGCTAGACTTTGGTAAACAGCAAAACTGACACAGGAGAGGAGGAAGTTTATACTCCATACTGGCAAAGGGAGATAACTGTGTACATGTAACATCAACTTAAACTGACTTTTCCATGTGTCAAAGTTTCATTCAGGGAGTAGTGGATCCGATCATGTGCTGACATTGATGATCTATAAAATCTGATGGGGGTTAATTATGTAGAAGAATTCAGAATCTCTGACCCGGAATGTAAACACACCAGTTTTATAGTTTGAACTTTATCAGTTTCTTTCTGTTTATCTCTATGATGACTCCTTATGATGTTGGCACCATGCCAGCTACACCTGTCTGTAGAGGTGAAATGATGGTAAAACAGCTATCTCTCTCCTTCACAGACTTTTTCCACATTTTTTTCTCTTCCTTATACTACATATTCTACTTAGCCGAGGCATTTAATTTGTCACTGTTCTGTATATGTTGTACATGTTCCCAAACCAGATATGTTTACGTCATCATGATCAGGAGATTCGGGAAGTTGTTTAAGTCACCCCTTGTGGGTGATTAGTAGTTTAACTTACCAGGTACTTCGGAGGAGGAAGGGGATGAAGGAAGTGGGATGGGTGGTGGGGGTGTTACTTGTTTAATCCTCATCTCTTTTCAGCCTAGGATTTGTAATTGGCTTGTTTCGCTGTGTTGTAGTCTATCGATATCCTTAAGATATATGTTACCAGTACAGTTCTGTGAGATATACTGAATTTTTTCTGATTTATGGCAGAGTTCAAATTTGGCATCCATCCATGTTCTGAAAAGCTTAAATATAGAATTACCATACAGTTCTGTATAAACCAACATCTTACTCATCCCTCCAGTCATTACTGAACATGTTGATTCACCAGGCTTACCATATCAATATCATATCAAACAAAAATAACAAGTGAAGAGTTTAGCTGATCTTGATTCACTATCAGTCAGGCTCTTAATATTCAACGATGTGTTCGTGTTGTTGTAAGGATCTGTATTTATTAAGGTTTAGGTGTGCCATCTTGTTCACCACAGAAAAAAATTAACTGATGAGAATTCTACCTCAAGAGGGCACTCCTAGTAAATTCTATGGTGAATATTTTATTGCTGCTCTTCGTTACAAAAGATTTCCTGTAAATTCGCTGTAGTAAAGTTATATCCTTTCACAGACACTGTCTATTAACTGAGATTTGTGTGAGGAAACAACTTACCTGGTCTGGCTGACTGCTTCTAGACCTAGAAAAACCTTCCCTGAAAACAATTTACCTGATATGCATGATCTGGCTGGCTGATTCTAGACCACTTAACATTTGTGTGTATTTTGGGATAGAAAAATAAACATTTGGTGGTGCTGGTTCTTCTATCAGAAATTTATTAACAGATAATTGTAAATAGATCCCTTCATTTATAATATTATCTGGAATCAATACAAGCATCTAACTGACATGTTACGTATGTTTATGACTTATGTACGATAAAGCTATATATATATATATGTACATGTAGTTTATAGCTGAAGGTGTATACATACTCTAACACATATTCTTGGCGTGTCCTTATGTATGGTAACAACATTTTGAGGAAGAAGGATATATTTTTTCATACTTTTCTTTACCTATTTGTATGTGTATACAGTTGTACCTATACATTTGCTGTATAAATAGTCAGAGCTGTATGAGGTAACTTCGTGACTTACACTACCGTGTGGTAGGCAGGGATTTGAAGAACAACTTTTTTCTCAGCCAGCAGCTACGTCATGAGGTACAGCAATAATTTGGGGATTTATTTGTAAATTGTTATTTAAGGATGACATAATCAGTGATGTAATTATGATAAGAATGTGGTGACTAGATATTTCCTCGTGTTATTTTATTACAGGAACACAGTACAGAGTGCCATGGAATTATCACTTTGTGGATACAGTGGTTATGAAATACTATTATATACTAATACTACAAGTTATTGTTTATTATGTATAGTATAGTGCCGATAAAGGTGACTGTCTATTTGCCTGGTAATAAGGTAATAAGCCCCCCCCCCCCCCCCCTTCTGATCCAGGCTTATTACAGGACAAAAATGAGTTATTGGATGGGGGTAATTTTGGAAACTGAAGTTGTATATATTTGATTGATGGTGTTTTTGATAATTTTCATAATATGTGACCAAATAGCTTGTGAGTGATTGTATGTGAAAGCTCATATGTCTTATAATTATAGCCTTCAAGGTATTATACTAGTGTAGTAGAAGTAGACTGGACTGAACGCTGGTGGTCAGGTATAGCTCAAATGGTTAAGAGTGTCAATCTAGAATTCAGAGGTCTCGGGTTGGAGTCCTGATCTGGTCGTTATAAAATGCTCTCTTGTTGCATTGTTACATAAGCAAAAAAAGACAAAAAAAACTTGTGAATCTAGGAGTTTTACTGCCATTGGCCTGCCTACAATGTATATCCAGGCAGGTTGTATATACGTAATTGATGTATGTTCTGAATTATTATGGGATAAACATGTTTTCTAGATTTAAGAAACATTAATAAATCTTTAAAGTGTTTATGAAGAAGCAGCATTTGTCGAGAATTTGTTTTGAGTTTTCTTAATAATCTGACTTAGTCGATTGACCTTATTCCAGATCTTTAACAATTAATAAGATGTCCATGTGTCTTGTTACAGTGAGGTGCCCATAGTCACAGCCAGGGCCAATGTCATGGTCTATGATGACTGCAATAAAAGATGGATACCGAGTGGCAGTACACAGGGTCTGGCCAAAGTCCAGATCTACTCACACACAGTCAACAACACATTCAGGGTTGTTGGTCGCAAAATGCAGGACCACGAGGTAAGGCTTGTCAAACACTTGTCAAACACTTGTCAAACGCACAACAAATGACAAATATGGAGATATTTAAGTATATACCTGCATACCTATGCATGTTCTGGTAAAGACCAAACTTGCTTCATCCTAATCCATGATCATATGATGTGACTAAGGCAGCTACCGAATCAGGGAACTTCTACTGTGTCCCAAGCTTAGTGGACGTGGGACAGAGTTGTGAGAGACCAATATTGGCCACTATTAACAATTGTAATCTGTACATTTATTTGTCTTGTCAATTAATTATTACTTTACATCATTGTCTCTCAAGATACCTCTTATGAGCCTGCTGTCAACAGTAATTTGACAGAGTGAAATGCCATGCTGCCAGGTCTAAGTTAATTTAACAAGATTCTTTACTTTCAACTCTTAAAAGTGAATGTCAAATGGAAAGCATAAATACCACATTTGTAGAGTTGCTCGGTCAGGGGACGAAACCTGGAACTTTTCCATGCAAAGATTTAGCACTAAGGTTAACATTTAGATATTTCCATGGAGGAAATAAAAAAAAATGACATAGAAAAAGTGCAATACTTGAATAAAGCAGATAAAATCGTGTAGCATAAATATTCCAAATGTTGGAACATGGTGAGGAACAATATGTCTGGCATTCATACTCTGATGAAGATACACAATCCAGAATTATACTAGATACATATGTTCTTGTTTGTTTTGTCTGGTCAGACAGGTATGTTCTGTTGGTGATGTGGCTGCACACACGATCAGAGGTTGAGTGGTTTGATTCCTGCTAAACGGCAATTTATGTTTCTCAGGAAACTGAGATCATGAATTGCATGCCCTGTGCTTTAATTTCATGCTATTGATATATCTTTGGGAATGACACTCTACCCAAATTTATTCTGGTTTAGATGTAACTTCCTCATGTGTGTTGTTCATCAAGGTAGCCACCAGCTACTACAAAGAGACATCCTCAAAAAGACCCAGTCTGTTCATGGGGCAGTAAACCTATAGTAAAGAAACAAGCAAATGTTTGGAGGAGGAGGATTGGTATCATTTCAAATATGTGTAGGTTCTAGTTTCAGACTAAAATGGAAACATGGACACTGGTATCTTATATTACTAGAATGGCCCCCTGTCTCTAGAATCATAAAATTATAAATAAAATTGAGCTTTATGATTTTGATCCCTAGGATATGTCTGATTCTAAGTTTCAAACTAGGGGCAGATAATCTAGTATTAGAATTTAGCTTGGCAATTCATAACAAATTAAGGTCTGGTGGCCAGTCTAGTATCTTACATGCAGTTGGTATGTTATTGACTGGGTAACAGTATTAAGTGTTTAACAGCCAGCTATACCACCTATCCAAATGATGCGCTACCAAACACAACATGTACATGCTATGTGGGGTGATGTTTTATTTGGCAGCTAATTGTTAGTACAGGGTATACATATCTCTGTAAAATTAGGCTGTAAATGTTGTAGTTACAAACAACAGTCGCTATGTTGATGTGTATAAATGTTCGGAAGGATGTGAGATGATATCGTACAGGATACACCATCCTCTGGCGTGTCAAGTATATCACAGGTCGCAATTATCAGAAACTGTCAGTGAAAAATGTATAACATCCGTAATATTGTGGATGATAGCTTTGATTTAATATATACATCAATTGTCAGGCTCTGTTCAACTGGTACTTTGAATTGTATTAGCAGCTTAAATTTCACCAAATTCAACAATGAAGTTGTTCCCTAATTTGATCCTTATATGATCATGATATTATTAGGATCGGGAATTACTGAACCTTATAATTATCATCTGTCCGTATACATGTCTGTCCATCCATACATCTATATAGATTATAGCTCTATTTTTCTGTACTACAAGTCACATGGATATCAAATTTTATATATAAATACAAATGTATATCTTCTTACATAGGTCACTGTGACCTATTTTTCACTTCATCGACTTTTGTAAAAAAAAGTTGTTGAAGATTTCGGTTCAGAGTGGAAATAATGGTGGTATTTCTATATCTAAAGATGAGTTTTCTGTTTGTGCTTCCCTCAAATTTGGTTAGAAACTAATTGAATTGTTTGAAGTTTTCTTTAAGAAGCTGATGAAGCTTAGTCTAGAGACTGATATATGTGACCCAGTATTGGAAATCTGGGTTAACTGGCTGGGACAAACATTTTACATAATGTGTCTGGTCAGTGCAGGTGATAATGGTGTATACATATATCTAGGGAGACTCCTCGTTATCATTAACCACTTCCCTGTAGTTTGTTTTGGATCGTACCACTTACTACCACAGAGGTGTCGAGTGTCAGATAAACACACTAGGATGTGACCCACAAAAGAGTATACACTATATTGGTGTTCTCTACATCACAAATACAAATGAGACTTATAAGTTAGATCTCCTAGGGATTGGTTATAAGTTTGATGTTTGATTCGTGGGCCAAACTAGGGGGAGGTAATCTAGTGTAAGAATGTAGCTGGGCAATTCTTTACAAAAAGCCTCCTGGGACTTCATTCAACTCTGATACATTAACTCCTAATGTACATATCAAATCATTAATTAACATGCATTCACAGGTAGTGCATGTACAGGTCAATTGAGGCAAAGTGACATGCATATGTCACTGATAGAATTGTTATTTCACAGAAATAAAAAAAAAAAAGAAAAATTACACACAGTATCAATAATGATGTAGGAAATTATATTTCTCCCACACATCAGCTCCATCACAATCCAGATGCTTACATTTTGTTATGAGTTCAAAATTTTTTAAGTCACAGACGAGACCTTTTAGAGATTTACTTTCATTTGATGATTATGGTGATCATATCTACAGTATAATGAATTGACACAAGTACAAGTTTTATTTACTGTAGATGTAGGTATAACATCCCTTATAGAAGGAATCACTAGAGTGTGTTTATCACTGTATTGGGGACGCAATCTTTATAGGTTGGAGTATGTCTCAATCAGCTGTGTACAAACGCAGACATACAGTTTTATAGTATTTCCTTATTTATATATCAAAGCCGTTGGTGAACTGTTCAAATTAAAAGAAATCCCTTTGACATAATCATGTATTCTTTCCAGGTTATGTTATAATAAATACTGTCTGAATTAACTTTATAATAAATACTGTCTGAATTAACTTTAAAATAAATACTGTCTGAATTAACTTTATAATAAATACTGTCTGAATTAACTTTATAATAAATACTGTCTGAATTAACTTTATAATAAATACTGTCTGAATTAACTTTATAATAAATACTGTCTGAATTAACTTTATGATAAATACTGTCTGAATTAACTTTATGATAAATACTGTCTGAATTAACTTTATAATAGATACTGTCTGAATTAACTTTATGATAAATAACTGTCTGAATTAACTTTATGATAAATACTGTCTGAATTAACTTTATATTAAGTACTGTCTGAATTAACTTTATAATAAATACTGTCTGAATTAACTTTATAATAAATACTGTCTGAATTAACTTTATAATAAATACTGTATGAATTAACTTTAAAATAAATACTGTCTGAATTAACTTTATGATAAATACTGTCTGAATTAACTTTATGATAAATACTGTCTGAATTAACTTTATAATAAATACTGTCTGAATTAACTTTATGATAAATAACTGTCTGAATTAACTTTATATTAAGTACTGTCTGAATTAACTTTATAATAAATACTGTATGAAATAACTTTAAAATAAATACCGGTACTGTCTGAATTAACTTTAAAATAAATACTGTCTGAATTAACTTTATAATAAATACTGTCTGAATTAACTTTATAATAAATACTGTCTGAATTAACTTTATAATAAATACTGTCTGAATTAACTTTATAATAAATACTGTATGAATTAACTTTATAATAAATACTGTCTGATTTAACTTTATGATAAATACTGTCTGAATTAACTTTATAATAAATACTGTCTGAATTAACTTTATGATAAATACTGTCTGAATTAACTTTATAATAAATACTGTCTGAATTAACTTTATAATAAATACTGTCTGAATTAACTTTATAATAAATACTGTCTGAATTAACTTTATAATAAATACTGTATGAATTAATCATGTTTTGTATTCCAGGTTGTAATAAATTGTGCAATTTTACGAACATTAAAATACAATCAAGCCACCGCAACATTCCATCAATGGAGAGACAACAAACAGGTGTACGGATTAAACTTCAGCTCGCGGGAAGATGCCGAAAGTTTTGCTCAGGCTATGATGACGACACTTGAAACCTTAAATCAAGGTAAGCTTAAAAGCTCACAAGGACTTCAACATTTAGTTTAACAGCCAATACAATATCTTGTTTTGGTCGAGATACGTTCAAGGTTGGTATTAATGAACTGATCATGATACTCCCATGGCCACACCCCCAAATGTTGTGCGCCGATTCTTTATCCAGATGCATCACAAAGTTTCTGGTTAGCTGTTTGGCATTTTCAACTTGTCAATACTCATCTTGCCAGTTTAACATACCAGATATTGTGCATCACCTTAATTCACAATTACAACCCGCAGATGAATTACAAGGTATTGCATAATTATAGCAACAGAGGGAATGATGCAGGCCCATTAGACCTCTTGTCTGCTGATATTCTGATATTCTAATATTCCATTATGAAGATTTCAGCACCCAATAGATACATGTACAATTAATAGTTCAAAGTAGTTATTTCCCTTCATCTGTGTAAATCTTAAGAGGAATTCAATACTAGACAACTCAGAAAATAGGTTCCTATGAAACAATAATATTGTGTAGTACCCCACCCCCAATAACATTGGTTTGTGTTTTGTTGTTGACTTTGTAAACGTACAAGATTAGTTAAACTAACAAGTTTCTGCTTCATTGAACAATCAGCTGTATTTCTTTGATACTCATAACCTTGTATATGCATCAGGTTATATACCAGCCATCTGTGTGATACTGTATTTCCCTGTATAATTTAATTTCATATCTAGGACTGTTTTAAGTGGGTTGCCCATATACAATATCATCTTAAGTGTCTCAAACTTGAAAAATTTACGGATGAAATAACACATACAAAGCATGTGGGGGATTTGATTGATACTTAAGAGGCTAATTTACGATAAGTGAACTCAACGTCTTGGATTATTGCGTTGCAATCAGCAAACTACAATCCTGGTGACATTCAGGTGTTTTAGATGCGGAAGGTAACCACGTTATATATACACAGTCTGAATACTGATAAAGGACTGCTTCAGAAGGAGGTAAAGATAACTCCGAGTTCCTGATTGGAGAGTGATTGATGGTTTATAGACCTTGTTTTAGGGTCTTATCTTCTAGTTACGAGGTCAGTGCCTGGAGGAAGAAATATAACACAAAAAATCCACAAAAAGTTGACTAACCTAATTACCTGGCTATATCTCTCTCATCACTGGCGTCCATCTACTGGCGTTTCCCCCCCCTCTGTTTAGGTGTTTACTGGAGTTTTCCACGCCTCTGTTTAGGTGTTTACTGAAATACCTGGTACGACCTTTAATGATGGCTGTCAGTTGTATGCCCTTGTTAAGAAGTGGTCATAGACACAAACCCCATATAGTTTTACCCTCTATCTGTCTGTCTTAGCTGGTAAACTTGGTTTAGAAGTTTTACAGACATTCTCTTGATAAAAATGCTGCAGATGCTGATAGCTTGATCATTATAATTCTTTTCGGGTCAAACAAGAACGCTGCATTTGCAATCAAATTGGTCTTTTTTTTTCTTTCTTCAAATTTTTAAATGTTTTGAATCTTTTGCATTTGGCTCTGTTTCATCAAAGTTGAAGCAGATGCTTGTGTTTCACTAACATATTCTAGTTCCGTTCCAATTTAAAATTAAAAACTTCCATTATTAGCTCACCTGGTCCGAAGGACCAAGGTGAGCTTATGCCATACCGTTGCGTCCGTCGTCCGTCGTCCGTCCGTCCGTCTGTCGTCCGTCGTCCGTCGTCCGTCGTCCGTCCGTCCGTCAACAATTGACTTCTTCTTCATAACCACACATCAGAATTTGACCAAATTTGGTCAGAAGCATCCCTATGGGTAGGGGACTCAAAATTGTACAAATGATGGGGCTGACCCCCTGGGGGCCTCTGGGGCGGGGCCAAAAGGGGTCATTTTTGCGCTATTGATATAAACGACTTCTTCTCTGAAACCAAGCAATGGCTATCACTCATATTTGCCTGGTAGCATCACTATGGGTTGGGGATTCAAAATTGTACAAATGATGGGGCTGACCCCCCGGGGGCCTGAGGGGCGGGGCCAAATGTGGTCAATCTGGCTATATTGATATAAACGACTTCTTCTCTGAAACCAAGCAATGGCTATCGCTCATATTTGCCTGGTAGTATCATTATGGGGTGGGGATTCAAAATTGTACAAATGATGGGGCTGACCCCCCGGGGGCCTGAGGGGTGGGGCTGAATGTGGTCAATTTGGCTATATTGATATAAACGACTTCTTCTCTGAAACCGAGCAATGCCTGTCACTCATATTTGCCTGGTAGCATCACTATGGGGTTGGGATTCAAAATTGTACAAATGATGGGACTGACCCCCCAGGGGCCTGAGGGACGGGGCCAAATGTGGTCAATCTGGCTATATTCATATAATTGACTTCTTCTCTGGAACCAAACAATGGATATCTCTCATATTTTACTGGTAGCATCACCTTGGGGTAGGAATTTGAAATTGTACAAATGGTGGGGCTGACCCCCTGGGGGTCTTAGGGGCGTGGCCAAAAAGGGCCCGTTTGGCTTGATTGATATAAACGACTTCTCCACTGAAACCAAGCAATGGATATTGCTCATATTTGCCTGGTAGCACCCCCTTGGGGTAGGGATTCAAAATTGTACAAATGACGGGGCTGATCACCTTGGGGCTGAGGGGCGGGGCCAAAAGGGGCCAGTTTGGCTAAATTGTTATAAACAACTTCTCCTCTGAAACTAAGCAATTGATATCTCTCATAATTGACTGGTAGCATCCCCTTGGGGTAGGGATTCAAAATTGTACAAATGATGGGGCTGACCCCCCTGGGGGCTGAGGGGCGGGCCAGAAGGTGTCAATTTGCCTAAATTGATATAAACAACTTCTTCTCTGAAACTAAGCAATGGATATCTCTCATAATTGACTGGTAGCATCCCCTTGGGGTAGGGATTCAAAATTGTACAATTGGTGGGGCTGACCCTCCGGGGGGCTGAGGGGCGGGGCTAAAAGTGATCAATTTGGCTAAATTGATATTTTAAGAATTACAATAAAACCAATGTTCATGTACGTCCATATAAAATGCTTATGATATATTGACATAGCAATACCAGTGACAAATGTACTTAAGCATAGTTCTCTTGTTTCATATCTCATGAAACCAGGTGAGCGATACAGGCCCTCTGGGCCTCTTGTATACAAGTCAATTTGATCTTGACAAACATATTTCTATGAAATTGAAATTAAACTGAAAGATCAGAAAATGAAATTTACACAAAGAAGAATATAAGAAATGCATATAAAATTGTCCATGAAGGTGAAAAGTTTGTTTTTGTTATTGTGATTAATTATAAGCTCAGACATTTAATAAAGAAGAAATGCTGTAGCAGGTTTTTTGAACATGGATACAGAATACATGTACTCTGAAAATATTGATTTAACATAAAAGGATAATGTTCTAACAGTTATACCTCAATGATTACTTCAAATTCTGAACAAAGGTTTGGTACACAGCACATCTTGAACTTGTTTGTTAATTTGTTCATGTGGGGAATTTGATCATCATTTTATACACAAAAATTGATCTTTTAAAACACTATCAATCTGAGATAAATTAGATCACATTACCGTATATAATCAGCCCCCAAGGAAGTGACTGTTTATGTATCAATATGGGAGCTCGATGTTCTACAGGGATTGATATGTAAATCAAACATTGTCAGTACATGTTAAACTCAGTATCAGATCCGATACGTTCACATCATTGTCAGCTTGATTTTTAACTTAGGAAGATTCCCACCTCACAGGATTACTGTAATGGCCAGGATAGACATTTGTAACCGCTTCACACCAAGATTTAAAGAAGAAATACTGGTTTTCAAGTCTTGTGTACGTGGACAGTGAACAACAAAATCATTACTAAATTCCAACTGATTAAATTCATTGTTTTAAATGTTGAATCTGTTCAGTCTTCAAAATCTAACACAAACCTGAGAATTCATTGTTTTAAATGTAGAATCTGTAGCTATTCAGTCTTTAAAATCTAATACCAACCTTATAAGTCATCATAATTGTAAACGTTTATTAATAAATAATTTTCATTGAAGAACATATGTTCTCTCTAAAGTGGATGAAGAATTGGTTTGTTTTCTGTGTTTCTGTATGGCTAATTACAGAATAAACGCTCTGTTTTCTTTAATAAATGCCGATATGATATTGTCTATATAGGATATAAAGCAGGAAGGTATCTGTCAGGAAACGGATTACTCACCTCAAATACACATCAAAACTTGTCGTAATTACAGTAGGTCTATCTTATCATCCGGATCTTACCTCAACGGCAGACAATGAAAAAAATTTCCAAGGGATTTCAAGTACTGAAGAAGAAGTATTCGGGTAATAATCACGTCAAATTAGTACATTATCTTAATGTATACAATAGTATATCAATAATTATCATCTATCAGCTTTTCTGATTTCCTGATCATCAGATTATTGAAAATCACTTTTCCTTCGTGATGATGTACTCAGGAACGCTGTTGCAGTTATCGTTAAAATGGTCGTTTTCAATTTTCACCCGATAAGCTGATCTTCTCAATTAAAAAAGTGTTCTTTTAAAGCACAGAATGACAAGCCAATGTTGGTTCCTGTGGGTTTGTCATACCGAAACACCTCTTTATAACCATATTTATTGATAACTTCTACTTCCTGAAGCCATATTAATCATTGTGACACTATTAATTTTTATGAACATTTCAATTTCTTAATGCCCTTTAATGGATTTGTGTTGTAACTCATCCTTATAAAATAAATAACATAGTGAGAATGACAGAGACCATTTAAAACTGGGTGTAGTTTACTCCATGTCAGTTGTTGTGCCTGTTTTAATGAGTATCGATGATGACTTTAATGGAGCTCGAGACTTCTGCTGTGGACTGTATTTATCCAGTAATTAGCTCTTTGGTAATCAGCCCAAGCCTGGTAATTAGTAAGCTTTATTACACTTAGATAGAATTATCAACTTATGTTTTTCTTTGTTCTTTGATATATTAGTGTGATATAACAAGTTTGTTTTGGTTATCTAATTCCCACTGATTTATCAGTGTGATATAACAAGTTTATACTGGTTATCTAATTCCCACTGATTTATCAGTGTGATATAACAAGTTTATACTGGTTATCTAATTCCCACAGATTTACCCGTGATATAACACGTTTATACTGGTTATCTAATTCCCACTGATTTACCTGTGATATAACAAGTTTATTCTGGTTATCTAATTCCCACAGATTTACCTGTGATATAACAAGTTTATACTGGTAATCTAATTCCCACAGATTTACCTGTGATATAATGAGTTTATACTGGTTATCTAATTCCCACTGATTTATCAGTGTGATATAACAAGTTTATACTGGTTATCTAATTCCCACTGATTTACCTGTGTGATATAACAAGTTTATACTGGTTATCTAATTCCCACAGATTTACCCGTGATATAACACGTTTATACTGGTTATCTAATTCCCACTGATTTACCTGTGATATAACAAGTTTATACTGGTTATCTAATTCCCACAGATTTACCTGTGATATAACAAGTTTATACTGGTTATCTAATTCCCACTGATTTACCCGTGATATAACACGTTTATACTGGTTATCTAATTCCCACAGATTTACCTGTGATATAACAAGTTTATACTGGTTATCTAATTCCCACTGATTTACCTGTGATATAACAAGTTTATACTGGTTATCTAATTCCCACAGATTTACCCGTGATATAACACGTTTATACTGGTTATCTAATTCCCACTGATTTACCTGTGTGATATAACAAGTTTATTTTGGTTATCTAATTCCCACTGATTTACCTGTGTGATATAACACGTTTATACTGGTTATCTAATTCCCACTGATTTACCTGTGTGATATAACAAGTTTATTCTGGTTATCTAATTCCCACTGATTTACCTGTGATATAACAAATTTATACTGGTTATCTAATTCCCACAGATTTACCTGTGTGATATAACAAGTTTATACTGGTTATCTAATTCCCACTGATTTACCTGTGATATAACAAGTTTATACTGGTTATCTAATTCCCACTGATTTACCTGTGTGATATAACAAGTTTGTTTTGGTTATCTAATTCCCACTGATTTACCTGTGTGATATAACAAGTTTGTTTTGGTTATCTAATTCCCACTGATTTACCTGTGATATAACAAGTTTATTCTGGTTATCTAATTCCCACTGATTTACCCGTGATATAACACGTTTATACTGGTTATCTAATTCCCACTGATTTACCTGTGATATAACAAGTTTATACTGGTTATCTAATTCCCACTGATTTACCTGTGGTATAACAAGTTTATACTGGTTATCTAATTCCCACTGATTTACCTGTGGTATAACAAGTTTATTCTGGTTATCTAATTCCCACTGATTTACCTGTGTGATATAACAAGTTTATACTGGTTATCTAATTCCCACTGATTTACCTGTGGTATAACAAGTTTATTCTGGTTATCTAATTCCCACTGATTTACCTGTGATATAACAAGTTTATACTGGTTATCTAATTCCCACTGATTTATCAGTGTGATATAACAAGTTTGTTTTGGTTATCTAATTCCCACTGATTTACCTGTGGTATAACAAGTTTATACTGGTTATCTAATTCCCACTGATTTACCTGTGGTATAACAAGTTTATTCTGGTTATCTAATTCCCACTGATTTACCTGTGTGATATAACAAGTTTGTTTTGGTTATCTAATTCCCACTTATTTACCTGTGATATAACAAGTTTATTCTGGTTATCTAAATCCCACTGATTTACCTGTGTGATATAACAAGTTTATTCTGGTTATCTAAATCCCAATGATTTACCTGTGTGATATAACAAGTTTATACTGGTTATCTAATTCCCACTGATTTACCTGTGATATAACAAGTTTATACTGGTTATCTAATTCCCACTGATTTACCAGTGTGATATAACAAGTTTATACTGGTTATCTAATTCCCACTGATTTACCAGTGTGATATAACAAGTTTATTCTGGTTATCTAATTCCCACTGATTTACCTGTGTGATATAACAAGTTTGTTTTGGTTATCTAATTCCCACTTATTTACCTGTGATATAACAAGTTTATTCTGGTTATCTAAATCCCACTGATTTACCTGTGTGATATAACAAGTTTATTCTGGTTATCTAAATCCCAATGATTTACCTGTGTGATATAACAAGTTTATACTGGTTATCTAATTCCCACTGATTTACCTGTGATATAACAAGTTTATACTGGTTATCTAATTCCCACTGATTTACCAGTGTGATATAACAAGTTTATACTGGTTATCTAATTCCCACTGATTTACCAGTGTGATATAACAAGTTTATTCTGGTTATCTAATTCCCACTGATTTAATAGTGTAATATAACAAGTTTGATACAGGTTTACTATATACATATGATAGATGATTTGATTTCTCTTTGACAGGACAAGGTCCTCTTCCACCCCAATCTCAGCCTATATACAACCAACCAAACATTGCCAATCCAAGTGGACCACCAGATCACAGGTTAAACCTCTTCTACTGGATTTAATTCATAAAGATGATTTGTTTTCTTTAAAGATTGAAAATTTAGATGCATTTTGTTATAAAGAAAAAACACTTCCAATTTGAAATTTCACTTTCTTAACTTTCTGTGATTAAAGCATTTTTATCCTTTGATATGATAAGTTTTGGTATCCTGATTTGTTTAGCAGTTGTAATGATATTTGTTATGCTTATTAAGTAATATACTTGTTCTGAAAATTTTGTTGGTTTTTGGAGAAGGGTTTGTATAGCAATACACGAAATGTAGACATGTTGATGATAGTGAGGAGGCTTCTAACACATGAAGACAATTCATGTGGAGAAGTGTGACATGTTCATATTTGTAATCTTTACAGACATTCTGGAGGTGGCCATGTCAGACAGCCGTCAGGGGGAGGTAAGTGACAGGGATTATAATTAAATCGCATCTGTTTTGATGAGGATACATGAAGAATTATCATCTATTTAAACAATTAAACTTTGACTGAATTCTTTTTAATCCACAAATTTAAAGTACTATATTCCTACAGTGATTTAAATCATATTTCACTACTTGATAAAAAACTATCCCAATATCAAATAAGAATTTCCATATTTTTACTTCCAACAGAATACACTGTTTTTCTTACGCTTCCTTATAGATAAACGTGGATTTGAACAGGAAACATCAAGTTATCAGTAGATAAAAGGACAAATTTAATGATCAAAAGGAGAACTTCAGAATTATATACCCTATTCTTCATTGCATTTCATTTCAGCACCGAGAGATTTCAGCCATTATGATGCTCAACAAACACAACAACAGCCCCCACAAGCCCCCAAACCCCCAAGTGCTCCTCAGGCCCCAACTCCACCTGCCCCTCCCCCAGCCCCTGCTGCCCCTGCTGCCCCCGCTGCCCCTCCAGCACCCCCAGCCCCTGCGGCTCCTCCAGCACCACCTGCACCTCCAGCTCCGCCAGCACCGCCCTCTGGTGGAGGACCCCCAGCACCACCTGGTGCCGGTCCACCAGCCCCGCCCCCTCCGCCACCTGTAGGACCAGGCGTAGGAGCTGCCCAGCGCATCGTCAGGTGGCGGAGGAGGAGGCTTGGCTGCAGCTCTACAAGCCCAGCAACAGAAGATGAAGAAAGTGGATTCAGTAAGTATATGATTGTACTGGGCTAGTCACTGGCATAGAGACACAATACAAATATTATCAGCAGTACTTTTGGTAAAGTTGTTACAAAAGATTTACAAATATTGCTGTTTGTGCAATACGGAATCTGCACGCACACAGACAATATATCTCGTAGGAATATGACTCGGAAACTACAATACATGTAATCTTTATTTAGAAGAAGGCTTTCAATGTAATAAGCACTACATTAAGATTACCACTGAAATCTGTTCATTGTAAATATTAAGTGTTCCTACACAGTGTGGACCCTTTTTGACCTTATTTCAAAATCCTTAGGTAAAGTTTGTTTGGAGTTGAATTTCAATGATCACAACTAATTTGGGAAATTTCATGTTTGTAAAACTTTTTTGTTCCATTGTTACAGGCGGACCGGACAAGTGGCGGGGACAAGAACCGATCAAGTGGAGGTGGCGGGGGAACTGGAAGTGGGGGAGGTGGAGACTTCATGAGTGAATTACAAAACCGACTAAAGAAATCTAAAGCACCGCCAGCCAGTGTAAGGTTTTAATGGTTTCTCTTCAAAGACCATCTCAGACATAATGTTTGTGAACTCTGTATCAATATTAGATATGCTTGAACAGACTTGAGGGCAACATTATCTACAGAACTTAGTTAAGAAAACATTTGAGAAAAAAATAATTTTATGAGCAATATTTAAATGCAAATTAGTCTTATCTCCTGGTGGGAGAGAGTGGGGTGGAGCCAATTTGTGAGCATCCCATCCCTACCCCATCCTGTTCTCATTGAGCCATATCTGCCATTTTGATTCCTGGTAAAGTTATTTCATTGCTATACACATATGATAATTTTTCTAAATCATTGAATAGGACCCTGGTACCCAAACTCCACCCTCAGGACCTGTCTCTAGCAATCGACCGCCAGCCACAAAAGCAACCAATGGAAAGACATTATCAAATGGATCAGATTCGCCACAGATGAGTAGAAAGTAAGTAACAGAGTTATTCTCCTTGAGGCTGTCAAGTTGACACAGACCACCAATAAAACCTATTCATCACAATTTTACATTTTTCAGGGAGAATTTTTTTTTTTTTATCTAAATACCAATACTTCAGATTTCAAAATGTTCTGATTTGACATTTTTCTTCGTCTAGATGCCATCAAAGTCCAGATATCTCTTTTCCAAGGTATAGTTTTGCATGATATTATCTTGTTTTGCCTGCAGAGAACCGTAGTCTGTGATATTTTACTATAACAGACAGTTTGTTCTCTAAATGTTATTTCAAAGGAGGTTTTTAGGATTTGACTTTTTTGTACATGTAATGGAGGAGTTCTTAACTATATTATCTGACAATTAAAAACCCTGAATAAAACATTAATGATTGTTTTTCTATAGGAAACCAGTAATATTTAAACATAAAATTAAATTAAGAAATGTAAATTCATAAATTATTAATTTTCTATCTGTAGGAAGCCATCATTTTTGACAAAATCTGACAGGTACAGAGATATACTACTCCTCTATACTGTTGCATGGTCAATATGTGTCTGATGACTCTAAGTTATACTGCTGTTTATATATAGGCAGTCCTCAACTCATGTTTGTATTAGCCGTTTATATTGACAGTCCTCAACTCATGATTGTCGTTTTTATCGGTAGTCCTCAATTCATGTTACATTTGTTGTTTATTTATATATAAAGCAGCTGTCTTTAAATAAGGTTATTTTTTTCTGTATATAGCAGCGATCCTCAACTCAAGTTATGTTTTCTGTATATAGCGTCGATCCTAAACTCAAGTTATGTTTTCTGTATATAGCGGCAATCCTCTACTCTATGTAGCATGGAGATGTGTAGAATTATCTGTCTGTCCAATGTAGCCATATTCTTTCTGAACTTCACTTAATCTAAAGACTTCTTATTTCACAGGCCATAGTGTCTTTTATTAACTGGGCTGGGATGGGAGCTTAAGAAAGTAAATCAATATGATACACATTAAAAAGGACAGTAACTCAATAACATATGGTATGATACACATTCTAAAGGGAAGTAACTCAATAACATATGGTATGATACACATTCTAAAGGGAAGTAACTCAATAACATACAGTATGATGCACATTCTAAAGGGAAGTAACTCAATAACATACAGTATGATACACATTCTAAAGGGAAGTACCTCAATAACATACGGTATGATACACATTCTAAAGGGAAGTAACTCAATAACATATGGTATGATACATATTCTAAAGGGAAGTAACTCAATAACATATGGTATGATACACATTCTAAAGGGAAGTAACTCAATAACAAACTATTATACCTGGTGGGATATGAGAGGGGGCTACCTTACAATATTCTGGATGTCTGTATATTGATTGTTCTGAATTAAAGCAGCTAAAACGAATTTTCGCATTGTGCCCAAATTTGTTTGTTTTTAACTGGTTAATTTTTATAGGGAAAGAGTATTGATTATATAAGGGTTACAAACAAGTCCAGCTGACAATACATGTATAGTTATATAACCCAGAAGGTACAAACAAGAATACATATCTGTCAGAAAAATAAGAATTTCTATAAAGTTTTAATTTTAATGGTAAACTTCATTTACAATAATTCAGCATGCAGCTTTAAATAACATCTAGACTTATGTTAGTGCGGTTTAGGTGTCCGTACAGTTATATGGTCAATACCGGTATATGTTAGTGCGGTTTAGGTGTCCGTACAGTTATATGGTCAATACCGGTATATATATCAGATTTCTGTTGAAATCACTCAGCGATCAGATTAACATGAAATCAGATCTGTCGAAATAGGCTGGAATTTTACATTTTCAGGAATTAGAAATATGAGATGTTATGGATCGTCAAATGGTATCAACTATCTAAAAACTAACGACATTTGGCCTTTTTTTTTACCTCAGGAGAATGAATTCCTTACCTGGCCAGGATACAACGGGGGTTTCTAATGGACCAAGCAGTTCAGACCTAGAGTCGCTCAAACAGGAAATCCTTACAGAAATGAGGACTGAAATGCATAAAGTCAAAACAGAAATAATAGAAGGTGGGTGGAAATCTGTTAAAATTAAAAATAGAAATAATAGAAGGTGGGTGGAAATCTGTTTAAAACAAAAATGGAAATCTGTATAAAAGCTTTACTAGAATTGAGACAGAAATCGATATTACTGTAGAAGATATTAATTTTATAATAAATTACAGGCATGTGAAATAGTAAAAGACCATAATTATGAATTTTATGTACCTAGGTAGTAATATAATGCCAATTACTGTAGTGTATGATAATTATGATGTTTGTCAGAATCTACATCACTTAAAATAATATTGGTTTTTACTTAAATTAATAATGATCATCATGCAGTGAGATGGTATTTGCCAGAATGTACATGGAAGGTCTGGGAAATAGGAAAAGATGCAGATATCAATAGTTGTGTTTTTTTGTTATTGTAGCAATTCGACAAGAGTTGGGCCATAGATAAAGCGTAGTGTGATAGTAGTCTGCCTGGTGTGTGTGAAATCGGACTGCATTCTCTGTATGAGTCACCTCTTTGGTGCAGCTTATCACGAACACAAGGTGGTTACAGGCCCAGCGGACCTCTTCTGCAGACCAAAATCATCCTGTTACCAGTAAACCCTGAAAGCTTCAGGCTTCGATGTCAGCGCTGTGATCAATGCTGACACTTCAAAGTGGCGAAATCTAGGGGGAAGCTTTATTTTTCTCTTACATCAGATTTACAATATATTCTGGATCAGAATGTACTGGACGTTTGGACAGAGTACCGCCTACTTCAACTTGTCAGTTAGAACAAATTACTGTATCAGTCTGGGAGTGTACTAGTGGAGAGATAAACCACCCTGTTAACAGGCAAACTTATAAAACATTTCATCCTCCTGACCAGAATCATTCAGTCATCAAGTTATAAACCAGTATTACAGCATTCTTATTTAGTCAAGGTCATGAAAAATATTCTAGAAAAGAAAATCTTGAGTATTCTGCAGTTAATTTGCTGACACAAGATTTGGGAATGTTTGTACTCAGTGTTCTATAGTCAGATAAAACAGAAATTTGGCAATATCAGTGTAGATAGTCAGTGGACGTGTACAAATGTTTATAGTGTAATCAACATTTAGATGACAGATTCATATTGATTGTCATTGTTTTAACTGGTCACTAATCAAATCTTATTTCTACACTCTTGTGTCATTTTTCTTTGTAATTACTGGTCAATATGAGAGAGATATGAATGATTTATGATTTGTTATGAAGATTATCTGAGGAGTATATGAGAAAATGAGCTTAAAACTTTAACATTATTATAATTATCATCACATATATTAACACAATCAGACTTGTCCTGTCACATGATCAGTTTTATTGTCACATGATCTGATTTTTTGTGTCACATGATCTGATTTATTGTGTCACATGAAAAGATGATTTGTCACATGATCAGATTGATTGTGTTACATATCTAGGACCATCACTTACATGTATACTGCTGTTCTAAGTATTATCTGTCACATGGGACAAATGGTTCTTTTTTTTTTAACTTTGAAAACAAAATTTAGTACACTTGATGAATATTTTGATTTAATATTTATAAGATGTTTTGTTGATGTGTTTATTTGTTATGTCAATAAGAGACCAGTCACTGAGAGGAGTCATTTTCCTGTCAAATATTTAAAACAAACCACTGTTGATACAGAATTATATCTTGATATTTATAAAATGTATCAGTTTTATGTGTTTATTGATGTCGATCAGAACTACACATTATCACCAGAGCCGGCGTCTCCTTTGCCTCCTGCTCTAGATTTTAGGAAAAATTGTTTTGTACATGTATTTCAATGTAAACAAATACAAGTTTAGTATCCCTTATTCTGAGAAGATGTTGATAACAGTAGCACACATTTTTATAGATGATAGCACTATATACTGGGCTACTGATGTTCGTTATAACATGGAAGGGGAGATAACTATCGTAATGGGAGTAAAGTACATGAGCTGTTTGATTGTAAGGTGTTGTATGTGTGTATAGGGTGGATTAGCAAGACAATGGAAAAGTGCAATCTGAGTAATCAAGGTGGAGTGAGGTGTTGTGTTCATGTAGATAATCTGGTATAGATTTTATATAAACTGAAGGTAGAGACGTTTCAACCAAGGGGAGATAATTGGTATAGACTTTATATAAACTGAAGGAGACAGTTGGATTATAGAGATGTTTCTACCAAGGGGAGATAATCACTTACACCCATGACATGTATAAAGAAGTTCTATCCGGTGCTTCTTGTTTAGGTAGTTTTTAGAGAAGTTAATAGTCCTTATATAGCTTTATAATGTAATGGGTCAGGTCTTCATATTCAATGCCAAAATCCTCCAGAAATGTCTATTAATTTCTGGTCCGGTGTATTATGTTGACAAACAAATGCACCAGATTAGTAAGTGACCGAGTCAGGCCAGCCCAGCTGTATTCTTAGCTAGTGGTGCACTGCTGGACATATTTTACCAGTACAATCTTAGTCCACATTTAACATAGGTGTTGATGTGTTGGTGTCCTTGGTGATGAGGAATGTTGACGGTGAGGTCTGCTTGATTGCTCAAAACCATTGCTGATCTCAAAATTGGAAAATGTGAATAAAGAATAGAATAGGAAGAATTTTAATCCGTTGATTTTCAAATTTGCAGTGAGGAATCATAATAAGTGGCCAAAACTGTCTGGGGGGACTGTTAATAATATTTGTAGTCATGTTTATATATAACACTGAGTAACTGAATTCTTATCACAATAAAATAGTTATAGCCTTCATCGCACGGCAGACATGCTTGCTGAATTCATTGGGGAGATGATGCTACAAAAAATCATCTCTGTAGAAATACTGCAAAACTACAAAGTGGAACAGCTGCTTGTGAATTTACTTATATTGACTGAGGGTGTTGTTTTAACTACCTTATCTTAATTTTGAAGTAGAAAAATAAATCTCCCATTTCTTGCTTATATTTCCTGATTTCCTGACTTTTGTACAGAAATCCATTTAAAGTGCTAATACGGCTTTATCATGTAGTTGTAGTTTCCCGTAGAACTTTACATCATCATTTTAATGCCCATTTAGGTTATAGTTGACCCAAATCATCATTTTAATGCCAAAGTAGACACCATTTAACACTAGAGTAGATTTTTAGGAGATAAAATTTGTCATCTTGTGGTGCTGTGTTGCACCTGCCCTGAACTTACTGATGATGTAGAAAACTTTCTGTACTGGATACAGGATCCAGAATCGGAACCCTTACTAATTAGAACACCAGAATCGGAACCCTTACTAATTAGAACACCAGAATCGGAACCCTTACTAATTAGAACACCAGAATCGGAACCCTTACTTATTAGAACACCAGAATCGGAACCCTTACTAATTAGAACACTGGTTTAAATGAGACAGCCAGAGTCACATACATCTGGAAATAGTTGGATTTGGTTTTCTTTACAGTGTATGGAATATATTGGCACTGATAGTATGTCTTATTGTGTAACATGTATAGATATAAATGATACATGTATTGAAAAATCAATTGAGAATGAAGGTTATATGTGAAACCAAAGTGTCCTAGCTGTTACTATCGATTTAAATATCACATCAGATTAAAATACCAACTTGCTGAGAATTTTGTTCAAAATGACTGGTTTTATTATTTCCTACTGATGTTTAATAAGCTAGATTTTATAGTGTGTTCTGAAGTTTATGTGATGAAAGAAGGGTACATCTTCATGTTTATACAGCTTCTCGGTCTATAAGACATTGTTTTATTGCTGATTCAGGTTTATGGGTATGCCAACATTTGCTGAATCGTTTTGTAAAATATTGTTTAATAAGGAAATCATGTTTTTGTGCCATTAAAAAGATGCCTCACTCATTTAAAGCAAATCCTAGATTTGTTTACATTTCTCATTTCATATTTAGGTAGTTATAAATGGCGTGTATACATTACTACTAAGGAACAAATAAATTAGATTATACCATTTCACAATAGAAAACATGTCTTAGATTCTGTAGCCTATCATTTTATTAAACTTATCTTTACCGACATCAAAATTTTCTTTTAATTTTACCTCTAACATGTGACCTCTCACTCTCTATGTACAGTAAGGCATAATAGATTTTATATGTTTCATTTAAATTGAAGCTGTATCAAGAACATTAAGATTAACACATTATGTTGTCTCTGTAGTCACAGGCCTATTACAGGACAATAGAATTAGTATCACATGAACATTTCAACGAAATCGTAACAGATAAAGTTATTGCCAGGTATGGACGTAGAGCATTTCTATGAAATCGTAACAGATAACAATTATCACCAGGTATGGATGTATTGATGTATAAAGGCAATTTAATGTCTAGAAAATAATTAACGTTCTGAAAATTAATTAATGAATATAATAATATATGATTATAATAATGTTATTTAGTGTTGAAAAATGTCAATGAAATATCAAACTGATATATTTAGTATTGTATGTATGATCTTTATACCTGTGGAATCGTTCAGTTTTCTCACTCTCTCATTTTATTCGGATACTGTCGTTGTAAAGTTACCTACCTCTAAAACTGTGCCTCTTCATAGCATAGACTAAATGCACAAACAATTAAATTTCAAAGTTCAGGTTACAGGGATGTCTGTAACAAAGTTAACATAAAATTTTTGTGCACCAAAATAAGTCACCAAATTTCACCTGCGAGTTAAAACTTTGAATCTATTGGCAACTGATCTTGATGTACCTTTGTTTAGAAGAATTTTTGTTGCATATTTGATTAATCAAGTTTTTGCTCAATTGATATTTGACAAAAATGTCTTAAATATTAGATATTGTGTTCAGATTTGAGTAAAACTTTTGGTTTTGAAATTCTGATTGAAATGTCTAGATATAGCGAGTTCCCAATTTATGATCAGCATTAAATGTCTTAAAAATATGTGAACCTATTGTGATTGCTATACATGTTTTCCATTGTTTATGACTGAAGATATGTAAATCACAGTTCTTCCACAAAGAGTTACGGTATATCATTTTCCATAATAGATCATCCATCAATCAAAATTGCAGGCAATTTCTGAAACACTCCATCTGTGTGTCAGAAGATATGAATGGATGACCATATCATTTTCTGCTTATCATTTAAAGAGATGGAAAGTTTTATTTTGAGACGATCAGTTGACATTTATTCTCTGTCGTTCTCCCGATATTTTTGCAGATTTCTACGTGAACCATTAATGTGCTTGCATGGTGGTGCAGTTTCTTTTGTCATGTTGCTGCTATTCCATCATTTAAGAAACTGTCAATGTCATACTTACTCTTCAACACATTAGATAATGTTCAGAATTTTATAATTCATTGATAGAGAAATTTATATTTTACCTGTAAAAAGTTATTCAATCAAACTATTAATTTTAAATTTCCCCCCACCCTATCGATTTACCAGGCGTTGAGGTGAATAAGACTTACAAATTAAACAGATGGTTACAAAATCTGGGTTTACCACCAGGCTGCCAAGTAACTGAAAATTACAAAATCTGGGTTTACCACCAGGCTGCCAAGTTACCGATAGTTACAAAATCTGGGTTTACAACCAGGCTGCCAAGTAACTGAAAATTACAAAATCTGGGTTTACCACCAGGCTGCCAAGTAACCGATAGTTACAAAATCTGGGTTTACAACCAGGCTGCCAAGTAACCATAGTTACAAAATCTGGGTTTACCACCAGGCTGCCAAGTAACTGATAGTTATAAGATCTGGGTTTACAACCAGGCTGCCAAGTAACCATAGTTACAAAATCTGGGTTTACAACCAGGCTGCCGAGTAGCTGATAGTTACAAAATCTGGGTTGACCACCAGAGTGCAGAGTAACCATAGTTACAACATGTGGGTTTACAACCAGGCTTCCGAGTTTGTGGAATTAATGGATGAAAAGGCATGGTAATTTTGCTAGTATGTATATTAAATCAAAGAGAAATCATACTTTTATGTTTACTTTTATAAATCTACCAAAGTATAATTAACAACAAATTGTTAATTTGGTCATCACAAATTACTGATACATATTTAGATGTTAACGTCATGTACATCTATCTGTATAGTCAATATACGTTGCATGAAATGGCTGTGGAATTTCAATTAAAGCTTTACTGAACTCCTAGCAATTAAATTTATCTGTATATTTATTCTGAAGAAGATGTATTTAAACTGCCAATATTGGAGTTCATTAAAATCAGTGGTATTCAGAAATAACTTCTCTCTTATTACAAGTGAAAAGATATCTCCGCTAATTGGAGCCAAACATAACAGATTTGTAGATTCCCCGGGTGATCATACTGTAATACATATTCCATGTTTGCACTCACTTTGTTTCTTGTAAATCATGACCATTGAAGAATCGGTTATACATGTATATTGTATTTATCTTGTATGTACAATAAACGTAATTGCTTTTATAAATCATCGGCTTATCTCATCTTTTGAAATACATTGCTGTATACAGCTAGTCCAGAGTCTATTTTAATTATACAGACACAATGGTCAGTGTCATCGAAAGGTCTGAAGCCCTTCCACTTGTTGAGTTGACTGGCACACTATAGGTCTGAAGCCCTTCCACTTGTTGAGCTGACTGGCACACTATTGGTCTGAAGCCCTTCCACTTGTTGAGCTGACTGGTACACTATAGGTATGAAGCCCTTCCACTTGTTGAGCTGACTGGTACACGATAGGTCTGAAGCTCTTCCACTTGTTGAGCTGACTGGTACACTATTGGTCTGAAGCCTTTCCACTGGTTGAGCTGACTGGCACACTATTGGTCTGAAGCCATTCCACTTGTTGACCTGACTGGTACACTATTATTCTGAAGCCATTCCACTTGTTGAACTGACTGGTACACTATTGGTCTGAAGCCCTTCCACTTGTTGAACTGACTGGTACACTATTGGTCTGAAGCCTTTCCACTTGTTGACCTGACTGGTACACTATTGGTCTAAAGCCATTCCACTTGTTGAGCTGACTGGTACACTATAGGTCTAAAGCCATTCTACTTGTTGAACTGACTGGTACACTATTATTCTGAAGCCCTTCCACTTGTTGAGCTGACTGGCGTTCTATAGGTCTGAAGCCCTTCCACTTGTTGAGCTGACTAGCACACTATTGGTCTGAAGCCCTTCCACTTGTTGAGCTGACTGGCACACTATAGGTCTGAAGCCCTTCCACTTGTTGAGCTGACTGGCACACTACAGGTCTGGAGCCCTTCCACTTGTTGAGCTGACTGGCACACTATAGGTCTGAAGCCCTTCCACCTGTTGATCTGACTGGTACACTATTGGTCTGAAGCCCTTCCACTTGTTGAGCTGACTGGCACACTAAAGGTCTGAAGCCCTTCCACTTGTTAAGCTGACTGGTACACTATAGGTATTAAGCCCTTCCACTTGTTGAGCTGACTGGCACACTATTATTCTGAAGCCCTTCCACTTGTTGAGCTGACTGGCACACTATTGGTCTGAAGCCCTTCCACTTGTTAAGCTGACTGGTACACTATAAGTCTTAAGCCCTTCCACTTGTTGAGCTGACTGGCACACTATTGGTCTGAAGCCCTTCCACTTGTTGAGCTGACTGGTACACTATAGGTCTGAAGCCCTTCCACTTGTTGAGCTGACTGGTACACTATTGGTCTGAAGCCCTTCCACTTGTTGATCTGACTGGTACACTATAGGTCTGAAGCCCTTCCACTTGTTGAGCTGACTGGCACACTACAGGTCTGAAGCCCTTCCACTTGTTGAGCTGACTGGCACACTAAAGGTCTGAAGCCCTTCCACTTGTTGAGCTGACTGGCACACTATAGGTCTAAAGCCCTTCCACTTGTTGAGCTGACTGGTACACAGGGGCTTGGCACGATTTTCCAAATGATAGTCTATATATAGTTATACATATATATATAGACTATCATTTGGAAAATCGTGCCAAGCCCCTGTGGACTGGTACACTATTATTCTGAAGCCCTTCCACTTGTTGAGCTGACTGGTACACTACAGGTCTGAAGCCCTTACACTTGTTGAGCTGACTGGTACACTATAGGTCTGAAGCCCTTCCACTTGTTGAGCTGACTGCAGGTACACTATTGGTCTGAAGCCCTTCCACTTGTTGAGCTGACTGGTACACTATTGGTCTGAAGCCCTTCCACTTGTTGATCTGACTGGTACACTATTGGTATGAAGCCCTTCCACTTGTTGAGCTGACTGGTACACTATTGGTCTGAAGCCCTTCCACTTGTTGAGCTGACTGGCACACTATAGGTCTGAAGCCCTTCCACTTGTTGAGCTGACTGGCACACTACAGGTCTGAAGCCCTTCCACTTGTTGAGCTGACTGGAACACTATAGGTCTGAAGCTCTTCCACTTGTTGAGCTGACTGGTACACTATAGGTCTGAAGCCCTTCCACTTGTTGATCTGACTGGTACACTATTGGTATGAAGCCCTTCCACTTGTTGAGCTGACTGGCACACTAAATACTGTTTTATGTTTTGATGCCTGCACCTTTTTTTGTATTTGATGAAAGTACAACAAACAGTAATACCACATTGTATTATTCTTCTATAGCATTCACAGACCAATAAATTGAATATGACAGTGTACAAATAACCATACCACTTATGTTCACAGACCAATAAATAGAAAGGTTACTGTGTACAACTAAGAGACAAGACTATCCATATATTTCCAAATAAATAGCAATAGAAACTGCAAGCTGTCAAAATCTTTAGCTCATCTGCCCGCAGGGCATGTGAGCTTATGCCTTGGTTTGGCATTCATCGTCTGGCCGGCTGGCGTAAACTTTTTTCTTAAAACAAATTCTTCCCAATATCCATGAGGCACAAAGATCTGATATTGGTTCTGAAGCATGCTGGGGTGAAGGGCTACCAAGTTTGTTCAAATGAAATAACTTGACTTACATTAAGATCACAGGGGTCAAATAGGCTAGAATCTTTAAAAACTTCTCAATAACCAAGAGGTCCAGGGACTTGTTTCTAATCAGTCTCAAAATTGAACATACACACTTGGGGAATGAGGGAAACCTATGTATGAAATTTAGTAAAGATCTGTACATGTGTGGAATCATGAAAAAATAACCAGAAAACACTTTATTCAACTAGATACAGTAACATCTTTATTATGATTAAATCTTATTGCTGAACATGCAAAAGTCGAGAAATATACAGAGAAAATAGGAATGCCCTTTTTATCCTCGAGCAACTTTTCATGCATAGGATTATTATGCAGAATAATAAATCTGTTTATTGTAAAAGCACTTTATGGTACAAGTACATCACATGACTTGGACGAGTTTTAGTGTGAAGTTTTCAAATGCAGAATAAACTACTCCATCAGTATACTAAACAGTGTGTAGAAGGAAGCAAGCCTTGTACATTATTTCTAGTAAGAGTAAAGCTGGTAGTTAGGCTACAGGATCATGGAATAATGTACCTCCAATAAGTCAATAATAAATCAGCTGTGAGTGTCCAGACCGTTACTGGAGCCACAGCATATAAATAGAAGCTTTGAATATTTTTCATAGAATTTATTGAGGTATAACAACATCTCCACAAAAGAAGGTGTCTCATCCACGTGCACCTGTACAGTCGGCCCATATCGGCGTTTTAAAAGGCCAATAAAACATGAGTAACCTTCGGATTACTCTGAGACGTCTCTGGACTACTGTACAGGTAAGTCTTCCTGATGTGCCTACCTGGTATATACCATACTTATATCTAGCAGGAATTTGAAACTTGTGAATATAAAATTTTTGTCAAATCCCAAATCAATAATGTAGTTTCCAACATAAGTACTGAT
Source organism: Pecten maximus (assembly GCF_902652985.1). NCBI lineage: Eukaryota > Metazoa > Mollusca > Bivalvia > Pectinida > Pectinidae > Pecten > Pecten maximus. The sequence continues at coordinate 12,129,503 of NC_047017.1, read as the reverse complement.
ATCATAATTGTTTGGTTAAAGTCCTAGTAATGGGGTTACTGATAGCTATTATTCTCCGGTGTGTTATTCAGATAAATACCGGTATATGTACATGTACATTGCTGGGATACAAAACATAGCAGATTACTACATATATATAACATTTAAACCAGTTATGGTAAATCACGTCAAACTATTGTTTTCTTTTCCAGTGTCAGACGTGACAAGTATGCTGTAAATTGACAGGTTTATTGTTTCACTAATTTTGACATTTTGTTTACGTTTGTTTAAATTACAATTTTTGTAACTTGACAGGATTTTTATTTCATGATCCTGAAGCTTATATAAAGGCACAGGAGAGAGGTATATAAATATGTATACAGAATAATCTATAACATTATACTATCATAACAAAAATATCTAAACACTGACATTCATTCTCGACTTAAGCACTGTGGTTACATATAATATACATGTATACATTTGTATAATTACAACCTGAAATAAACTATATCTGGAATACACATTTCAAGTATGGCAAGTACATTGTATAATCATTCAACAGAGTCACATAGACATTAAAATGTGTTTTCTTAAATTAAAATAAGCTAGATCTTCCAGATTCCCTTTAGAAATTAATGTTTTCAATTCTGTAAAATGAAAAACTGAACTATTTCAGCAGAATAAAAATCTGTAAACAAATGTATATTAAAACAAAAATGTATATATAAACTGCAACTAACTTGAAATTAAAAATTGTCTTTATAGTGCTTTATGATTTCACCTGGTCCCTTCCATATTATTTATACTGGTCAGGTTCAAGATTAAGGCTCTATTTGAAAAAGGTATATTATAGACATGTGTAAAAAACACTAATTTTTCACTGGTATTATACCATAAAAATATAAATAATTACTTAAAAAATGTTAAAATAAATCTACTGGATTCCTACATACTTTCTTATGGACCAAAATGATGACCTTAGCAAGTTGATAAAATTAGCTTCAAAAGTTACTGCCAACAAAATCATATTTGCCCACGAAGCTCTGGTTAGTGCTACGACTTACTTTGAGACAATGATTTCTACTACTAACACACAATAATACAAGCATCAATTTGAGAGTGAAATAAATTAGCAATATTAGCATATGGTGGAAAAATACTGGGTATATGTCCTTCTGATACCAAAGTAAATAGATTCTGGTTAAGAAATGCATAAAATGTAGAAATGCAACAAAAAGAACTATTCAAAGTGCTGCTAAGGAAACCAATACCATACGTCATGGTAACAAATCCTACTCGTTTTCAAAGAAATTGGTCAGAAACTTATCAAATACTGATGAGAGAACAAATTTATATTCATGAACAAAGGGCAATAACTCTTAAAGAAATATCTTGTAAATTCCACACCATCTAAAGCTATATGCCTGACTGACGATACTATCCCATAATACATATATAAATAAAGATCTGCGATGTGTATGAACACTTTATGTTACTGTTTACTTCACAAGGGTGATGACCCCGAACAGATCTCAAACAAAATGACAAAGTGAAATGAAATACATTTAAATCACTTCAGTATGTAATATCAATTATATATAAGCATTTAAATAAAATTATGATAAATTATAAAAATATTTCTGAAATTCAGGCACAAGAAAGCCTGCGTAACCTCTACCTAGTCTGACAGTTCTAAGAAAATATCTCGGAGGCCAATGTGGCAGCAATCTTAAAGAGTTTTTAAGTTATACATATAATTGGGGCTTTGAAAGAATTATTATTTTAAAAATTTGAATAAAATCAGCCAATGAAGAAACTGGGGCCGCCATCTTGGATTCCAAATTCAGTAAAACATAGACCATTCTAACTAATTTTTCTTTTTTCTTTTGTAAATGAAAACAACGATGATTATGCAATGTCTGGTTAAAACTATAGCCATGTGCCAGAGCAACCATGCAGACCCAAAAAATAACAAATCATGTCCAGATATAAAACACCGAAAAGGGATCATTTTGTTAAAACCAGTCTTACTCTTTAAATGGAAGACATTTACATATCTGAAACCAAAGGCCACGGCAGCCATCTTAATCAGAAAGAGTAATAATCAAGCTGTTATTCCAGGGATCTATACCGTTAAGTTCGTCCACGGCCAACGATCTAATATAGAATACCTATAGCCGAGTCCCTGAGATACATGGTCCTCTTTGGCGTAGACAGGCTCTGTAACAAATGTTACTGACAATCCTTTAGCTGTGTTGCTGACTACCAGCTATATTATATACTGTCTTGACTTAATATTCCAAAGCATTTAGACCTGGTGAGATAATTACAAATGTACAGTTCCACCTCAAATCAAAGTGACCATCTTGATACACGCAAACTAGAATCGAATGATGCTTAGTGACTCGGATATGAATTGAAAGCAGATACAACGAGGCAGCATGCACCCTCAGCATATAAATACATGTGTATGATTATGTAAAAAAATTCACCAGGACACCGTTGTCTGATAGGGTTCATGTGCTAACTCTGTTTATCCATAACCAAATTCTTCCAATTTTCCTTTGGCAAAATCTTTCAATTTCATTGATTTACGTTTCCTTAATTCAATTTTCTTCCACATTGCTGATACACTCTTAGATTTTATCAACTAAGATCCTTTCTGGATTTACTGAGATCTTGGAATGAAAGTACATGTATACAACCATTACTTTCGCACAGCTGCAGTCTGAAGTCACAAAGGTTCTCTGATATACACGACATAATAACAGTTTCACACTTTAGTTTTACTATATTGCACTTGGAGCTCCCTATCGGACTATACCACATTGAAGCTGCCCAGGATCAACACATGGACTTTCCTGCGACCATGTTTTGAGCACAAGTCATTGGAAGTTTTACACCTCGGTCCAGTAGATTGATGAGTTCGCTACAGCCATGACAACAGGCCGCAAACGGACTTAACATGCAGTAGAAGAGGGCACAGATGAGTCCTATTGGCCATCCGAACACCAGCAGTATAATCACCCAGATTATCGACCAGAGCCATCCACAATTAGCCATATCTCTGGTCTTGTACTTCTCACTGGCAGTTTAACCTGCAGCAAAAAAGTGGTATATCTACTAAGTTCTTATAATACCTTCTTCAAATATACTGTATGATTGTATGCATGTAAAACTATGCATGTATGCATGTAAAACTAATATTAAAATCCATCTTTATTACATTTGCCAGGGTCAGGGTAATTTTTGTTGTCCTATCATTACACTATGATATAATGCTGTTCAAGTTTCTGAAACAAAAAGTGAAATCAAAGTGAAATGTGGTTTCTTCCTCAACTGAAAAAAAAATACAATGTATGTTTAGAGCATTGTGTTAAACTACAATTATCATTTACTGCCTGTGGCCTGTCACTATAACAACTGGTGTATCTTTGTGAGGGAGAGTCTGTGGCCTGTCACTATAACAACTGGTGTATCTTTGTGAGGGAGAGTCTGTGGCCTGTCACTATAACAACTGGTGTATCTTTGTGAGGGAGAGTCTGCGTCCTGTCACTATGACAACTGGTGTATCTTTGTGAGGGAGAGTCTGTGGCCTGTCACTATAACAACTGGTGTATCTTTGTGAGGGAGAGTCTGTGGCCTGTCACTATAACAACTGGTGTATCTTTGTGAGGGAGAGTCTGTGGCCTGTCACTATAACAACTGGTGTATCTTTGTGAGGGAGAGTCTGTGGCCTGTCACTATAACAACTGGTGTATCTTTGTGAGGGAGAGTCTGTGGCCTGTCACTATAACAACTGGTGTATCTTTGTGAGGGAGAGTCTGTGGCCTGTCACTATAACAACTGGTGTATCTTTGTGAGGGAGAGTCTGTGGCCTGTCACTATAACAACTGGTGTATCTTTGTGAGGGAGAGTCTGTCACTATAACAACCGGTGTATCTTTGTGAGGGAGAGTCTGTGGCCTGTCACTATAACAACTGGTGTATCTTTGTGAGGGAGAGTCTGTGGCCTGTCATTATAACAACTGGTGTATCTTTGTGAGGTAGAGTCTGTGGCCTGTCACTATGACAACTGGTGTATCTTTGTGAGGGAGAGTCTGTGGCCTGTCACTATAACAACTGGTGTATCTTTGTGAGGGACAGTCTGTGGCCTATCACTATATATAACAACTGGTGTATCTTTGTGAGGGAGAGTCTGTGGTCTGTCACTATAACAACTGGTGTATCTTTGTGAGGGAGAGTCTGTGGCCTGTCACTATAATAACTGGTGTATCTTTGTGAGGGACAGTCTGTGGCCTGTCACTATAACAACTGGTGTATCTTTGTGAGGGAGAGTCTGTGGCCTGTCATTATAACAACTGGTGTATCTTTGTGAGGGACAGTCTGTGGCCTGTCACTATAACAACTGGTGTATCTTTGTGGGGGAGAGTCTGTGGCCTGTCATTATAACAACTGGTGTATCTTTGTGAGGGAGAGTCCACTAACTTCAGTGATTTAGCTGTGGACACCAGGCAGTCCTGTAAATGTTGTATGGCCCCGGCACATAGAGGACTTAAATCCTCAATAAATTCAGTCATAAACATGGCTTTGTTTACTTTAGATATGTTTATGGTTGTAATACTAATAGTACAGATAAGACTGTTCCCATTAATCAAGTAGAATATGTATTAAATTTCCTTTCTTCAATTTAAAGTTTTGAACTCTGAGATCTTTAAGCACATGCTGGTCTATTGCTGAAGCCAGCAATCATGTTTCAATGTGAAATCAGTTCAGGAAATACATAAGAAATTATATTTTTAGAAATAGAATGTCCCTATCTGTTACATGTTTTCACATATATTGGCATATCAGTGAAATAAGCAATCAAACAATGGTGCCAGAGGTGCACTAATAGCAACAAGTCGGCTTATTATGTTGAATACGGTATAGTAAACCTTTCAGAACCTATACAGTTGGAGAAGAATGATTGTTATTATGTTGGACCTCCAATATCAAAAGTCCCATCATGTTTTAACCCCAATGATCTTGAATATATGGGTTAAACTTGATTAGCCTTTCAAACAAACTTGCTACACAATTTATTTCAATAAGCAACCTGCTTGAAGACACAAACAATATATTATAATAAATAAAATATTAGTTTATGACTGTGGGTCATATGGTTTTGTAGGCGAAGATGTTAATTAGGAGAAGATGATTTAACAACACCAACAGAAATCATACTGATACATAATGATATAATCTAATGCTCTTCAATCTTCATATATTATACATGGCGGCCACACACTTTATTTAAAATATTGATTGGCATAACCAAACCATACAGAAAAACTCATTATATTACGATATTCATAACATGTATCAATTAAGTCTTTTATCTATCTATTCATTTCGATATTCAGAACATGTATCAATTAAGTACTCATACATCTATTTATTCAATTATTTGACATAGAAACTAGCATTGCTTGCTCATTTCCCAGTTCAATATTTCTGCTTCTGGGAAAAATACATAGTGAATGAAGTCGTAGCACAGCATAAGATAGCATTTATAGAGAAAGTGTCTATTATTGGCCACGGTAACGTTATAGCCTAAGTCAGGGATATGTTATAAACTCTATTGGGTGGTGTCTGCATCCCGGATACCTCATTTACATTGGATATTATGCAGGCCATATAAATAATAAACCTACTTATGTAAAGGGATACATTATGACTCATTATACAGTACAGAACCTAGTCACGACACCGAATCAAGCTGAGCACCATTTCATTTCTTGGTAGGCTAGTACCGTAAGCTTCTACAGTAATATATATATTGTTGGTCTACTGTAATTACACACAGTACACCTAGATTCTAAATATACACCAAGAGATGCCGATAGGGCGTTCCTAAAATGTCATTAAACCAATCCAAAGCAAAATATAAAAGCTGAGTAAATAAAGCAAAAAACCACGCGCTAGAGGAACGCTCAGTGTCCTGCTAAAGTTTCCATTCTGAAGCAGCAGTAGCTAGGCTACTGTCCCAGTACCCGTACGTTATTACGATTTACAGTCGATCTACAGTACAAAATACAGTAGGCCTGTTCAACCAGAAGAATATGTTTCACACGACACAGCCATCATAACATTATCCGCGACCGGAGCTAGGGGTTAAGGCTTACCTTCACTTACCGTACTGATACTTTCATACGCTAGATCTACAACACGGCACTTGAACGTTGGAAGAAACGTGCACGGTATAAATCGGGTCACTCGAAAATCTGGTGATCTATTCGAAGGGGAACAACTCTGTCGGAATTAAAGCTGCAGTTACCTGCCCTTCGACCACGTCAGTTAAATCACAGGTGCTGGCGACCTTTGATTTCCCATGATGTTGAATGCTAAATATAAGTGTCGCAATAAAAACCAAAGGGGTGAAAAAAAGTCACCGGCGCCCGTGAAAGGGATTTACAGGAGAAAGTTTAAAGTTATCAGTTTAGTTTAAACAAATTTTATTGCAAAATGTTTACAAACGGATTGAGTACAAGTTATTACAACTTATGTGATCACCCTTTCCTTAATAATGTACAAAATTAATATAAGAAGAATATTATACATAAATTTACATCACTATACCATTTTTTGGAGGGAGAAAAAAAAAGAGAAAAAGGGAGAGAAAGTGTTGGAGATGGAGAGAGAAAGGGATGAGGAGAAACAGAAGGATGAGGAGAAAGGGAAGAAAATATAGGAAGAGAATAAATCAGTCTTTTTATTATTTGAATCTATTGCTAGTTTTGATGAAAGTATGGACATGCAAGACTATTTCTGAATTACATTCAAACGATAAATCTTCGTTACCGCATAAAAGTAAATCAAAATCGCAAGGTATTTCTAAATTCATATTCTCTCAACAGTATAAAGGCTACATTGAAAGAAAAAGTGATGCATAATTTCACATATAAATCCACATGAACAGCTAGGGGTTTCCACAAGGTTTACCCGGAATAGGTCGTAATTAAGAGAACTACATTGATATCTCAGCTTCGTATGTATAATATTTGATTTACGATCCCCCATGCCAAAATATGAAGGGGAAAAAGCAACAACGTGTTTTAAGGATTTTTTTAATACATTTAGCGATATTGATGACTTTTAAAATTTGTTGACGTTATTTCAACAACGATTCGAAGTGTAAAAGTTAAAAAGAAGAATTTGTTGAGTGGAGTAAGGAAGAAAGATATTCAGGTGTTTGATAATTATGCATTTCATAAAAGAGCTGCAGTTTTTCTCTTTTTCTTCTGGAAGATAAAATTTCTAACCCCGTTTCAAAATATAAAGAATTTGTAGTGGCGTGGTAGGCCAGTTATAATTCTTGCAGCTTCACGTTGCGCTTTCTCTAACTTATCAGATTTCTGAATTTGAACAACCGTCCCAGACTTCACAGGCATATTCTAAAACAGGTAAAATAAAGGTTCGATATTCCTTAAAAGAGCATCACGTTTTAACAAAAAATTCAATTTTACTCAAGACATTTATTTTCTTCATAACTGAAGAATAGATTGGCTTCAATATTAAATTCTAATTCAACTAATTCGTCGATATTATTACTATTTAAGATAAAAAGAACATAAGTTTTATCGGGATTGAATGTTATTAACCAAGTTTTTGCCCATCTAGTTAAATATTCAAGGTCTCTGTTTAGGATAGTTTGAATGTCAAGACAGTAAGCGGAAAAGTATTGAAGAGAAGGCAATATCGTTTATATAGACCAGGAATAATAAAGGATCTAGGATAGAACCATGTGGAACTCCTGCATTAATAGAACCTAAACTCGAAAAAGACTCATTTTCACAAACTTTTTGCTTTCTTTGATATAAATAATCTTTTAACCAGGCCAATAATTCCCCGCTAATACAAGCCCTTATGCCACACCCGATCAAAAGCTTTAGACTTGACTTGTTTTGGCTTGTTTCTGTTTAACGTCAGAGGTGGAGGGCTAGTGATAAAGTGTCGGGACACCTTAACCAATCGGCACACAGAGGTGGAGGGCTAGTGATAAAGTGTCGGGACACCTTAACCACTCGGCCACACAGAGGTGGAGGGCTAGTGATAAAGTGTCGGGACACCTTAACCAATCGGCACACAGAGGTGGAGGGCTAGTGATAAAGTGTCGGGACACCTTAACCAATCGGCACACAGAGGTGGAGGGCTAGTGATAAAGTGTCGGGACACCTTAACCAATCGGCACACAGAGGTGGAGGGCTAGTGATAAAGTGACGGGACACCTTAACTACTCGGCCACACAGAGGTGGAGGGCTGGTGATAAAGTGTCGGGACACCTTAACCACTCGGCCACACAGAGGTGGAGGGCTAGTGATAAAGTGTCGGGACACCTTAACCAATCGGCACACAGAGGTGGAGGGCTAGTGATAAAGTGTCGGGACACCTTAACCAATCGGCACACAAAGGTGGAGGGCTAGTGATAAAGTGTCGGGACACCTTAACCACTCGGTACACAGAGGTGGAGGGCTAGTGATAAAGTGACGGGACACCTTAACTACTCGGCCACACAGAGGTGGAGGGCTGGTGATAAAGTGTCGGGACACCTTAACCAATCGGCACACAGAGGTGGAGGGCTAGTGATAAAGTGACGGGACACCTTAACTACTCGGCCACACAGAGGTGGAGGGCTGGTGATAAAGTGTCGGGACACCTTAACCACTCGGTACACAGAGGTGGAGGGCTAGTGATAAAGTGACGGGACACCTTAACTACTCGGCCACACAGAGGTGGAGGGTTAGTGATAAAGTGTCGGGACACCTTAACCAATCGGCACACAGAGGTGGAGGGCTAGTGATAAAGTGTCGGGACACCTTAACCAATCGGCACACAGAGGTGGAGGGCTAGTGATAAAGTGTCGGGACACCTTAACCAATCGGCACACAGAGGTGGAGGGCTAGTGATAAAGTGTCGGGACACCTTAACCAATCGGCACACAGAGGTGGAGGGTTAGTGATAAAGTGTCGGGACACCTTAACCACTCGGTACACAGAGGTGGAGGACTAGTGATAAAGTGTCTGGACACCTTAACTACTCGGCCACACAGAGGTGGAGGGCTAGTGATAAAGTGTCGGGACACCTTAACTACTCGGTAAACAGAAGTGGAGGGCTAGTGATAAAGTGTCGGGACACCTTAACTACTCGGCCACACAGAGGTGGAGGGCAGCTAGTGATAAAGTTTCGAGACACCTTAACTACTCGGCTACACAGAGGTGGAGGGCTAGTGATAAAGTGTCGGGACACCTTAACCACTCGGTACACAGAGGTGGAGGGCTAGTGATAAAGTGTCGGGACACCTTAACTACTCGGCCACACAGAGGTGGAGGGCTAGTGATAAAGTGTCGGGACACCTTAACCACTCGGTAAACAGAAGTGGAGGGCTAGTGATAAAGTGACGGGACACCTTAACCACTCGGCCACACAGAGGTGGAGGGCTGGTGATAAAGTGTCTGGACACCTTAACTACTCGGCCACACAGAGGTGGAGGGCTAGTGATAAAGTGTCGGGACACCTTTACCACTCGGCCACACAGAGGTGGAGGGCTAGTGATAAAGTGTCGGGACACCTTAACCACTCGGCCACACAGAGGTGGAGGGCTAGTGATAAAGTGTCGGGACACCTTAACCACTCGGCCACACAGAGGTGGAGGGCTAGTGATAAAGTGTCGGGACACCTTAACCACTCGGCCACACAGAGGTGGAGGGCTGGTGATAAAGTGTCGGGACACCTTAACTACTCGGCCACACAGAGGTGGAGGGCTAGTGATAAAGTGTCGGGACACCTTAACCACTCGGCCACACAGAGGTGGAGGGCTAGTGATAAAGTGTCGGGACACCTTAACCACTCGGCCACACAGAGGTGGAGGGCTAGTGATAAAGTGTCGGGACACCTTAACCAATCGGCACACAGAGGTGGAGGGCTAGTGATAAAGTGTCGGGACACCTTAACCAATCGGCACACAGAGGTGGAGGGCTAGTGATAAAGTGTCGGGACACCTTAACCAATCGGCACTCAGAGGTGGAGGGCTAGTGATAAAGTGACGGGACACCTTAACTACTCGGCCACACAGAGGTGGAGGGCTGGTGATAAAGTGTCGGGACACCTTAACCACTCGGCCACACAGAGGTGGAGGGCTAGTGATAAAGTGACGGGACACCTTAACTACCCGGCCACACAGAGGTGGAGGGCTAGTGATAAAGTGTCGGGACACCTTAACCACTCGGTACACAGAGGTGGAGGGCTAGTGATAAAGTGTCGGGACACCTTAACTACTCGGCCACACAGAGGTGGAGGGTTAGTAATAAAGTGTCGGGACACCTTAACCACTCGGTAAACAGAAGTGGAGGGCTAGTGATAAAGTGACGGGACACCTTAACTACCCGGCCACACAGAGGTGGAGGGCTAGTGATAAAGTGTCGGGACACCTTAACCACTCGGTACACAGAGGTGGAGGGCTAGTGATAAAGTGTCGGGACACCTTAACTACTCGGCCACACAGAGGTGGAGGGCTAGTGATAAAGTGTCGGGACACCTTAACCACTCGGCCACACAGAGGTGGAGGGCTAGTGATAAAGTGACGGGACACCTTAACTACCCGGCCACACAGAGGTGGAGGGCTAGTGATAAAGTGACGGGACACCTTAACTACTCGGCCACACAGAGGTGGAGGGCTAGTGATAAAGTGACGGGACAACTTAACCAATCGGCACACAGAGGTGGAGGGCTAGTGTGAAGGGCTAGTGATAAAGTGTCGGGACACCTTAACTACTCGGCCACACAGAGGTGGAGGGCTAGTGATAAAGTGTCGGGACACCTTAACCAATCGGCACACAGAGGTGGAGGGCTAGTGATAAAGTGTCGGGACACCTTAACCAATCGGCACTCAGAGGTGGAGGGCTAGTGATAAAGTGACGGGACACCTTAACTACTCGGCCACACAGAGGTGGAGGGCTGGTGATAAAGTGTCGGGACACCTTAACCACTCGGCCACACAGAGGTGGAGGGCTAGTGATAAAGTGACGGGACACCTTAACTACCCGGCCACACAGAGGTGGAGGGCTAGTGATAAAGTGTCGGGACACCTTAACCACTCGGTACACAGAGGTGGAGGGCTAGTGATAAAGTGTCGGGACACCTTAACTACTCGGCCACACAGAGGTGGAGGGCTAGTGATAAAGTGACGGGACACCTTAACTACTCGGCCACACAGAGGTGGAGGGCTGGTGATAAAGTGTCTGGACACCTTAACTACTCGGCCACACAGAGGTGGAGGGCTAGTGATAAAGTGACGGGACACCTTAACCAATCGGCACACAGAGGTGGAGGGCTAGTGATAAAGTGTCGGGACACCTTAACCAATCGGCACACAAAGGTGGAGGGCTAGTGATAAAGTGTCGGGACACCTTAACCACTCGGTACACAGAGGTGGAGGGCTAGTGATAAAGTGACGGGACACCTTAACTACTCGGCCACACAGAGGTGGAGGGCTGGTGATAAAGTGTCGGGACACCTTAACCAATCGGCACACAGAGGTGGAGGGCTAGTGATAAAGTGACGGGACACCTTAACTACTCGGCCACACAGAGGTGGAGGGCTGGTGATAAAGTGTCGGGACACCTTAACCACTCGGTACACAGAGGTGGAGGGCTAGTGATAAAGTGACGGGACACCTTAACTACTCGGCCACACAGAGGTGGAGGGTTAGTGATAAAGTGTCGGGACACCTTAACCAATCGGCACACAGAGGTGGAGGGCTAGTGATAAAGTGTCGGGACACCTTAACCAATCGGCACACAGAGGTGGAGGGCTAGTGATAAAGTGTCGGGACACCTTAACCAATCGGCACACAGAGGTGGAGGGCTAGTGATAAAGTGTCGGGACACCTTAACCAATCGGCACACAGAGGTGGAGGGTTAGTGATAAAGTGTCGGGACACCTTAACCACTCGGTACACAGAGGTGGAGGACTAGTGATAAAGTGTCTGGACACCTTAACTACTCGGCCACACAGAGGTGGAGGGCTAGTGATAAAGTGTCGGGACACCTTAACTACTCGGTAAACAGAAGTGGAGGGCTAGTGATAAAGTGTCGGGACACCTTAACTACTCGGCCACACAGAGGTGGAGGGCAGCTAGTGATAAAGTTTCGAGACACCTTAACTACTCGGCTACACAGAGGTGGAGGGCTAGTGATAAAGTGTCGGGACACCTTAACCACTCGGTACACAGAGGTGGAGGGCTAGTGATAAAGTGTCGGGACACCTTAACTACTCGGCCACACAGAGGTGGAGGGCTAGTGATAAAGTGTCGGGACACCTTAACCACTCGGTAAACAGAAGTGGAGGGCTAGTGATAAAGTGACGGGACAACTTAACCACTCGGCCACACAGAGGTGGAGGGCTGGTGATAAAGTGTCTGGACACCTTAACTACTCGGCCACACAGAGGTGGAGGGCTAGTGATAAAGTGTCGGGACACCTTTACCACTCGGCCACACAGAGGTGGAGGGCTAGTGATAAAGTGTCGGGACACCTTAACCACTCGGCCACACAGAGGTGGAGGGCTAGTGATAAAGTGTCGGGACACCTTAACCACTCGGCCACACAGAGGTGGAGGGCTAGTGATAAAGTGTCGGGACACCTTAACTACTCGGCCACACAGAGGTGGAGGGCTAGTGATAAAGTGTCGGGACACCTTAACTACTCGGCCACACAGAGGTGGAGGGCTAGTGATAAAGTGTCGGGACACCTTAACCACTCGGCCACACAGAGGTGGAGGGCTAGTGATAAAGTGTCGGGACACCTTAACCACTCGGCCACACAGAGGTGGAGGGCTAGTGATAAAGTGTCGGGACACCTTAACCAATCGGCACACAGAGGTGGAGGGCTAGTGATAAAGTGTCGGGACACCTTAACCAATCGGCACACAGAGGTGGAGGGCTAGTGATAAAGTGTCGGGACACCTTAACCAATCGGCACTCAGAGGTGGAGGGCTAGTGATAAAGTGACGGGACACCTTAACTACTCGGCCACACAGAGGTGGAGGGCTGGTGATAAAGTGTCGGGACACCTTAACCACTCGGCCACACAGAGGTGGAGGGCTAGTGATAAAGTGACGGGACACCTTAACTACCCGGCCACACAGAGGTGGAGGGCTAGTGATAAAGTGTCGGGACACCTTAACCACTCGGTACACAGAGGTGGAGGCCTAGTGATAAAGTGTCGGGACACCTTAACTACTCGGCCACACAGAGGTGGAGGGTTAGTAATAAAGTGTCGGGACACCTTAACCACTCGGTAAACAGAAGTGGAGGGCTAGTGATAAAGTGACGGGACACCTTAACCACTCGGCCACACAGAGGTGGAGGGCTAGTGATAAAGTGTCGGGACACCTTAACCACTCGGTACACAGAGGTGGAGGGCTAGTGATAAAGTGTCGGGACACCTTAACTACTCGGCCACACAGAGGTGGAGGGTTAGTGATAAAGTGTCGGGACACCTTAACCACTCGGCCACACAGAGGTGGAGGGCTAGTGATAAAGTGACGGGACACCTTAACTACCCGGCCACACAGAGGTGGAGGGCTAGTGATAAAGTGACGGGACACCTTAACTACTCGGCCACACAGAGGTGGAGGGCTAGTGATAAAGTGACGGGACAACTTAACCAATCGGCACACAGAGGTGGAGGGCTAGTGTGAAGGGCTAGTGATAAAGTGTCGGGACACCTTAACTACTCGGCCACACAGAGGTGGAGGGCTAGTGATAAAGTGTCGGGACACCTTAACCAATCGGCACACAGAGGTGGAGGGCTAGTGATAAAGTGTCGGGACACCTTAACCAATCGGCACTCAGAGGTGGAGGGCTAGTGATAAAGTGACGGGACACCTTAACTACTCGGCCACACAGAGGTGGAGGGCTGGTGATAAAGTGTCGGGACACCTTAACCACTCGGCCACACAGAGGTGGAGGGCTAGTGATAAAGTGACGGGACACCTTAACTACCCGGCCACACAGAGGTGGAGGGCTAGTGATAAAGTGTCGGGACACCTTAACCACTCGGTACACAGAGGTGGAGGGCTAGTGATAAAGTGTCGGGACACCTTAACTACTCGGCCACACAGAGGTGGAGGGCTAGTGATAAAGTGACGGGACACCTTAACTACTCGGCCACACAGAGGTGGAGGGCTGGTGATAAAGTGTCTGGACACCTTAACTACTCGGCCACACAGAGGTGGAGGGCTAGTGATAAAGTGACGGGACACCTTAACTACCCGGCCACACAGAGGTGGAGGGCTAGTGATAAAGTGTCGGGACACCTTAACCACTCGGTACACAGAGGTGGAGGGCTAGTGATAAAGTGTCGGGACACCTTAACTACTCGGCCACACAGAGGTGGAGGGTTAGTGATAAAGTGTCGGGACACCTTAACCACTCGGCCACACAGAGGTGGAGGGCTAGTGATAAAGTGACGGGACACCTTAACTACCCGGCCACACAGAGGTGGAGGGCTAGTGATAAAGTGACGGGACACCTTAACTACTCGGCCACACAGAGGTGGAGGGCTAGTGATAAAGTGACGGGACAACTTAACCAATCGGCACACAGAGGTGGAGGGCTAGTGTGAAGGGCTAGTGATAAAGTGTCGGGACACCTTAACTACTCGGCCACACAGAGGTGGAGGGTTAGTGATAAAGTGTCGGGACACCTTAACCACTCGGTAAACAGAAGTGGAGGGCTAGTGATAAAGTGACGGGACACCTTAACTACTCGGCCACACAGAGGTGGAGGGCTAGTGATAAAGTGTCGGGACACCTTAACCACTTGGCCACACAGAGGTGGAGGGGGGCTAGTGATAAAGTGTCGGGACACCTTAACCACTCGGCCACACAGAGGCAGAGGGCTAGTGATAAAGTGTCGGGACACCTTAACCACTCGGCCACACAGAGGTGGAGGGGGGCTAGTGATAAAGTGTCGGGACACCTTAACCACTCGGCCACACAGAGGCAGAGGGCTAGTGATAAAGTGTCGGGACACCTTAACCACTCGGCCACACAGAGGTGGAGGGCTAGTGATAAAGTAGAATGTCCAGGTAGAAAGCCTGATTGATATTTGTAAAACAGCGCATTTTCAATGAAATAATTCAATATACATGTATGTTTAAAAATAACACGTTCAAAAATCTTGCCAACGGTAGACAAAAGAGATATTTGTCGGTAATTTGAAGGAGAGTGTATATCACCTTTTTTGAATAAAGGCATAACTATTGCTATTTTCCACAGCTTTGGATAAACAACGGCTGACAATGACATATTAAACAATAACTCTAACGGTTTACAAATAGTATGACAAACATTTTTAACATATGATTAAAGTTATCGTATATACAGCAGGTTTTCGTGACAATTTACCACTTATTTAGAATTTCATGGAGTGCTGGTCTCATAAATCAATCCAGTTTCATGTAGAACAATTTACAACTTTTGTGCAGTAAGCCTGCCTAGTGTGACGTGGTCCATTAATATTAGAAGCTAATAGCACAGACTTGTATAAAAGGTACTGTTAAATCAGAAACATGTTCATGTCAGAAAACATAACTGTACTTGTACGTGTGGCTGTATTTTGTCATCGCCATCGCTTGCTTCAAATGTTTTTTTCTTTTTTTTTTTTACTGACAGTGCTATTTGTATTTTATGTTAAAACTATTGTTTGGCTATATTATATATATTACGGTGTATACCTTATTCGAATCGACTGCATACAGTTTCTTATACTCGTGTACTATAAACTCATTCATTTCACGTGATGTATTGTCAAGTGATGTTTTGTTGTTTCAACCGATGTTTGTCAGAATAGTAGATTTTTAAATAATATTTATTGTATTGTATTTTATTCATTATTCTAATATGGTTTTAACTTGGATGTATTGCGGTGTGTGCGAGTTTTGTATTGGACGATGCAACAGGTTGTTATATATCAAAATAAATTATTGGCTTGATATTTTTGTTTTATTTTTTACAGTTCTGTATGCATTATGTATGCTAAATATCTCCTGTTCTTTTTCAAGTTCATGAAAAAAAACGCCCGTCTATTTATGATCATATGGTTTTACTGAATATTTCAGTTCATATCGAATACCTCACTGTCGATTTGTCAAAAGTTTAATGAAATCAGAGATCTATATACTAACTGGGATTCGAAACTAGTTATACAAGTCTCTGATGAAATCTAGTTCATCATCTTAACCAATTCCAGCTCTTGTAGATCCGAATTCGATTTTTAGCTACCTCACACGAGGTGTCAAATATGTTGAATTAATACATTTTTACGTGTTTCTTACATGATAAACAGTTTGTTATGGAATCATGTTAGGGGATTTTATCAAAGGGTCAACTCATCTAAATAGCAAAGGAGTGGATAGTATAGTGACAAAAGGCCCAGAGGACCTGGATTGCTCATATGGGTAGTAAGGAATAATCTATAGGAAAATTATTTTCTCTCATTTTGATATTGACATGTTTTGATGTTTCTGGATATGACAATATCTATAATAAACTGTAATTATTCATTGAAGAATTGGTGATTTGTTAAATATAAATAGTCTGCTTGAACGATATCAATACCCTAGCTATGGTAAAACTTCAGAAGATTCTTTATCAACAATAACACATTAGTTTTTATAGCACTCCTTCCTAGGTACATACATACAGTAATGAAGTTCTTAATATATCCCTTACCATAGCAGAGTCACTTAAGGAGTACCATAGCAAAGTCACTTGTGGAGTACCATATCATAGTGACTTGTGGAGTACCATATCATAGTCACTTGTGGAGTATCATATCATAGTCACTTGTGGAGTACCATATCATAGTGACTTGTGGAGTACCATAACATAGTCACTTGTGGAGTACCATATCATAGTCACTTGTGGAGTACCATAGCATAGTGACTTGTGGAGTACCATATCATAGTGACTTGTGGAGTACCATATCATAGTCACTTGTGGAATACCATAGCAGTCACTTGTGGAGTACCATCGCATAGTCACTTGTGGAGTACCATAACATAGTCACTTGAGGAGTACCATAGCATAGTCACTTGAGGAATACCATATCATAGTCACTTGAGGAGTACCATAGCATAGTCACTTGTGGAGTACCATAACATAGTCACTTGAGGAGTACCATAGCATAGTCATTTGAGGAGTACCATATCATAGTCATTCGTGGAGTACCATAGCATAGTCACTTGTGGAGTACCATAGCATAGTCACTTGAGGAGTACCATACCATAGTCACTTGAGGAGTACCATAACATAGTCACTTGTGGTGTACCATATCATAGTCACTTGTGGAGTACAATGGCATAGTCACTTGTGGAGTACCATAGCATAGTCACTTGAGGAGTACTTAACATAGTCACTTGAGGAGTACCATAGCAAAGTCACTTGTGGAGTACCATAGCAAAGTCACTTGAGGAGTACCATAGCATAGTCACTTGTGGAGTATCATATCATAGTCACTTGTGGAGTACCATATCATAGTCACTTGAGGAGTACTTAACATAGTCACTTGAGGAGTACCATATCATAGTCACTTGAGGAGTACCATATCATAGTCACTTGTGGAGTACCATAACATAGTCACTTGAGGAGTACCATAGCATAGTCACTTGAGGAATACCATATCATAGTCACTTGAGGAGTACCATAGCATAGTCACTTGTGGTGTACCATATCATAGTCACTTGAGGAGTACCATAGCATAGTCACTTGAGGAATACCATATCATAGTCACTTGAGGAGTACCATAACATAGTCACTTGTGGTGTACCATATCATAGTCACTTGAGGAGTACTTAACATAGTCACTTGAGGAGTACCATAGCAAAGTCACTTGTGGAGTACCATAACATAGTCACTTGAGGAGTACCATATCATAGTCACTTGTGGAGTACCATAACATGACTTGAGGAGTACCATAACATAGTGACTTGAGGAGTACCATATCATAGTGACTTGAGGAGTACCATAACATAGTCACTTGTGGAGTACCATAGCATAGTCACTTGAGGAGTACAATATCATAGTCACTTGAGGAGTACCATAGCATAGTCACTTGAGGAGTACCATATCAGTCGCTTGTGGAGTACCATATCATAGTCACTTGAGGAGTACTTAACATAGTCACTTGAGGAGTACCATATCATAGTCACTTGAGGAGTACCATATCATAGTCACTTGTGGAGTACCATAGCATAGTCACTTGTGGAGTACCATAATATAGTCACTTGTGGAGTACCATAGCATAGTCACTTGTGGAGTACCATAGCAGTCACTTGAGGAGTACCATAGCATAGTCACTTGTGGAGTACCATAATATAGTCACTTGTGGAGTACCATAGCATAGTCACTTGTGGAGTACCATAGCAGTCACTTGTGGAGTACCATAACATAGTCACTTGTGGAGTACCATAACATAGTCACTTGAGGAGTACCATAGCAGTCACTTGGGGAGTACCATAGCATAGTCACTTGTGGAGTACCATAGCATAGTCATTTGTGGAGTACCATAGCATAGTCACTTGAGGAGTACCATAGCATAGTCACTTGAGGAGTACAATATCATAGTCACTTGTGGAGTACCATAACATAGTCACTCGTGGAGTACCAGAGCATAGTCACTTGAGGAGTACCATAACATAGTCACTTGTGGAGTACCATATCATAGTCACTTGAGGAGTACCATAGCAGTCACTTGGGGAGTACCATAGCATAGTCACTTGTGGAGTACCATATCATAGTCATTTGTGGAGTACCATAGCATAGTCACTTGAGGAGTACCATAGCATAGTCACTTGAGGAGTACAATATCATAGTCACTTGTGGAGTACCATAACATAGTCACTCGTGGAGTACCAGAGCATAGTCACTTGAGGAGTACCATAGCATAGTCATTTGTGGAGTACCATAGCATAGTCACTTGAGGAGTACCATAGCATAGTCACTTGTGGAGTACCATAACATAGTCACTTGTGGAGTACCATATCATAGTCACTTGAGGAGTACCATAGCAGTCACTTGAGGGAGTACCATAGCATAGTCACTTGTGGAGTACCATAGCATAGTCACTTTGTGGAGTACCATAGCATAGTCACTTGAGGAGTACCATAGCATAGTCACTTGAGGAGTACCATAACATAGTCACTCGTGGAGTACCAGAGCATAGTCACTTGAGGAGTACCATAGCATAGTCATTTGTGGAGTACCATAGCATAGTCACTTGTGGAGTACCATAGCAGTCACTTGTGGAGTACCATAGTCACTTGTGGAGTACCATAACATAGTCACTTGAGGAGTACCATAGTCACTTGTGGAGTACCATAACATAGTCACTTGTGGAGTACCATATCATAGTCACTTGAGGAGTACCATAGCATAGTCACTTGGGGAGTACCATAGCATAGTCACTTGTGGAGTACCATATCATAGTCACTTGTGGAGTACAATGGCATAGTCACTTGTGGAGTACCATAGCATAGTCACTTGTGGAGTCATAAACCATTGAGTACCATAGTCACTGTGGAGTACCATAGCAGTCACTTGGGAGTACATAGCATAGTCACTTGAAGACCATGCATACACTAGGTTACACATACATAGAACTGATGAAGTCATATAAGCAAATTTATACCATAGTCATTAGGTCATTGATACCATAAATAGTCACTTCTTAGATTACCATAATAGTATTTTACCACTAATAGTCACTTGTGTACCATATGCATAGTCACTGTATACCATAGAAAGTCACTTGTGGGTAACATAGCTAGTCATGAGAGTACTAATATCAGACATTGTGGAACATACTAGTCACTTTTGAGTACCATACAAGATTGAAAGACCATATCTAGTCACTTGTGGTACCATAGCATAGTCATTGTCGAGTACCAATAAGTCACTGAGTACCTTGTCACTGGAGTACAACTAGATGAGAGACATGCAATAAATTTGATCATTTATCACTTGTTGAGTACCATACAATACAATAAGTATTGAGATACTAACTAGTCACTTGAACCAAACATAGTCATTGTGAGTACCATAAATAGCACTTGGATACATATTAGTCATTGAGAGTACATACAAGTATTGAAGACCAACAGTTTGTGGACCACTAGTCATTTACCAGCATATCTTGTCCAACAAGTCTTGTAATTCATGTCCTGGATACAATACATATCACTCTGAGTACCATGCTAGTCATTAACCTCTAGTCACTTGTGAGTACCATAGCTACCTTAGTCTGCTGTCATTGAAGTACATTTAGTCACTGTGAGAATATATCACTTGAAAACATATACGAACATACTAGCACTTGTGGGTACATAAGCATTAGTCAATTTGATGGGAGTACCATAGCATAGTCACTTGAGGAGTACCATAGCATAGTCACTTGAGGAGTACAATATCATAGTCACTTGTGGAGTACCATATCATAGTCACTTGAGGAGTACCATAACATAGTCACTTGTGGAGTACCATAACATAGTCACTTGTGGAGTACCATAGCATAGTCACTTGTGGAGTACCATAGCAAAGTCACTTGTGGAGTACCATAGCATAGTCACTTGAGGAGTACAATATCATAGTCACTTGTGGAGTACCATAACATAGTCACTTGTGGAGTACCTTAGCAAAGTCACTTGTGGAGTACCATAGCATAGTCACTTGAGGAGTACAATATCATAGTCACTTGTGGAGTACAATGGCATAGTCACTTGAGGAGTACCATAACATAGTAACATGTGGAGTACCATAACATAGTCACTTGTGGTGTACCATATCATAGTCACTTGTGGAGTACAATGGCATAGTCACTTGTGGAGTACCATGGCATAGCCACTTGTGGAGTACCATAGCATAGTCACTTGAGGAGTACCATAGCATAGTCACTTGTGGAGTACCATATCATAGTCACTTGTGGAGTACAATGGCATAGTCACTTGTGGAGTACCATAGCAGTCACTTGAGGAGTACCATAGCATAGTCACTTGTGGAGTACCATAGCAGTCACTTGTGGAGTAACATAGCATAGTGACTTGAAGAGATGCTCAAAGGTTTTTTTTCTTACATCACCATGACAACAGATAAAGGTCATTTTTATGAAAAAAACTTTACCATAGTATTTAGGGTGTATTGTAACCTAATAAGATTCTTAATTTTCTAGTGTATTTTACCCCTATGACCTTGGTAATATGTCAAGGTCATTCATATGAGGAAAGTTTATTGTGCTGTAACACAGGTAGCAGAGACTCCTGTCTGAATATCAGAACCAATTGCTGATAGTCTTTTTTAAAAATTAAAAATTGATGAAGGGATGGACAATAGATAAAAGATCATTTCCCATAACATAAGGTCACTAGAACCTTGTACCATGGTAAAATAGATAAACAATGGCAAAATAACTTTGAATCATTTAAATATTTGTTTATTATCTCTAACAATACAAAATAATTCAAAACTACACACACTTACACACACACAGCCAGTGTTCTCCCATAAATAGCAGGCTATTGGCCATATATTGTCCAGCTCATATGCAGTAATAAATGAATATGAAACCAACATGTTTTCTGTGACCATATCTATTCACCAGATATCTTTCGCCCACAAAAACTCTGTTTTGTCCCTGACAATCACAACATCCACATTCTTTTTTGTCCTTGGCAGCATTACACTCTCTCACGTCCTCCTTGGTACTCTTACGCTCCGTAGTTTCTTTATTTCTTTGTAAAGTACATCTTGTCCAACTGTTAAAAACAAGAAATAATAAATGAATAAAATAAATATACATATATCAGAAAACCATATAAAAAAACAATTTATGTAACATTTGGTTATTAACAGTTTAATACAGAGCCCTGAATTACTTTGATGCTGTATACTATTAATACTTTTTTTGTGTTTGTCCATTTTTGTTGTTTTTTGTGAGTTAAAATCTTTAAAATCTAATTTAAGACCTAAAATATGTCTAGAGTTGCTTCCCTTGAACTGTATTTATTACAAGCAATATAACATATGAAATAATTAGCCCAAGTTTCCTCATGTCTGGTGTAGGGCCAGAGTGCATTACTATATGAAAACGTGGAATTCTCCAACACCGTTTGGTGTTGCTAAGATTTTGGTGCAAACACACTTTAAATCGGGCGTGGCAAAATAACACCTACCTTACATATATGGACATCTACCTAAAAAACACCCATTTAGTCACAAATCATTGTTCTATTCTGCCCACATAGACCATCGCTTTACGCTGGTCAAAATTCCACACTGCTGGCTTGTCATTTTATAAGTGACAGTACAACATTAACCTAAATTGGAAAGCAATGGACCGAATAGACCAAATATCATTCACTACGTTTTTCTTCTTACATAGTTTTTAAATCAAGGAAACTATATATATAGCTTATTATTTCCCAAAACCTGTTATGTTTAATACAAGAACACATTATCTGCAAATTGTAAGCAGTAAATGAACTATATAAACAGAAATAAATGCTGCATTGTTTTTCTTTTCACTCCATCTCACACTGATATGGTAATTAGGCCGTCACGACCTACATAGTAAGCAATATGGTGTCGAGTCAAGTGTGAAATTTTGACAAACATAAAGCAAGGTTCTATACACGATAGAACACTGATACAGGACTAAATGGGTGTTTTGGGATAAATGCATATTTCATTTATCGATATATGTAAGGTAGATATTATGCCTTGCCCGATTTTTAATGTTTGCACCAAAATCCAAGCGACACCAAACGATGTTGGCGAAGTCCACATTTTCATATAGTAGTGCGTTCTTGCACTTCACCAAACATATGTGGGGGGCCAGAGGAAACTCGAGCTAATAAAACACTTTACCAAATGGATCCTTCATGATGCGCTCTGCTTTGTCAGCTTCTCTCATTCTAACCATTACCCGCCTATGACCAGTCCCCGCTAAGCTCTCAAGCAAGACAACTGTGAATCTAAAATATACAAAATGAAAATTTAATGCAAAGAGAGGTCTCAGAGGAGAAGAATTTCAAATGCACAAACAAAATATCTTCAATTCAACATCAACTTGTGCAATTATTAATATACAGACTATATATATATAATTCCTGGGTCAGTAGGTGAGTTCTAACAGTGATAGCTATATATAGGTATGAAGTACAGTATGCGATTGAAAAGAAGATTGGGTACATATGTAGGCTAAATAAATTTAATCTTCAACGTTCATGACATGGATTTTGTCTAGTAATAAATATAAATAGAAGCTATTTTATTACTATACAGAATCCATGTCTTGAATGTTGAACCTACATGTATTATAGAGAGCGCAGCTTGAACGGGCGAAGCCTGTTCGCATAGCGAACTTAATGGTAGAGATGTCTCAGGAAACCCCCCCCTTTTCCCCCAATATACTTAGAGTTCAAAAACTTTCTCAGTAACCGGAAACAGGAAGTCACGACAAGATCCAGTGTTGCGCAAGACTGTATTCAAAGTCACATTCTCGGGAGGTAACAAAATATCAACATTTTAAAAATATGCAAATGTTTGACTTCACACTAGTTAGAATTTGTTAATAAAATTTATCTCGAACAATTTCTTAATTTTTTATATTCAAAACGTAACGGTATAATTTTCAACGAAAATATTCCGGTGTTTTACGAGTGCAGCTCCGGTCCGTTCGAGTTGCATACAAGTTTACCAAATATAGCACAGAAAATAAAGAGGACTTCCGAATTTTTTTATTGTCGTCTGCTGCTCGTCTGCGAGATCTGCTGTCCCGTCACCTTGTCATAGCTAGACTTATTCTACGCTTAGTTTTTGTAGTAAGTTATCTAAATCATAATTCTTGTTGATATATACTTTAATATATACTTTATTACAAACCAGTGTATAGATCTGTCGGCAATATCGTATATATATATCTTACGCTAAATAAAGCATGTATTTAAATTCACATGATATTTGAGGCAGTGATACGACCAGTCTGTTTTATATTTCACACCATCGGAAACTGTACTACGTTCCGCATAGATGAAACAAATCACGTGGGATTTACTATTCTAGTAGACTAGATTATGTGTGCTTGTTTCTCGAATTCCATGGGCACCGGGATTGCTGCGCTCTCACATATGCCATGCCTAAAATTATATTAGCGGTAGAAGCGATGCATTAATATGTGCCAGACCAGTCAGAGGGCCTGAGTTCGAATCGCGCTTTATTTTCAATTATTATTAGAGAGCGCAGCTCGAACGGGCAAAGCCCGTTCGCATAGCGAACTTAATGGTAGAGATGTCTCGGAAACCCCCCCCTTTTCCCCCCCGATATACTTAAGAGTTCAAAAACTTTCTCAGTAACCGGAAACAGGAAGTCACGACAAGATCCAGTGTTGCGCAAGACTGTATTCAAAGTCACATTCTCGGGAGATTACAAAATATCAACATTTTAAAAATATGCAAATGTTTGACTTCACACTAGTTAGAATTTGTAAATAAAATTTATCACGAACAAGTTCTTAATTTTTTTATATTCAAAACGTAACGGTATAATTTTCAACGAAAATATTTCCAGTGTTTTACGAGTGCAGCTCCGGCCCGTTCGAGTTGCATACAAGTTTACCAAATATAGCACATACAATAAAGAGGACTTCCGAATTTGTTTGTTGTCATCTGCTGCTCATCTGCGAGATCTGCTGTCCCGTCACCTTGTCATCGCTTAATCAGTCTATTTTAAGACTTATTCTACGATTAGTTTTTTGTAGTAAGTTATCTAAATCATAATTCTTGTTGATATATACTTTATTACAAACCAGTGTATAGATCTGTTGGCAATATATTCATTTTGTAACGTGGGATTTACTATTCTAGTACACTAGATTATGTGTGCTTGTTTCTCGAATTCCATGGGCACCGGGATTGCTGCGCTCTCACATAGGCCATGCCTAAAATTATATTATTATAACAGGTTAAGCGTCTGCCAGTCTGCAATAATTACTACGGCTGTTTCAGTGGATAAGGATTATTGATCACCCCCAAAGCAAATATATTCAGCCTATTGGTGCTAATTTTCGTGTAAGATTATGGTTAGGCTGAAGACGAACGCATTGCAATGGCATCAATTCACCACGAGAGCGAAATATTTCAATAAGTAAACTAATCATTGGTAACTGACTTTGCGAGCCTCTTGCGTGCCATGTTTTTCCTGGTCAAATTGTCTCATATAATCGTCATGTACTAGCAAGTTATGAACAAACGCAGAAGAGATACTGCTTTTCTATTTTCTCCGAAGATGTGCTTCATAAAACAGAATAAAAAGATGATAAATTCATTTGATACCAGTGTTACTTATAAAACCATTCTCGTGTGTTACTGTTTGCATTTAATTTCGCATTAAAGTTAATTTAATTGATATATATTTTCTCCGTTGCCACCGGATATTGATGCCGACAGCTGCCGGAGTTTACCGAATGCCACGTTAACAAACGTGCGTTACTACAGTTGGGTACCGAAAACAGCAGTGAACATGGATCTGACACAGATAGCATGTGTTTTATTTTTCTTTTTCTTCGCTTCAATAGACTGTTTAATGTTTCATTTGCCTGCGAATTCCAAAAAATGTTTACGAGAGGAGATCCATAAGGATGTCTTGGTGACCGGTGATTACGAACTGTCAGACGCGCCGGGTCAGAAAGCAACACTCACGGTAAACAATGACCACAGACTGTTTTCGGTACAGGATCACGATTTAGCAGTGTACCTGAGATATTTAATAACATATACATATCTTTATATTCACATTTATCGACCCCTTCCCCTTTTCCGTATATGTTATATGCACGTGTACATATATATAGTTACACTACAGTAAAGTTATCTCCCCTGGAATGTAAGGCTCTGAACCACATATGGTTAAATATTTATAATATATATGATTGGGATAGCTTTATTGGGATCGATGGGAGGGAATATTCTAAATTATCTCAATATGACGAATCACACAGTCCAAGTGCATGTTTCACTCATTTAGTCACTTTTATAGTTTCAGTTGAGTTGACACATCATCAAGTCATGATCTGACATGAGTACATTTACTGTTGTGTATTGTATAATTTACTGGACACGTGTACATACTTATGTATTGTATACTGTACTGGACACACGGGTACAAACCTATGTATTGTGTACATGTACTGTACTGGACACACGTGTACACACTGTATTGAACTGGACACACGTGCACATGTAGAGTCACTTATGTGTTGAATTGTGTACTGAACTGGACACATGTGCACACTGTTATATATTGTGTCCTGAATTGGACACATGTGTACACACTTATGTATTGTGTATGGAACTGGACATATACATGTGTGCACATTTATATATTGTTTACTGTACTGGACACGTATACATTTATGTGTTGTGTACTGTTCTGGACACATGCATGTGCACATTAGTACTGTTATGTATTGTGTGCCGACCGGACACATGTGTACACTGTTATGTGTTGTGTACTGTATATATACATACTGGACACATGTGCACACTGTTATATATAGGACATGTGTGCACTTATGTTGTGTTGTGTACTGTACTGGACACATGTGCACACTTATGTATTGTGTACTGTACTGGTCTGACACCTGTACATGTAGCAGTGTCCTGCATGTGCACATATTGTGCTTAAATACGGTATTTGTATGGTAACAGTTTATATTATGATATCCTGAAGGCTGAAGGTCTATATTCTTGGCATCAGTCATTTACAACTCCCAAAATGTATAGCGATTTGCATGAAATAATTTATTTATAAGGTCTCACTGATGCACTTGTTTGTTAAACAGGTCACAGACTCCAAGGGCCACATACTCTACACCAAAGATGATGCTAAGAAAGGAAAGTTTGCATTTACAACAGAAGAGTATGATATGTTTGAAGTTTGTTTCCAGACTAAGTTGATTGGAGGTGAGTGATTACTGTCAGGTTAAATATTAGAGACAATATGATAGCAGTACTTGGAATGGTTTTGTGTAGCATCGCTTAAGTGCTTATACTGTAGTTAAGTGATGCGTACAATTATTTAGTGACTAACATCAGGGATCAATCTAGGCATTTTTTACTACTGTTTATGGGTAGTTTCCCCTCAGGATTTTGTTCCATTTTCCCCTCAGACTTCTGTTAAATTCACTGAAATATTGTATTTTTCCTCATTTGTATGGCAATAATATACCGAAATACTCCAGATTTGCTTTCCTAATTAACCAATTGCTGTTTTTACTTGGAAAATGTGTTTTTAAAGCAAAAAACTGAAACTTTGTGATGTTTAAATTTCCCCTTTTCAGCCTGCTAACATATTCTTTACATCTACAGGTGGACACGGTGGGGACAGAGAGGTGACATTGGACATGAAGCACGGAATTGAGGCCAAGAGTTATGATGATGTGAGTTGTATACAGCTGGACATGTCTTAATATTATAACACAGTCTTGTTTTCTCAGAAGAATTAATGGAATCTTTAACCTTCGGGGAAACAGGGGGAGCCTAGTGTCTCAGTTCAGGCAGCGGGGGAGGGATGTGTCTCAGTTCAGGGTAGTGTTGGGAGGGAGGTGTATCAGTTCAGGGTAGTGGTGGGAGGGAGGTGTATCAGTTCAGGGTAGTGGTGGGAGGGTGGTGTCTCAGTTCAGGGTAGTGGTAGGAGGGAGGTATCTCAGTTCAGGGTAGTGGTGGGAGGGAGGTGTATCAGTTCAGGGTAGTGGTGGGAGGGAGGTGTATCAGTTCAGGGTAGTGGTAGGAGGGAGGTGTATCAGTTCAGGGTAGTGGTGGGAGGGAGGTGTCTCAGTTCAGGGTAGTGGTAGGAGGGAGGTGTCTCAGCTCAGGGTAGTGTTGGGAGGGAGGTGTATCAGTTCAGGGTAGTGGTAGGAGGGAGGTATCTCAGTTCAGGGTAGTGGTAGGAGGGAGGTGTCTCAGCTCAGGGTAGTGGTGGGAGGGAGGTGTCTCAGTTCAGGGTAGTGGTGGGAGGGAGGTGTATCAGTTCAGGGTAGTGGTAGGAGGGAGGTGTCTCAGTTCAGGGTAGTGGTAGGAGGGAGGTGTCTCAGTTCAGGGTAGTGGTAGGAGGGAGGTGTCTCAGCTCAGGGTAGTGGTGGGAGGGAGGTGTCTCAGTTCAGGGTAGTGTTGGGAGGGAGGTGTATCAGTTCAGGGTAGTGGTAGGAGGGAGGTGTCTCAGTTCAGGGTAGTGGTGGGAGGGAGGTGTCTCAGCTCAGGGTAGTGTTGGGAGGGAGGTGTCTCAGTTCAGGGTAGTGGTGGGAGGGAGGTGTATCAGTTCAGGGTAGTGGTAGGAGTGAGGTGTCTCAGTTCAGGGTAGTGGTAGGAGGGAGGTGTATCAGTTCAGGGTAGCGGTGGGAGGGAGGTGTATCAGTTCAGGGTAGTGGTGGGAGGGAGGTGTCTCAGTTCAGGGTAGTGGTAGGAGGGAGGTGTATCAGTTCAGGGTAGTGGTAGGAGGGTGGTGTATCAGTTCAGGGTAGTGTTGGGAGGGAGGTGTATCAGTTCAGGGTAGTGGTAGGAGGGAGGTGTATCAGTTCAGGGTAGCGGTGGGAGGGAGGTGTATCAGTTCAGGGCAGTATTGGGAGGGAGGTGTCTCAGTTCAGGGTAGTGTTGGGAGGGAGGTGTATCAGTTCAGGGTAGTGTTGGGAGGGTGGTGTATCAGTTCAGGGTAGTGGTGGGAGGGAGGTGTATCAGTTCAGGGTAGTGGTGGGAGGGAGGTGTCTCAGTTCAGGGTAGTGGTGGGAGGGAGGTGTCTCAGTTCAGGGTAGTGGTGGGAGGGTGATGTCTCAGTTCAGGGTAGTGTTGGGAGGGAGGTGTCTCAGTTCAGGGTAGTGGTGGGAGGGAGTGTCTCAGTTCAGGGTAGTGGTGGGAGGGAGGTGTCTCAGTTCAGGGTAGTGGTGGGAGGGTGGTGTCTCAGTTCAGGGTAGTGGTAGGAGGGAGGTGTCTCAGTTCAGGGTAGTGGTGGGAGGGTGGTGTCTCAGTTCAGGGTAGTGGTGGGAGGGAGGTGTATCAGTTCAGGGTAGTGGTGGGGAGGGTGGTGTCTCAGTTCAGGTTAGTGGTAGGAGGGAGGTGTCTCAGTTCAGGGTAGTGTTGGGAGGGAGGTGTATCAGTTCAGGGCAGTATTGGGAGGGTGATGTCTCAGTTCAGGGCAGTATTGGGAGGGTGATGTCTCAGTTCAGGGTAGTGTTGGGAGGGAGGTGTCTCAGTTCAGGGTAGTGGTGGGAGGGAGGTGTCTCATTTCAGGGTAGTGGTGGGAGGGAGTGTCTCAGTTCAGGGTAGTGGTGGGAGGGAGGTGTCTCAGTTCAGGGTAGTGGTAGGAGGGAGGTGTCTCAGTTCAGGGTAGTGTTGGGAGGGAGGTGTATCAGTTCAGGGCAGTATTGGGAGGGTGATGTATCAGTTCAGGGTAGTGGTGGGAGGGAGGTGTATCAGTTCAGGGTAGTGGTGGGAGGGTGGTGTCTCAGTTCAGGGTAGTGGTGGGAGGGAGGTGTATCAGTTCAGGGTAGTGTTGGGAGGGAGGTGTATCAGTTCAGGGTAGTGGTGGGAGGGTGGTGTCTCAGTTCAGGGTAGTGGTAGGAGGGAGGTGTATCAGTTCAGGGTAGTGGTGGGAGGGTGGTGTCTCAGTTCAGGGTAGTGGTGGGAGGGAGGTGTCTCAGTTCAGGGTAGTGGTAGGAGGGAGGTGTCTCAGTTCAGGGTAGTGGTAGGAGGGAGGTGTATCAGTTCAGGGTAGTGGTGGGAGGGAGGTGTCTCAGTTCAGGGTAGTGGTAGGAGGGAGGTGTCTCAGTTCAGGGGAGGTGTCTCAGGTCAGGGTAGTGTTAGGAGCTCTTAAAGAGGCTTTTGGTCCTGTAATTTCTGGAGTATTAGTATTGATTCAGTACATTGTTGACATGATAGTTAAATAGTATGACTGGAGAAGGCCCTAGTTAAATAGTATGACTGCAGAAGGCCCTAGTTAAATAGTATGACTGGGAATGCCCCTTTACCTGACATCAACCAAGAAAGAAATAACACAGCCATTTGTGTATGTTAGTTTGTTCACCTTTTGTCAGCACTCTAGCTTAAGCAACTTCATTTTGAACCTGATTTCAATCAAACTTCAGACATAAGTCAGTACCTTTTACGAGTTTTGTTTCTAGACCTGTGCTAATTCTGAAGTCAAGGACAAGCTCAGTTTTGCTATTGATAGAAAATATTTGTCGACGCTTCATTTCTGATGAGCATTTTTTAACAAAGGAAGAAAAATGACTGGCTTTTATCAGGAGTTTTTTATACCTGTAACGCGCGCTATTTATAAACGAATATAACAATGACTCATCGGAAGCCCATCATACAAACTTGCCTCCCCAGCTTGTACCTTTGGCACTAGAAAACATTTCAGACATCTTCAGATTTTACCCCTCACATTCCTGATCTTGCAATGTCTTGTTTGATATGTCATGATTAATTTGGGTGGTATATCAAATTCTTTAACCATTGTACTAAATTCCATCTAACATTGATAGATATGTATAAGATTCAATTTATCAGAAAACTTATATTCATGGGAAGTGAAAATTTGGTTATTTATTTCCCTGCTACACGGGCTAATTTGGCTGGGACGCTACTTTTTCACTATATAGCAGGCTGACACGAACACAACAGTGTGATTGATAATCTAGTTTTGATCGGTTTCCTTTTAAGTTAACTTCAAATTTTTGATTTTTTAAAAATGATTTTATTCACAGCTTGCAAAGGCAGAAAAGCTGAAACCTCTGGAGGTTGAGCTAAGAAGACTTGAGGATCTTTCTAAATCCATAGTTGATGATTTTGAATATATGAAAGAAAGAGAGAAGGAAATGAGAGATACAAATGGTAAGCTATAAAAACATTGAGAATTTTATGTACCAGTGCCTTAGTTCTGAAATAGAGGAATTTGTAATTTATTGAATGTGTCCAATGATTGACATGTCTCTAGCCCGTTGGTGAATGGTGACATATTGAATTATTTAACATTTGACAAGTTCATAAATTCTGTAATACAATGGCACACTTACAAGATTATATTTATCACTTACATCATATTTATGAGAAAACAAGTGAATTCTTCCATTAATTTTCCTTAAAGACAGGTGAATTTCGACTGGGACATAATTATAAGTGTACTTTCACTATTGAGACATGTGACATCATTTGTTTATGACGTCAACAAAAATAATGTTTAAAAGATGTGTTACATTTTAGTATCAATGTTTCCTGTGTATGTACTGAATTAACTTAGATATATTTATTGTACTGGATTGATTTCCAGCATTGCCCCACTTCATAGTTATCAGTGTCAAACATACAGTACCTATCAATCGGCCAAAACCAGGAAACTGGAGGTCTCAGTTTTGAAAGTCTTCACACACCTGAGATTTTTCATTATGTTTCAGATTGTTTCTTAAATCAATTAAATAATTTTAGCAGTTAAATGTCTAAAAATGGTGCAATCAGAGGCTCAGATAATTCAGGTTTTATGCGTGTACTGTCACAGATTCCAGTTTCTACATACCTAACATTATGTTCCTGTCTGTTTCAGAGTCTACCCACTCACGTGTCATGTACTTCAGTATTTTCTCCATGTGTTGTCTCCTGGGCTTGGCCACATGGCAAGTGCTCTATCTACGACGATACTTCAAGGCCAAGAAACTCATCGAATAAACACCAATAATATTAGATTTAACCAATTATCTGTAATCCCTCTGGGAGAGTGGTCTCCCTTTCATGAAATAAGCATTTCTATTTATTTTTGGATAATTATAATTTAAAGGTATTGATTAAGAAGGAGAGTCCAATTATTTTTGAAGTAAAGATAAATTCATTGAAGAGGTTTTTGATGGGAAATCATCTGTACCAGTTTAGTCTAAATTGAATTATTGTCATAACATTCGATGTTTTGCATGCTTGTCTGTCAGAAATATAATTAAGTACGATCTTCAATGCAATAGTTTTCATAAGACAAGGATTTCTTTTCATCAGTTATTTAACCAATGTTGGAAGTGATCCAAAGAAAGTTTAAAGTTGGTCATCTAAAGTGTAGTGTTCAAATGTTATGTCTTGGCATTTTTATCTATTAATGAAAAACTTAATTACATGATGACAAGTGCTACCATCAACATACATTAACGAGATTATCGAAAGTAAATTCTTGATCAATTTAGGACAGTTAACAATTATGTAGTAAGCAATGTTTTATATTTTACTCCTTTGACCTTGTCATTCATCTGTCCATCCCCATAATGTACATCACTCTGGCTGATGAGATGTACAGATGCTTTCCCATTAAAACCTCTCAACCTCTTTTATTATGATTTTAAGATTTTTCTGTTCATAACTTTTTATAAAGAGATTGCAATTTATGCATTCAAAGTTCATCCTTTATAAAAAAGAAATTTAACCTAGATATATAAAGCTAAAATACCATTTAGGAAATGTGTAAAATTACAAAAGTTTCTCAATTAATCTGTTACATCAGTCCAAGTTTCTGAGTTTGGTTAGTCCCATATTTCCTCTTCATTTCGGTATGGTATTTAATAAGTTTATTTTAAATCATTTCTCTGTTTTTGGTTTTTTTTTTTCTAAACAAATACTCTGGTTTATGGTGAAAACATAATATACTGCCTTTATAAATGAAGTTCCATCATAAAAAAAATATTTCTTTTGTGAACTTTGTACATTAAAATTACTTAAATTTATCAGCACATCTTTTAATACATACATTTTGCCATGGTGCAGGAATGATATTCAGAATATTTTTACCTTACAATTTAAAGTGCTTTTGATGTGAAAAATAAGTAATATTTTGTAGGCAAATTTCTGAATATGCATTTTTGAGGGAAGCAGAATGCTTCATCAGTACAGTTGTACTTGTATAGTGGTAGGGTGTTCATTGCTTTATAGATTTAGTCAGTATGTTGATATGGTGGGAGAGAGAGAGAAATTAATGGAGTGTTTCATTATATTCTTGAAAGGATGTGCACTTGTAAGAAGACTAGATGATTTTGGATGAGAGGGAGCAGGTCGTCAGTGCTGTTATTAAATTCAGTCTATAGAATTATGTAGTAGCTTTAAAACAAAATCTTTCTAAATTATTGAGATTTGTTAAGTTCATATCCATTGTTATGTATTATGCGTCATGATCTTGCATAAAAAGAGAAAAAGTATATATTTTATTGAATGATGCCATATCACTTTCTGAGAATGCTTTATTATTAAGTGTTAAAATAATTCAATCATGTATGATATCAGAAAATAAACAGCATTGATTTTATTGGGGTAACATGGATTTGATCAACAACACAAAAGATCGATTGATGTTGTATCTAATCCTGGTTTGTGTGTGTATGTATGTGTGTGTGCCTGCCTCGTGACATCTGCATATTAACCAGGGTCTGTTGTAAACCATTATGTATCAAAGTGAGAAATCATGTGAATGTCATCGTTGTAATAGTTTTAAAGGCGTATAAATACACCTGATGCAGCACTGAAGTGTGAATGTCGTGTAAGATGTTTATCTGTGGTAGTCGTCATTTTCTAGTTAAAACAATCTGTTTCTTGTCTCAAGTCTCAAAAGTGGGATGGAGCCTTTGTTCAAAGCTTCAATACATTTTAGTTAAATAAGTCCAATTATTTTTTTCAAATTTGTTCAATATATTGAAACATCAAAAGTTTTCAATTATTTTGATTTCAACAAAATATTTTTTTTTTACAAGTGTAGACATCAGAGAAATTTGATATTTTTGAGAAAAATGTAAAGTATGTGTTGATGTGATTTTAAGCTCTAAAGAATTGATGCTTGTAGATTTGAAATGTACATGTAGATATTCATTATTTTGTTATTTATGAGTTGATTTTGAGAGTAAGTATTAACTATAATGAGTGGTCCTAATGTTTTTCCCATTTTCCCCTGCCTCAGTGGTGATGTTTCCCATATAATTTTCGTAAGTCTGGAATTCAATAAAAGTGAATGTCAGAGAAAATTGTGATTTACAATTGTAAATATTTTCCTGGAAAAATGGTGAATAAATGAGACATGAATTACCATCAAGTTTCTTGTTTTAATGTCCTGTTGTGTGATTATTACCTCTTCTGATGGTCCACTAGTTATATCCCAACCTATTGGGAGTCCTTACTTTGGTAGCTTACCTCTGACTGGATAGTCCTGCTGTGATAGATGTATTCTAGTATTGGGAGTACCTCCTTTGGTAGCTGACCTCTGACTGGATATTCCTGCTGTGATAGTTGTATTCTAGTATTGGGAGTGCCTACTTTGGTAGCTGACCTCTGATTGGATATTCCTGCTGTGATAGTTGTATTCTAGTATTGGGAGTACCTCCTTTGGTAGCTGACCTCTGACTGGATATTCCTGCTGTGATAGTTGTATTCTAGTATTGGGAGTCCCTACTTTGGTAGCTGACCTCTGATTGGATATTCCTGCTGTGATAGTTGTATTCTAGTATTGGGAGTACCTCCTTTGGTAGCTGACCTCTGACTGGATATTCCTGCTGTGATAGTTGTATTCTAGTATTGGGAGTCCTTACTTTGGTAGCTGACCTCTGACTGGATATTCCTGCTGTGATAGTTGTATTCTAGTATTGGGAGTACCTACTTTGGTAGCTGACCTCTGACTGGATATTCCTGCTGTGATAGTTGTATTCTAGTATTGGGAGTGCCTACTTGGTAGCTGACCTCTGACTGGATATTCCTGTTGTGATAGTTGTATTCTAGTATTGGGGGTCCTTACTTTGGTAGCTTACCTCTGACTGGATATTCCTGCTGTGATAGTTGTATTCTAGTATTGGGAGTTCCTACTTTGGTAGCTTACCTCTGACTGGATATTCCTGCTGTGATAGTTGTATTCTAGTATTGGGAGTCCCTACTTTGGTAGCTGACCTCTGACTAAATATTCCTGCTGTGATAGTTGTATTCTGGTATTGAGAGTTCCTAATTTGGTAGCTTACCTCTGACTGGATATTCCTGCTGTGATAGTTGTATTCTAGTATTGGGAGTTCCTAATTTGGTAGCTTACCTTTGACTGGATATTCCTGCTGTGATAGTTGTATTCTAGTATTGGGAGTCCTTACTTTGGTAGCTTATCTCTGATTGGATATTCCTGCTGTGATAGTTGTATTCTAGTATTGAGAGTTCCTACTTTGGTAGCTTACCTTTGACTGGATATTCCTGCTGTGATAGTTGTATTCTAGTATTGAGAGTTCCTACTTTGGTAGCTTACCTTTGACTGGATATTCCTGCTGTGATAGTTGTATTCTATTATTTGAAGTCCCTACTTTGGTAGCTTACCTCTGACTAAATATTCCTGCTGTGATAGTTGTATTCTAGTATTTGGAGTCCCTACTTTGGTAGCTTACCTCTGACTGGATATTCCTGCTGTGATAGTTGTATTATAGTATTGGGAGTCCTTACTTTGGTAGGTAACCTCTGATTGGATATTCCTGCTGTGATAGTTGTATTCTAGTATTGAGAGTTCCTACTTTGGTAGCTTACCTTTGACTGGATATTCCTGCTGTGATAGTTGTATTCTAATATTGGGAGTGCCTACTTGGTAGCTTACCCCTGACTGGATATTCCTGCTGTGATAGTTGTATTCTAGTATTGGGAGTTCCGAATTTGGTAGCTGACCTCTGACTGGATATTCCTGCTGTGATAGTTGTATTCTACTATTGGGAGTACCTCCTTTGGTAGCTGACCTCTGACTTGATATTCCTCCTGTG
This sequence comes from Pecten maximus, assembly GCF_902652985.1. NCBI lineage: Eukaryota > Metazoa > Mollusca > Bivalvia > Pectinida > Pectinidae > Pecten > Pecten maximus. Next base: position 12,093,644 of record NC_047017.1, on the reverse strand, counting down.
ATAGTTGTATTGTAGTATTGGGAGTGCCTACTTTGGTAGCTGACCTCTGACTGGATATTCCTGCTGTGATAGTTGTATTCTAGAATTGGGAGGACCTCCCTTGGTAGCTGACCTCTGACTGGACATTCCTGCTGTGATAGTTGTATTCTAGTATTGGGAGTACCTACTTTGGCATTCAACTTTCATCTGGACTTAGGGGCACAACTAGGGAACAACTTACCTATCAAGAAATAATGTTAGAAATATCCCTCCAGTACTTCTGGTGAAATTGGATCGGCCACAGGAATCGCAGAAGAAAGACATTTGCCCATGGCACCATCTGATGATTGGGGCTTAAATCGGTTTGGGGAAGGTAATTCTAATCTTACGGTGGTAAAATGATTTTTGTCATATATGAAAGCAGCCTTGATTTGTAGCGTTTTCAGTTTTTTTACTGTGTTCATCACCCCTCATTTTGAGGCGGGATCTTGTAGTAGTTGGTGACTACCTCACTGAACAACATACAGAGACCCATCGCATGTCATTCAGAGCAAATGGTATACGTTATATCTTACTAGAGAGGGTAGTATCCCCTTGATTTCGTCATAAAAAAAATCAAATAGATAAATAGAAATGGATAGGGATTAGGGAGAAGACTTATATAGGCAATTCCTGATGTCTAATCTCTTTGACAATTGTATTTTTGTCAATAAAATTGTTTGAAATTCGAATAGAAATGGACCAATATCTGGTGTATGGGTTTAAAACAAGGTTTGATCTGTCAAGGTAGACATATATATACGTGTACACGTTACTTACACAGTTACATATGATATCCCTAATATAAACCACCAAGATACTTATCTAAAAGTCGCTAACAATATTACCTACTTTACTCCAGAAAAGCTAATAAGCGTGAAGTATTTGTAGGTGACGATCACATTCAATTAGTTTATAACATTAAATACAAAACTTTTAAAATGTTTTAATTGTATCCCTAAAAATTTTGATTCGACTCTACATTTACAACTTTATGTAAGCTGATAATTCTTTTTCAAATATCCAAAAAGTTTTTGTGCGATTGAAAATGAATGGTCCGTCCTTTGCAAGCGAAGCTTGAAAAGGGGCGATAACTCTGGTCGTACTGGTGACGATCTCCACACAGTAAGATTTGTTGTTGTTTTTTTTATCGTTTACTGGTGCAGTTTACACACAATTAAACGATAAAAAAGAATTATTCCATATATTTACATTTTAACCTGTGTTTTTATATAACGTTATCAATAAATTTAATCGCCTTTTTTTTTACTGTGTTTTATCAGAGACGTATAGATCTACCTGATATACAAGTCTCAGACCAGAGACTTATATAACTAAGTATAGTTAGTATATAGATCTCTGAATAGATGTAACAGCCGGACAGCTGATTCCGATCTGACGGGAAAGGTTGTCAACTACAGGAATTAACAAAACAAAGTTCCACAGTAACATACAGGTTTTTTTTTTAAATTCAATTCCTGTAAGATATTTCAAACATTTTATTTTTTAATCGTTATATTTTAGTTAATTCTATGATATTCCATTAATATTTTATTGAAAAAAATGTCAAAACATAAACGAAAATAGTAATTGAGCATATGTGTGCACCGGTCTGGTTAACGTATTCCAATACGACATTATTTTAATGTTTACACACTTGTAGACAGGTAAAATAAACGTAGGTGTTAAAACTTTACACACCAATTACTGGTCTGTTGTGGTCAGTAAACACAAAAATCAAGATTACTTCACATAACATTTTTCGATGGTGCACACATAGTCACAGATACGTTGTTTCCTATGTATATTGGGCACTATATTAGTACCGTCGAAGCGTTAGCGTGAAGTTGTTGAAGATTTATTTGTCTTCAATTTCAGCAAACGGCGACCTTGTTGCTTTAATGACTCCCAAATAAAACGTTTAAAATAGTATTTAATCTCGACATGTTGTAAACAAACCTTTGGTATGTGGGTATCACGGGGATACAGTAGTTGAGATATTATATAACGGTACTGACTTAATGTTGTAAACAAACCTTTGGCAAGAGAATTAACTATCTACATCTGTATTACCATCTACATCAAGTTAACTATCTACATCTGAATTTATTATCTGGTTACATAGGTATCAAAACTTTTAATAAATGTTGATATACTACGCAGAACCACAGTTATACGTGAAGGTCACGCGACCACTTAATATACGACTATAAATAGTGATGTTTGTTCGGCAACAATTAAATCAAGTGTGATCACTGGAAACTACTCGTTTAATGGAGAGAAACTGAAGTATTGGGAAATATTTCACCAAAGTGATCAACCCAATCCGTCCTGTTCAAATATAACTCACCATTTGACTTCCGTGTACATTTCCTTTTTTCCCTGTACTTCTCTTGTTAAACCCTTACACCCCCATACAGGACAGCAAGTTCTGTTTACTCAGAGAAAATGACACAAGGTATTGGCGGAATATGGCTCATCTCCACGATGGCCGACTTTTTATTCTTACTTATTTTTTTTAGAAAATTGAACACATTTTATGATTGCATTTTGATGAGTAAAGGTGTGGCCTATAAATAAATCCTTTTTTTTTTTTTTTATCTCTATACGTCCTGATTGTCTATCCTTAGAAAACAAACTGGCTTGTCTGTTAAATTGGGTTAAGGTGTCCCGACACTTTATCTCTAGCCCTCCACCTCTGGGTTGCGAGTTCGAAACCCAAGTGGGACAGTTGCCTAGTACTGACCGTAGGTCGGTGGTTTTTCTCCGGGTACTCCGGCTTTCCTCCACCTCCAAAACCAGGCACGTCCTTAAATGACCCTGGCTGTTAATAGGACGTTAAACAAACAACAAACAAACAAAACCGATAAATAGGTGTTCATTTTTTAGTCTATTATATTTATCAATGTCTTTTTTGTTTGTTATTTAATTGGGGGCCTGGACAATAAACCCACGCGGCGAGGTACATTATATGGACATCGGTTACTGCATCCCTTACAAATATCATTGAGAAATAGCTCGACGCTAGTTTTTCGTTGCAGTGGATCCATTTGTGTATTAATCATATCGGTTTATTGAATGAAAATTATGCTCAAACTAAGTTTTCATTTTCACAATAGTTTCACGTCAATACAAGCCTGGAAGAGAATAGATTCGGCGACGGTGATCTAACGGTGATCTAACGGCGTTAATGATGATAATGACGACGACGACGATGATGATGCTGCTGCTGCTGCTGCTGCTGCTGCTGCTGCTGATGATGATGATGATGGTGGTGTCGACGACGACGACGACGATGGTAGATATACAGGATATCTTATATTTATCTATGCGTTACCTGTAATCGTTCTTTGTAGACAGGTGTTCGTATTAGACAAGTATTCTTTATATACATGCACGTGGTCAGTAAGGCATATTTCACTCTGTGTAAGTGACGTCACCTTTCGCCTCGTGTCCCGGGGCATATGTACTTGTATAAATAATTATAACCCGGAAGTGACTGACAAACTGGTCATGACCTTTACCTGTCAAAAACTTATCTATATATCTTATAAAATATCACTGTCTTCATTGAAGTAATAGTCTTATTTTAGTTCAATATAAAAACATGCATATTACTTACCTGTTAAAATACAATATGCCGGTACTAACTACTTTGTTTGCACACTTTTCAACTATGTATTAATTTGTGAAAAATATTATTTAAAAGTGATGTTGATATTGTGTTTTAATGTAAAATCGCCAAGTGTTATACCAGCTTTCAGATAGAGAATCAGCTAATTACTTCAAAACCTTGTAATATTGTTTTGTATTTCCTTAGAGATTTTTTTCCCTATTCAAATTAAGATTTCACGTGAGGAAATTTTCTTTTAGCTGAAGCAATTATCTTCCTCGAAAAAATAATAATAATGAACTTCAGGAGCAATAACTTCCTTAAGAAAGAAATCTTAAATGAACATACATGTATAAAGGTTAGCTGCCGTGACAGACGTGGGCGAACAAGTTCTCGTCTCAGTTGTTCCGTGTAGTCAATAGGTGGTTTATACTTAGCGGGCCAAATCATGTCAAATCAGGAGTTAGCTGTTCCGATACGTACACACACTTACCTGTCTCCCAGGTACGGACCACGAGTGTGTACACACCAGGTGTAAATATGGTGTGCTGACGAAACCAGGAAAGAAAAATGAATTACAGCATTTCTGGGATTTCATTAGACAACTGTTTAATTATGATTTCTAGAGAAAACATGGAGGTTTATGAACAGCTAGTTAGACGGAGGAGAAGTGACAGATGATGATCAGAGGTGAGTACAGGTAAAAAATCATCTCTCAACACTGCTCAACACTACACGTTATAACTGGTATATAGATATACGTAGATATACAGACCAATGATTGACATGTCCGTGATGTCATACCTAGATTATCAACAAATCCTCAAATATGTACATCTACAATGTATCTCCGTGAACTTACAATAACTATACGAACTGGTGACATGACGTCGGTACTCTAACTTGTTACGGCACATATGTGATACCACTACACGTGTAATACCATATGTACCTGTGTAATCACTACATAGACTGTATACACGTATAATAGTACATATGTATATACGTGTGTATATCATCACATCACCTGTTATAACATATGTGTGTACATCACTACACTTATTGCAGCACACGTGCATATTCATCACAACACGTATTACATGTGTAATCCCCTCACGTGTTACACATCTACACAGGTAAAGTGTTACAACACGTGTATATCACTACACGTGCTACAATATATGTCTACATCATTACACATGTTTAAACGTTATACGCATTAACATGTTTATACCACTACACCTGTAACAACACATGTGTACAACACTATACGTGTGCTACAACACATACAATGTATGTACATAAATACACGTGTGTACATCACTGCACATGTTACAGCACACTTGTAGGTAACTGCACGCTACAACACTTTGTACATCACTACACGTGCTAAAACACACAAGTACTTCCGTACACGTGTTACAACACACCTCTACAACTCTATATGTGTTACAACACACGTGTGTACATCAGCTCACGCGTTACAACACACGTGTGTACATCAGTATACATGTGTACATCAGTACACGTGTTACAACACACGTGTACATACTACTATACACGTGTTGCATCACATGAGGCTATCCCGGATCAGGACTGAACCTCTAGATTCATTTTTATCGCCATTGTCAAGAAAATGTTGTTTCCTGGCGACTGTTGTCATACCGAAATGTAAAAGATAAAGACTACAAAAGTAAGAATAGTTGACAAGTAACCGTGTAAACTTATCCATTTATCGTTAATTTGGGTTCTTTCCATTTGCTTGTATATGCTTTATTCGTAATTGGCCAGCTGCTAAGATTTCTTAGGTTAACACACATAATTATATCAAGCATATCAACTAAACCGATAGTATTTGATAATATCAATCATGTACTCAGATTATATATAATATAAGAAAATGTAAATACAGACATAAATACTACACACAGTACTTACACACAGAACTTACACACAGTACTTACACACAGAACTTACACTCAGTACTTACACACAGTACTTACACACAGAACTTACACTCAGTACTTACACACAGTACTAAAAAACAGTACTAGCACACAGTACAGTACTAACACACTGTACTAACACACAGTACTAACACACCGTGCTAACACACAGTACTAACACACACTACAGTACTAGCACACAGAACTAACACACAGTACAGTACTTACACACAGTACTAACACACAGTACAGTACTAACACACAGTACTAATACACATTACAGTACTAACACACAGTACTAACATACAGTACAGTACTGACACACAGTACTAGTACACTACTATCACACAGTACTAACACACAGTACAGTACTAACACACAGTACTAACACTCAGTACTAACACACACTACAGTACTAACACACAGTACTACAACACTGTACTAACACACAGTGCTAACACAAAGTACAGTACTAACACACAGTACTAACACACAGTACTAGCACACAGTACAGTACTAACACACAGTACTAACACTCAGTACTTACACACAGTACTACAACACTGTACTAACACACAGTATTAACACACAATGTGACGTTTTATTTATTTGTATGTAGGACGTTTTAGGTTAAATGTGACGTTTTATTTACTTGTATGTACCGGACTGACTTAGACAACAGGACGTTTTAGGTTAAATGTGACGTTTTATTTACTTGTATGTATGACTTTTTAGGTTAAATATGACGTTTTATTTACCTGTATGTACCGGATTGACTGAGACAACATGACGTTAAGGTTGAATGTGACGTTTTATTTACTTGTATTTACCGGATTGACTGAGACAACATGACGTTTTAGGTTAAATGTGACGTTTTATTTACTTGTATATACCGGACTGACTTAGACAACAGGACGTTTTAGGTTAAATGTGACGTTTTATTTACTTGTTTGTACCAAATTGACTCAGAAAACATGACGTTTTAGGTTAAATGTGGCATTTTATTTATTGGTGTGGACCAGATTTACTGAGACAAAGGACGGGGTTTTATTTTATTATTATTTATATCTATGTGTATTACCAGACGTTTAAGTTTAACATCACGCGCCCACTTGAGCTTTTAAAGAGTTAAGAGGTTTCTAGACGACACTTAGTACAATGAACTCTGTCATCCCTGAATTGCGACGAAGTTTACAAAAATAAAATGAGAATTTTCACATGCTGTACTTGACAAAAGATTTTCAACGAATCTGTGTCTAACTGTGTCTGTTTTACATTGTTTTACATCGATATTCGCTGTAATCAGCATTAGTGGTCAGGAAGCTGATAAATGTACCGTGTGTTAGTACTGTAGTGTGTGTTAGTACTGTGTGTTAGTACTGTGTGTTAATACTGTAGTGTGTGTTAGTACTGTGTGTTAGTATAGTGTGTTAGTACTGTGTGTTAGTACTGTGTGTTAGTACTGTACTGTGTGTTAGTACTGTAGTGTGTGTTAGTACTGTGTGTTAGTACGGTGTGTTAGTACTGTGTGTTAGTACTGTGTGTTAGTACGGTGTGTTAGTACTGTGTGTTAGTACTGTGTGTTAGTACTGTACTGTGTGTTAGTACTATGTGTTAGTACGGTGTGTTAGTACTGTGTGTTAGTACTGTACTGTGTGTTAGTACTGTACTGTGTGTTAGTACTTTGTGTTAGTACTGTGTGTTAGTACTGTACTGTGTGTTAGTACTGTGTGTTAGTACTGTGTGTTAGTACTGTGTGTTAGTACTGTACTGTGTGTTAGTACTGTACTGTGTGTTAGTACTTTGTGTTAGTACTGTGTGTTAGTACTGTACTGTGTGTTAGTACTGTACTGTGTGTTAGTACTGTGTGTTAGTACGGTGTGTTAGTACTGTACTGTGTGTTAGTACTGTACTGTGTGTTAGTACTATGTGTTAGTACTGTGTGTTAGTACTGTACTGTGTGTTAGTACTGTGTGTTAGTACGGTGTGTTAGTACTGTGTGTTAGTACTGTACTGTGTGTTAGTACTGTGTGTTAGTACTGTGTGTTAGTACGGTGTGTTAGTACTGTACTGTGTGTTAGTACTGTACTGTGTGTAAGTACTGTACTGTGTGTTAGTACGGTGTGTTAGTACTGTGTGTTAGTACGGTGTGTTAGTACTGTGTGTTAGTACTGTGTGTTAGTACTGTACTGAGTGTTAGTACTGTGTGTTAGTACGGTGTGTTAGTACTGTGTGTTAGTACTGTACTGTGTGTTAGTACTTTGTGTTAGTAATGTGTGTTAGTACTGTACTGTGTGTTAGTACGGTGTGTTAGTACTGTGTGTTAGTACTGTGTGTTAGTACTGTGTGTTAGTACTGTGTGTTAGTACTGTGTGTTAGTACTGTACTGTGTGTTAGTACTATGTGTTAGTACTGTACTGTGTGTTAGTACGGTGTGTTAGTACTGTGTGTTAGTACTGTACTATGTGTTAGTAATGTGTGTTAGTACTGTACTGTGTGTTAGTACGGTGTGTTAGTACGGTGTGTTAGTACTGTGTGTTAGTACTGTGTGTTAGTACGGTGTGTTAGTACTGTGTGTTAGTACTGTACTGTGTGTTAGTACTGTACTGTGTGTTAGTACGGTGTGTTAGTACTGTGTGTTAGTACGGTGTGTTAGTACGGTACTGAGTGTTAGTACTGTACTGTGTGTTAGTACTGTACTGTATGTTAGTACTGTGTGTTAGTACTGTGTGTTAGTACTATGTGTTAGTACTGTGTGTTAGTACTGTGTGTTAGTACTGTGTGTTAGTACTGTACTGTGTGTTAGTACTGTGTGTTAGTACTATGTGTTAGTAATGTGTGTTAGTACTGTACTGTGTGTTAGTACGGTGTGTTAGTACGGTGTGTTAGTACTGTACTGTGTGTTAGTACTGTGTGTTAGTACTGTGTGTTAGTACTGTGTGTTAGTACTGTGTGTTAGTACTGTGTGTTAGTACTGTGTGTTAGTACTGTACTGAGTGTTAGTACTGTGTGTTAGTACGGTACTGAGTGTTAGTACTGTGTGTTAGTACGGTACTGAGTGTTAGTACTGTACTGTGTGTTAGTACTGTACTGTGTGTTAGTACTATGTGTTAGTAATGTGTGTTAGTACTGTACTGTGTGTTAGTACTATGTGTTAGTAATGTGTGTTAGTACTGTACTGTGTGTTAGTACTGTGTGTTAGTACTGTACTGTGTGTTAGTACTATGTGTTAGTAATGTGTGTTAGTACTGTACTTTGTGTTAGTACTCTGTGTTAGTACTGTGTGTTAGTACTGTACTGTGTGTTAGTACGGTGTGTTAGTACGGTGTGTTAGTACTGTGTGTTAGTACTGTACTGTGTGTTAGTACTGTACTGTGTGTTAGTACTATGTGTTAGTACTGTGTGTTAGTACTGTACTGTGTGTTAGTACTGTACTGTGTGTTAGTACTCTGTGTTAGTACTGTGTGTTAGTACTGTACTGAGTGTTAGTACTGTGTGTTAGTACGGTACTGAGTGTTAGTACTGAGTGTTAGTACTGTGTGTTAGTACTGTACTGAGTGTTAGTACTGTGTGTTAGTACTGTACTGTGTGTTAGTACTATGTGTTAGTAATGTGTGTTAGTACTGTACTGTGTGTTAGTACTGTGTGTTAGTACTGTGTGTTAATAATGTGTGTTAGTACTGTACTGTGTGTTAGTACTATGTGTTAGTAATGTGTGTTAGTACTGTACTGTGTGTTAGTACTGTGTGTTAGTACTGTACTGAGTGTTAGTACTGTACTGTGTGTTAGTACTATGTGTTAGTACAGTGTGTTAGTACAGTGTGTTAGTACAGTGTGTTAGTACAGTGTGTTAATAATGTGTGTTAGTACAGTGTGTAAGTACTGTGTATTAGTACTGTGTGTTAGTACTGTACTGTGTGTTATTACTGTGTGATAGTAGTGTACTGTGTGTTAGTACTGTGTGATAGTAGTGTACTAGTACTGTTGTCTATGTCAGTCCGGTACATACAAGTAAATAAAACGTCACATTTAACCAAAAAGTTCCCGTTGTCTAAGTCAGTCCGGTATATACAAGTAAATAAAACGTCACATTTAACCTAAAACGTCCTACATACAAATAAATAAAACGTCACATTTAACCTAAAACGTCATGTTGTTTTTTCAGTCTGGTACATACAAGTAAATAAAACGTCACATTTAACCTAAAACGTCCTGGTGTCTCAGTCAGTCCGGTACATACAAGTTAATAGAACGTCACGTTTACCACACCCGACGTACGGAAGTATTACACATTGTGTATTATACCACACCCTCATCAACGGGAAGAAAATTTCAAATTTTCCTATCTAGATGTTTCTAGCGATCAATTTTTGCTTAAAAGCTTCCAGAGATCAACTCCCAACTCGGTATGTATATAATGAGGTCTAATTCCTTTTTCCTTTTTTTTTTTGTTTTGTTTTTTTTTGTTTTTTTTTTGTGTAGATGTGACAGTGTATATGCTGTATTCACCTTAGTTAACTAAGTTCCTTTATTCTGTGAACAAAAAACAATTATTTGGAGCTTTGTGACACAGTTTGTGTGCTAAATATGGGGGATACTGTATATATATTGCGATATTTGAGTATTAGATAAGTATAGATACTCAAATTTCCCTTTTCAATGTTTGTTCTTTTTCATTATTTCTTCTTTGTAAAGTAAATGTGTCGTCTATTTCTATTAAGGTTTCCTATTGGTGATACATCATTTGCACACATACATGGTTATACGTTATTTTGGAGATTTTTTGGAAATTACATGTATACTTATTGTTGAATTTTAAAATAATATATCAATCAATGTAGCTCTTAGCATGAATGTGTGCAAATGTAGCTCCCACATTGCTTTGTTGAAAATATATATATATAAACGCATATAAATAAATATACTGTATGAAAGAGTTTGTAGAATGAATGATTTTTCTTTTTTTTATTACAAAACGAGCAAATGGGCTGAAATGAAAAACGAATGTGTGAAAGATGTGAAAGAGGCCTCCTGTGAGAGGCGTCATGATGTAAGAGGGGTGAACCCGGGGTCCCAACCCTGGCATCCCTCAATTTTTGCTGGAAAAATAAAATTCAATTTGAAACCTAAAAAAAAAAAAAAAAAAAAAGGTCTAATGCAGCGCTTAAATTTCCCTGTCCGAGGTGCGATACTTTCTTTTCTCTTACCCTCTACAGGGAAGTCCACAATTTTACCGATGTGAGATAAATAGAATATAACATGGGTCTGTTCCGCGGACAGGGACATCTCAAGCCAACTGTAAGAGTTTGGCCAGTCAGCACGAGGCTTGCCGAGGCTTAACCCCCCCCCCCCCCCCCCCCCCCCCCCCATCCCACACACACACCTTTGTCTCACCCGTAAGACCGTGAACGATTCTATCAATCTCACAATAATGTAGATATTTCTGTTTTTGGTAAGAGAAAACAAAATCTTCGGCGGATTGGTTTAATCGAATGTAATCAGTATTCAAAACAGAATTGTTCCTTTATCCTTCCTCTATCATTATCTGTCCTCTTACAGTGCTGTCTTTAGTATTTATTCTTCTGTCTGCATTATTCATATTGTTACGACAAATGTTTGAAAGGATCAAGTTATCAGTGACACAGTCTTATATTCAAAGTCAAAGAAGCATATGTGTTAGGATCTTTAAACAAATTACATAAGTTGCAATGGTGATGGACTGGAACCTCCGATTGGTTAATTTTTAATTTTTAGGCACATTTTTTCGGATCCCTCATTCTAAGATAAAATCCTGCGGTAAAGTAGAAGCTAATATGACGTATGCGATTAACACTGTTAATACGTATATGTATGATACAGGCATACTGGGCCCCTTCTTAATCTAAAGCTCAATTTGAATTGACACATGTTGTGTATAGTGATCCAAGAAGTTTGCAATATTTTCTGTGTTCATCAGAAGTGTCTGTGGGATAATATGGTTTTTGCTGGGAAAACCAGAAACTTCTTTTATAAGATTTGCCCAAAGTTTTCTTAACACTTTTAGACATAACATTTCCGCGTATATGTGATGAACACTTAAACATTTCAAGTATGTCGCATAAATTAGTCTGACATGCATACAGTTTTCATTGTTTGGAAATCATTCGGTCATTGCTTATTGTCTCTAAAAGTGAAACGTCACTTCCGGTAAGTGAAGAATAGTATAATGAACCCGTGTTGCCGTCGATGGTTGAGTTCCGGACCGCTGCTTGCTTGGTCCTTTCGCAGCATCCCTCGAGTAGGCCGACTCGGAGGACAATGACTCAGATTGAATAGTTTAGCTCTGACCGCCATCCTTTGGTATTCCACAGTTAACCATCGGCACTTAAATGTAATTATTAATCCCAGCTTGTTGACAAACTATAGTTTTCCTGTTACAAGGCAGAAAACGTTTGTTTATATACATACATTATTGATAGCAGCATTTCCCCGGGATCAAACACATTCCAGTCTCCTGACTCTACACAAGGACAAACTACATGGTACCGACTTATAGACAGAGAACGGTAAAGAGTCGCTGCTGGAGTTATTTAAGTCACAGGGTTTAAGAGGATTATTTGATCAGTATTTGTGAGACCTCAAGATTATAAGAAGAATTTCCTGAAGTGTCGAGTGTCGTGAAGTTGATGCTTTTGTCAATAATGGAGTTTTAATACCTTAAGTTATTCGTAAGTTGGGAAATGTTTTTGGACTTTTTTGTACGACAGACCATTCTATCATATTCTACGACGAGTTTGTATGAAAGACTTTACTGTTATTTTCTGTGACGAGTTTGTATGTCAACCATTCCCTAATTTTCTGTGAAAAAAAAGTGTAATACATACTAGGTCTATTCCTTTTTTCTGTGGTGGGTTTGTTCGACAGACCATACTATTAATTTCTGCGACGACTGTTTACGACAGATTGCTCTGTGATATTCTGTGCCGAGTTTGTAAAAGACCATTTTCTAATTTTCTGTAACAAGTTTATATGTCAGATCCTCCTGTTATAGAAATATTTTGTAGCACGTTTATATGTCAGATCATATAGAAATATTTTGTAACAAGTTTATATGTCAGATCATTCTGTTATAGAAATATTTTGTAACAAGTTTATATGTCAGACCATTCTGTTATAGAAATATTCTGTAACATGTTTATATGTCAGATAATTCTGTTATAGAAATATTTTGTAACAAGTTTATATGTCAGACCATTCTGTTATAGAAATATTCTGTAACATGTTTATATGTCAGATAATTCTGTTATAGAAATATTTTGTAACAAGTTTATATGTCAGACCATTCTGTTATAGAAATATTCTGTAACAAGTTTATATGTCAGATAATTCTGTTATAGAAATATTTTGTAACAAGTTTATATGTCAGACCATTCTGTTATAGAAATATTCTGTAACAAGTTTATATGTCAGACCATTCAGTTATAGAACTATTGTGTAACACGCTTATACGACAGGCATTCTGTGTACTTGACGTAGTTTGTTAGACCATATCCGGATCCTTGTCCTCCAGACCAGACTGCGTGACGTCACTCCGGGGTATGGTTTACTTTACCCATTTAGTCAAAATATAAACCATTGTCTGCCGAATCTGTTTTCACGACCTTGTTTGGAGCACCAGTTGAGTGTTAAATATCTAGCCAGCTACGCTCTTTTAAAATAAACTGTTTTGCTGGAATTTAACTTTGGATATCTTCATTAACTATTGGATCATATCAGTTATGTGATGACTTGTAGACCTGTAGAATCATGTCACCTCTCAGTCTTCTGAATCGTAATGTTGGGATTTTATTTAACTAAGAACTTTCTTCAGATGGTAAGAATTCCATCGCATGTTTTTGTTTTGTTGTCCGCCTTTCAACACTATCCGGATTGTCAATGTCTGCCATTAAGTATGGGTTCTACGCTTAAATGTGGTCGGAGTAAATCAGACAGATGGCTGTTTTATCAGTTATATAATCTTGTTTTGCCTTATTTATATGGGGATCCGTCATACTTTTTATACACATTTAGTAATATTACTAAATAGTCGTTTATGTGATATCATCTATTTATGCCGTAAGGTGATATCACTTAGTTAACATTTGAATAGGTGATAACACTTATGATAAAGTAATATCACTAAATTGGAATACATGTAGAACGCCGCCCCATATATTTACAACAGCATGAATGTGCATGACTTCAGTTGTCTATCTGTTAATAATCCCCAGATTTTCTTTTCTCTAGATCAAGGAGAGTTTCACTTGTCCGCTCTCGGTATCACTTAACATTTGTCTTCACGAGTTCTCAGCAAACTTTGTATCGGACCAGAGTTGTAGTATGTCTTCCTGTAGGCTAGACCTTTTGTAGTTTTGCGTTACCTTGCTATTGTCAGTAGGTATATGCGCCATAGTCTCGGTGTGGTCTGGTAGATCGTTAATGTAAATGAATAAATATGGTCCTAAGACGCTGCCTTGTATAATACCACTCTTTACATTATGTAGATTGATCTAACGGAATCAACACTGTATTTCAGTTCAGTGGTTATTTTAATTTTGTATTGATAGCGATGTGAATTTGAACTTTAGAATGACTTACACTTTTGACCACAGAACAGGATACACTTAATAGGCACTTCATATTCTTAATATTTCGTCATTCTCAAGAGAACATTTACATAGCTGACAATTTTTATCATGAAATATTTACAATGGGGGTTATGGAAGTTGACTCGGGTTTTCCTCCCTGTTGAACTGGACCACCTTTCCAAATTGTCCGAAATCTTATTATTTCATAGAATTTGAAGAAGTGTTGCCTGTTACATAAACTAAGTATTGGATTGCTTGCAGTTGTCATGTATGGGTAACTATGATGAGTTCTGATTTGTCATGTTGGCGTTTATATCGCCTATGCATGTCTGCAAAATTTAGAGCAGTTTACATTTATCCTTTTCCAAAACATTTTAATTTCGTTTAACATCATTTTTTCAAAAATCTCATTGGAGTTTAAACATTGTATACATTGTGTATGCTTTTAACGAAATGACAATAGTATTATCGTTGATGACGTCATTGGGTCTTTATATTTCCGTGAAATGAATGTCAAACGAATTAATTTGCTGTATACACATTTGGCAATACCATACAAAGGTAAGCATCCGGGCTACCACAATAATATCGGCTTGAATCAAAGGGAAACGTGGCCAAGTATAATTTCGCGTATGCAAATAAAGTGTACCGGTGACGTCCGGGACCCGGTGACGTGACGTCATTAGATTATTGATGACGTCAATAAAAAATGCAGCTTGGGTCAAAGTTCACCGTGTTAGCCAATCGAAATGCGTACAGAGTTTATACCACGTGTGGTATAAACAGATTGTTAATCAACAGCTGTAGTGATTAACTGATGGTCTGAGAGTTGAATAAGTTGGTATTGTGGTAGAAACCCGTATAAACTGTCATTGTGACGTCACATGAAGACACATTTTATATGTTGACAGGTGTTTTAGTGGCAAATGAACAATATCCGTAAATTTAGCAAGGTTAATTTAAATCTTACACCCGCTAATTAAATGTTTTACCATTCCAGATATCTACAAGCCACTAAAAACGGTCAAGGGGAATCTGTCATAACAAAATGGCATCAAATGTGACGTCAGACCAGCTTCTGCTCGAGGAGGCAAATAAAGAAAAGGTCCTTCTTCTACTTCCGGTGATAATCGCCGTCATCGTCATCATGATCATTGGAACCCTCGGGAACTCTCTAGTCTGTTATATATACTACTTCCGGATGCGCAAGACACCGTCGCACTACTTCGTTTTGTTCTTGGCGGTTCTGGACTTGGTTTCCTGTTGTATTGGAATGCCGTCCGAGTTAGGAGACCTATTTCTACCAGTTACATTCACTTTACCGTTTGCATGTAAGTTTCTTCGTTTTGTCCTATCCTTTACGATCATCTCCTCGTGTATAACGCTAATCTGCGTGGCATTTGACAGGTACTACAAAGTATGTAAACCCTTTAAAGGATTCCCGATACGGAAAGTGCAGATTCTGTGTGGTATGGCGATCATGATCGGTGCAGTCCTGTCGTGGCCTGCTTTAGTTATCTTTGGGATAAAAACAGTGGAGACTCCAGAACCAGGCTTATATGGTACGGAGTGTTCTACGTCCGACTCTATGGGGAAGACAGTGTACCCGTTAATCTATTACGCTACACTTATTTTAGCTTTTGTAGTGACGTTTGTGATTTTCGCGACACTTTATGTCAGAATAGGCATGGAAATAATTCGTCGGAAAAAGCACCCAGTTGGTGAGAGGGGACCTCCAGTCTCGCGAGAAACGTTGAGGAGACGAGAGTTGACTACATCGATACTCTCTGATGACGAATCAACGTCTGCTGAACCGTGTTCTGATGAAGAAACTACACGTGAACTTCGCCCCAACCGCAGCAGCTTTTCTCATCTGCGGGACTATATTGTACATCATTTCCGGTCTGACGTAAACAACGATTTGAAAAGTACGGACAGTCAGTTTGATAGTAGTATAAACAGTTCCCTGCCCGCACGCCGCAAAAAATCGATGTACCGAAGCATACGAACAACTTACATATTTTTAGCCGTCTTCATCGCTTTCTTGATAAGCTTTCTGCCATATTTAATCGTCAACATACTCAAACACACCAAAACTATGTTCCACGAATTCAACTCTGGAACAGAGGAAGTGGTTTATAACCTCTGTGCGCGCTCATTTTTCATCAGTAATTTTATCAACCCCATCATCTACAGTTTACTGAACAAACGATTCCAGAAGGAATGTAAGATTTTATTCAGAAGATATTGCTGTCGGTGTTGTAAGACGGTTAGACAGAAGTCCCCAGCTTCCAGGAGGCGATGAGGAGAAACATGAACTCGACTCGCCTTTCTAAAATCCCTGTGATGTTCCGAATGAAGACAGATTCTTGCCGTTTTGCGACACAAAAACCGACGTGTTCTTGATATCTGAGTCATTTCCGGTTCCGGTTTCCATGACTTTTTTCACTACAATTGTTGTTGAGGTTTGTTATGTACGAGAGTTTAATTTATATACCATATTTTAATTTATGATGTCATGCAATGCTTCAAATATTTCAGACACAAGACTTCCCAAGAAGCTTTCTCCAAAGGAAAGTTTGATCATGAGTTAGGTACTGTACACGTGTTTACTGTCGGGGGCCATATTTTCCAAAAGAAAACGATCCTGCTGTGTTCATTTTTTTTTTTGGCATTAACTGTCTGAATTTATTTTATTCCAATTAATTGTTATTGATTAATGCGTTGGCAGTTTCTTGATTCTTCAGGTGATAACATTAATATGTATCTACTCAATAGGTACCATATTGGTAGTTAAAATGATATATCATAATGATGGAGACAGAGTAGCAGAGTAGCCGTTTAGCATAACCAGTAGACATTAGGATGAACTGCGAGAACAACACTTACCAACACGAATTACATTATCCGAAAAGGAATAGCATACAATACACGGAAAATTAGACAAATAAGAAATAGCATACACTAAATAATTGAGGAAAAGCACAAACAACGATACTATGTTAGCTAAACGAATGTGGAATGGAGGAGTATCATACGTAAATTCATGTTCAGTTAGCTTAATCTGTTATTTAAACTAGACAAGATTAGCGTAACGAACTCGACATAAGGAAAAGTAGAAAAGGAAGTATTACACTGCTGGCACAGAGTTAAATAACAGGAAATCTCATTATTTAAGATACAAAGAAAGTTCTTATATGTGATTGACTGCAATGTCAAAGGTCAACTCTGACAGGTAAAGTTGAGCCTATAATATTACAGGTTAATCCTCGTTGTTCCTTCAAAGTCAAATACAGCATGGCGTGCTCCTTTATTTAAATCTCTCTTCATCACTATTCTCTCACCTTACATTGTATATGAGCGCAACAACACAAAATTTCAAACCGATCTTATCGATAGAAGATGCCCCTCCGTCCAGAAAACATCTGTCTTACATTTCAAACACCGAGTTCAAGGTTAGAAATATTCATTGTTTATTTGTATGATAACAAAAACAATGATCTATTTGTTCACTAGGGCCATCTCGCGGAATTTATTTCAGTGTCCTTCACATGAAGCACGAGTTCGTCAGAATCACAACACTGTGGTATTTCTGTCATGTTTAAAATTAACCTCACAATTCACGTCTATTGTCGGGATGGATGCTTAGGGTTTTGTCTGTCCAGCCAAGCGTGACCCTCTGTTTGTAAATGGTGTCTACATATTGTTGATTTATCTGTTTTCTTGAATAGACGAGATATATACATACATATAATGCACAACTCTCATATTTCGCTTGTCATTTAGAAATAAGGGAACAGAACGAGGTCAAATGTTTCTCACTTATCGTACATATTTACATTGTTCAAGGAATACAATTACACCTTCAATCATTATGATTTCTTTGTCGAAAAACGTCATCTTAAATTTTGTTTTTAAAGGATGTATGCTACCTTACTGTGTCAGAGACTTCAGGATTTATTCTTCTTTTCTGTGCCTGGGAGACTTGAAAATATATTCTTCCTTTCCGCGACATGGATACTTAAGGGTGTATGCTACATTACTGTGACATGGAGACTTAAGAATACATGTATATCATACCTTACTGTGATGTTGAAACTTAAGGGTGTATACTACCTTACTGTGACTTGGAGACTTAAGAATGTATCATACCTTACTGTGACATGGAGACTTAAAGATGTATGCTACCTTACAGTGAGATGGAGACTTAAGGGTGTATGCTACTCTACTGTGACATGGAGACTTAAGGCTGTATGCTACCTTACTGTGATGTGGAAACTTGAGGGTGAATCATATCTTACTGCGACATCGAGACTTAAGGGTGTATCATACCTTACTGTGACGTGGAGACTTAATGATGTATCATACCTTACTGTGACATGGAGACTTAAGAAAAAATATATCAAACCTTATTGTGATGCGGAAACGTAAGGGTGTATGATACCTTACTGTGACATGGAGACTTAAGGATGTATGCTACCTTACTGTGACGTGGAGACTTAAGGATGCATCATAATTGACTGTAAAAGGAATACTACCGTTGACAAAAACAAAACTAGGATTTGGAATTTCACGTGTGGACTTAACTTGTATTTTCTCGGTTTGGTAGATGACCCCATTTCTTTTAACGTCCGATCGGGCAATCGAAGCTCAGCCCCTATAGGAGAAAGGCACGTGTATTACCACGTTGCCACCCGACCATCCTAAGTGAGATATACTGTAATGTTCTATCAAATCAAATTTTATAAAAAAAATTAAAAGGAAGTTTGTAGCTTCCGTGTGTTTATTTCAGTATTCTAATGTCTGAACTTTTATTGAGTAAATGTTCTTGAATAACACTTTTTACTTCCTGTGAATAGAGTTTGAATAAATTTAAATATTCAGACTTTTCACATAACGCCTGAAATCTTTTCCCCGATGGATATCGATACGGAGACCCCAATTTCCTTCCCTTGTTTCACTGGAGTGTATCAGATATATATATATATAATTATTATTATCATCCACTAATCGTTTCCCTGTAAACATGCTGTACACTAAATTATTCAGTTCCGTGACGCTACACAGTAGTTTTTATTAGTGTGCTTTTTTTAACAAAAACCAGACGTACATTTCTCATGCGAAACAAGGAAAGTGAATTTGTGGTCTTCGTCTCGAGATCAGTGAACCGCTATACGCTCCCGACATCAAATCGGCATGACCCGACATGTTGTAAATCTTACCTTTCTTGTGCAATACTTATGAAACGCAATAATTAAAATACATGCTGTATGTTTGTGACAATTATAAATAATAAACTAATAATTCTTGTTGATTCGTTGTTTTCTCTTTAATTTGAAAAAAAGGAGGGGGGGGGGGGGGGGGGGGCAGAAATCCGGTTTTGCTGAGGGTGGTTGTTGAAATACTCTCGAATCGAGTACAGTAAATTGTCAATCTCGCGTTCTGATATGCTTCAATGAACTTGCCGATAAGATGTTATACGTACTCGTGTGTGTTAACACTCGATGACTACTCCCTCTACTCGGAGCATGTACTCTATATTATGGACAGTATTTCCTTGACAAAATCACAGTTCAAATTAAATCTTCAGACAAAAAAAAATTATAGATCCCATCCCTGAAATTATCCTCAAAATTCAATTCGTTGAATACACGTATGATTCTCTGTAAAAGGGAGATCTTGGCAAGAACCCTTGGATTTCGGAGAAGCCCTGGGCTGTACCGGTTAACGTACACATCTGACTCCAATAGGTAACAATTTTACACATCTGACTCCAACAGGTAACAGTTGTACGCTCTGTACTGTGCCAGTTAACGTACAAATCTGACTCCAACAGGTACCAGTTGTACGCTCTGTACTGTGCCAGTTAACGTACAAATCTGACTCCAACAGGTAGCAGTTGTACGCCCTGCACTGTACCAGTTAACGTACAAATCTGACTCCAACAGGTAACAGTTGTACACCCTGTACTGCGCCAGTTAACGTACACATCTGACTCCAACAGGTACCAGTTGTACGATCTGTACTGTACAGTAGCGTACACATCTGACTCCAACAGGAAAGCCCTGTACTTTACCAGTTAACGTACACATCTGACTCCAACAGGTAACAGTTGTACACCCTGTACTGTACTAGTTAACGTACACATCTGACTCCAACAGGTTCCAGTTGTACGCACTGTACTGTACCAATACATATGCTTTGAACAGGTATCAGTTTTATGCTAATGAGAGCAAACCATAGCGAATTAAATCATGCATTGATTAATTTTATGTCAGAAATGACATATATCAATTAATCATATTTGACTGGTCTAAGTATGAAGCCTTCACGCGCGGATGATAAAAGGTAATTGAATTCAATAAAAGTACTTAAATACTTTTGACTTGTACACATATAAAAGCATCCTATATTATTAACGAGTTCAACATAATGTATCATCGACTCACTGCATACAGCGATGAAATATCGCAATAAAACTGTGACCAGTCCAAGTTTCCTCTGGCCTAAACACCGAACGTTAGACATTAGAATGCAAAACGTACCATGCAGTTATGTTTTAAGTAAATTCGTTATTATTTAGTGGAAACAAGTACAGAAAGTGTACTGATGTTAGTCCTTCTAGTGGAAACAAGTACAGAAAGTGTACTTATGTTAGTCCTTCTACTGGAAACAAGTACAGAAAGTGTACTGATGTTAGTCCTTCTAGTGGAAACAAGTACAGAAAGTGTACTGATGTTAGTCCTTCTAGTGGAAACAAGTACAGAAAGTGTACTGATGTTAGTCCTTCTAGTGGAAACAAGTACAGAAAGTGTACTTATGTTAGTCCTTCTAGTGGAAACAAGTACAGAAAGTGTACTTATGTTAGTCCTTCTAGTGGAAACAAGTACAGAAAGTGTACTGATGTTAGTCCTTCTAGTGGAAACAAGTACAGAAAGTGTACTGATGTTAGTCCTTCTCATGGAAACAAGTACAGAAAGTGTACTGATGTTAGTCCTTCTCATGGAAACAAGTACAGAAAGTGTACTGATGTTAGACCTTCTAGTGGAAACAAGTACAGAAAGTGTACTGATGTTAGTCCTTCTCATGGAAACAAGAACAGAAAGTGTACTTATGTTAGTCCTTCTAGTGGAAACAAGTACAGAAAGTGTATCTATGTTAGTCCTTCTCATGGAAACAAGTACAGAAAGTGTACTGATGTTAGTCCTTCTAGTGGAAACAAGTACAGAAAGTGTACTGATGTTAGACCTTCTAGTGGAAACAAGTACAGAAAGTGTACTGATGTTAGTCCTTCTCATGGAAACAAGTACAGAAAGTGTACTGATGTTAGTCCTTCTCATGGAAACAAGTACAGAAAGTGTACTGATGTTAGTCCTTCCAGTGGAAACAAGTACAGAAAGTGTACTGATGTTAGACCTTCTAGTGGAAACAAGTACAGAAAGTGTACTGATGTTAGTCCTTCTACTGGAAACAAGTACAGAAAGTGTACTGATGTTAGTCCTTCTAGTGGAAACAAGTACAGAAAGTGTACTGATGTTAGTCCTTCTAGTGGAAACAAGTACAGAAAGTGTACTGATGTTAGTCCTTCTAGTGGAAACAAGAACAGAAAGTGTACTTATGTTAGTCCTTCTCATGGAAACAAGTACAGAAAGTGTACTGATGTTAGTCCTTCTAGTGGAAACAAGTACAGAAAGTGAACTGATGTTAGTCCTTCTCATGGAAACAAGTACAGAAAGTGTATCTATGTTAGTCCTTCTAGTGGAAACAAGTACAGAAAGTGTACTGATGTTAGTCCTTCTCATAGAAACAAGTACAGAAAGTGTACTGATGTTAGTCCTTCTAGTGGAAACAAGTACTGAAAGTGTACTGATGTTAGTCCTTCTCATGGAAACAAGTACAGAAAGTGTATCTATGTTAGTCCTTCTAGTGGAAACAAGTACAGAAAGTGTACTGATGTTAGTCCTTCTAGTGGAAACAAGTACAGAAAGTGTACTGATGTTAGTCCTTCTCATAGAAACAAGTACTGAAAGTGTACTGATGTTAGTCCTTCTCATGGAAACAAGTACAGAAAGTGTACTGATGTTAGTCCTTCTAGTGGAAACAAGTACAGAAAGTGTACTGATGTTAGTCCTTCTCATGGAAACAAGTACAGAAAGTGTATCTATGTTAGTCCTTCTAGTGGAAACAAGTACAGAAAGTGTATTGATGTTAGTCCTTCTCATAGAAACAAGTACAGAAAGTGTACTGATGTTAGTCCTTCTAGTGGAAACAAGTACAGAAAGTGTACTGATGTTAGTCCTTCTAGTGGAAACAAGTACAGAAAGTGTAC
Organism: Pecten maximus; assembly: GCF_902652985.1. NCBI lineage: Eukaryota > Metazoa > Mollusca > Bivalvia > Pectinida > Pectinidae > Pecten > Pecten maximus. The sequence continues at coordinate 12,071,132 of NC_047017.1, read as the reverse complement.
TGATGTTAGTCCTTCTCATGGAAACAAGTACAGAAAGTGTACTGATGTTAGTCCTTCTAGTGGAAACAAGAACAGAAAGTGTACTGATGTTAGTCCTTCTCATGGAAACAAGTACAGAAAGTGTATCTATGTTAGTCCTTCTCATGGAAACAAGTACAGAAAGTGTACTTATGTTAGACCTTCTAGTGGAAACAAGAACAGAAAGTGTACTGATGTTAGTCCTTCTCATGGAATCAAGTACAGAAAGTGTACTGATGTTAGTCCTTCTAGTGGAAACAAGAACAGAAAGTGTACTGATGCTAGTCCTTCTAGTGGACACAAGTACAGAAAGTGTATCTATGTTAGTCCTTCTAGTGGAAACAAGTACAGAAAGTGTATCTATGTTAGTCCTTCTAGTGGAAACAAGTACAGAAAGTGTACTGATGTTAGTCCTTCTAGTGGAAACAAGTACAGAAAGTGTACTGATGTTAGTCCTTCTAGTGGAAACAAGTACAGAAAGTGTACTGATATTAGTCCTTCTAGTGGAAACAAGAACAGAAAGTGTATCTATGTTAGTCCTTCTAGTGGAAACAAGTACAGAAAGTGTACTGATGTCAGTCCTTCTAGTGGAAACAAGTACAGAAAGTGTACTGATATTAGTCCTTCTAGAGGAAACAAGTACAGAAAGTGTAATGATATTAGTCCTTCTAGTGGAAACAAGTACAGAAAGTGTATCTATGTTAGTCCTTCTAGTGGAAAAAAGTACAGAAAGTGTACTGATGTTAGACCTTCTAGTGGAAACAAGTACAGAAAGTGTATCTATGTTAGTCCTTCTAGTGGAAACAAGAACAGAAAGTGTACTGATGTTAGTCCTTCTAGTGGAAACAAGTACAGAAAGTGTATCTATGTTAGTCCTTCTCATGGAAACAAGTACAGAAAGTGTATCTATGTTAGTCCTTCTCATGGAAACAAGTACAGAAAGTGTATCTATGTTAGTCCTTCTAGTGGAAACACGTACAGAAAGTGTACTGATGTTAGTCCTTCTTATGGAAACAAGTACAGAAAGTGTACTGATATTAGTCCTTCTAGTGGAAACAAGAACAGAAAGTGTATCTATGTTAGTCCTTCTAGTGGAAACAAGTACAGAAAGTGTACTGATGTTAGTCCTTCTAGTGGAAACAAGTACAGAAAGTGTACTGATGTTAGTCCCTCTAGTGGAAACAAGTACAGAAAGTGTTCTGATGTTAGTCCTTCTAGTGGAAACAAGTACAGAAAGTGTACTGATGTTAGTCCTTCTAGTGGAAACAAGTACAGAAAGTGTACTGATGTTAGTCCTTCTCATAGAAACAAGTACTGAAAGTGTACTGATGTTAGTCCTTCTCATGGAAACAAGTACAGAAAGTGTACTGATGTTAGTCCTTCTAGTGGAAACAAGTACAGAAAGTGTACTGATGTTAGTCCTTCTCATGGAAACAAGTACAGAAAGTGTATCTATGTTAGTCCTTCTAGTGGAAACAAGTACAGAAAGTGTACTGATGTTAGTCCTTCTCATAGAAACAAGTACAGAAAGTGTACTGATGTTAGTCCTTCTAGTGGAAACAAGTACAGAAAGTGTACTGATGTTAGTCCTTCTAGTGGAAACAAGTACAGAAAGTGTACTGATGTTAGTCCTTCTAGTGGAAACAAGTACAGAAAGTGTATTGATGTTAGTCCTTCTCATAGAAACAAGTACTGAAAGTGTATTGATGTTAGTCCTTCTCATAGAAACAAGTACTGAAAGTGTACTGATGTTAGTCCTTCTCATGGAAACAAGTACAGAAAGTGTACTGATGTTAGTCCTTCTAGTGGAAACAAGTACAGAAAGTGTACTGATGTTAGTCCTTCTCATGGAAACAAGTACAGAAAGTGTACTGATGTTAGTCCTTCTAGTGGAAACAAGAACAGAAAGTGTACTGATGTTAGTCCTTCTCATGGAAACAAGTACAGAAAGTGTATCTATGTTAGTCCTTCTCATGGAAACAAGTACAGAAAGTGTACTTATGTTAGACCTTCTAGTGGAAACAAGAACAGAAAGTGTACTGATGTTAGTCCTTCTCATGGAATCAAGTACAGAAAGTGTACTGATGTTAGTCCTTCTAGTGGAAACAAGAACAGAAAGTGTACTGATGCTAGTCCTTCTAGTGGACACAAGTACAGAAAGTGTATCTATGTTAGTCCTTCTAGTGGAAACAAGTACAGAAAGTGTATCTATGTTAGTCCTTCTAGTGGAAACAAGTACAGAAAGTGTACTGATGTTAGTCCTTCTAGTGGAAACAAGTACAGAAAGTGTACTGATGTTAGTCCTTCTAGTGGAAACAAGTACAGAAAGTGTACTGATATTAGTCCTTCTAGTGGAAACAAGAACAGAAAGTGTATCTATGTTAGTCCTTCTAGTGGAAACAAGTACAGAAAGTGTACTGATGTCAGTCCTTCTAGTGGAAACAAGTACAGAAAGTGTACTGATATTAGTCCTTCTAGAGGAAACAAGTACAGAAAGTGTACTGATATTAGTCCTTCTAGTGGAAACAAGTACAGAAAGTGTATCTATGTTAGTCCTTCTAGTGGAAAAAAGTACAGAAAGTGTACTGATGTTAGACCTTCTAGTGGAAACAAGTACAGAAAGTGTATCTATGTTAGTCCTTCTAGTGGAAACAAGAACAGAAAGTGTACTGATGTTAGTCCTTCTAGTGGAAACAAGTACAGAAAGTGTATCTATGTTAGTCCTTCTCATGGAAACAAGTACAGAAAGTGTATCTATGTTAGTCCTTCTCATGGAAACAAGTACAGAAAGTGTATCTATGTTAGTCCTTCTAGTGGAAACACGTACAGAAAGTTTACTGATGTTAGTCCTTCTTATGGAAACAAGTACAGAAAGTGTACTGATATTAGTCCTTCTAGTGGAAACAAGAACAGAAAGTGTATCTATGTTAGTCCTTCTAGTGGAAACAAGTACAGAAAGTGTACTGATGTTAGTCCTTCTAGTGGAAACAAGTACAGAAAGTGTACTGATGTTAGTCCCTCTAGTGGAAACAAGTACAGAAAGTGTTCTGATGTTAGTCCTTCTCAGGGAAACAAGTACAGAAAGTGTACTGATGTTAGTCCTTCTAGTGGAAACAAGTACAGAAAGTGTACTGATGTTAGTCCTTCTACTGGAAACAAGTATAGAAAGTGTACTGATGTTAGTCCTTCTAGTGGAAACAAGTACAGAAAGTGTACTGATGTTAGTCCTTCTACTGGAAACAAGTACAGAAAGTGTAATGATGTTAGTCCTTCTCATGGAAACAAGTACAGAAAGTGTACTGATGTTAGTCCTTCTAGTGGAAAAAAGTACAGAAAGTGTATCTATGTTAGTCCTTCTCATGGAAACAAGTACAGAAAGTGTACTGATGTTAGACCTTCTAGTGGAAACAAGAACAGAAAGTGTACTGATGTTAGTCCTTCTAGTGGAATCAAGTACAGAAAGTGTACTGATGTTAGTCCTTCTAGTGGACACAAGTACAGAAAGTGCATCTATGTTAGTCCTTCTCATGGAAACAAGTACAGAAAGTGTATCTATGTTAGTCCTTCTAGTGGAAACAAGTACAGAAAGTGTACTGATGTTAGTCCTTCTAGTGGAAACAAGTACAGAAAGTGTACTGATATTAGTCCTTCTAGTGGAAACAAGAACAGAAAGTGTATCTATGTTAGTCCTTCTAGTGGAAACAAGTACAGAAAGTGTACTGATGTTAGTCCTTCTAGTGGATACAAGTACAGAAAGTGTACTGATATTAGTCCTTCTAGTGGAAACAAGTACAGAAAGTGTACTGATGTTAGTCCTTCTAGTGGAAACAAGAACAGAAAGTGTACTGATGCTAGTCCTTCTAGTGGACACAAGTACAGAAAGTGTATCTATGTTAGTCCTTCTAGTGGAAACAAGTACAGAAAGTGTATCTATGTTAGTCCTTCTAGTGGAAACAAGTACAGAAAGTGTACTGATGTTAGTCCTTCTAGTGGAAACAAGTACAGAAAGTGTACTGATGTTAGTCCTTCTAGTGGAAACAAGTACAGAAAGTGTACTGATATTAGTCCTTCTAGTGGAAACAAGAACAGAAAGTGTATCTATGTTAGTCCTTCTAGTGGAAACAAGTACAGAAAGTGTACTGATGTCAGTCCTTCTAGTGGAAACAAGTACAGAAAGTGTACTGATATTAGTCCTTCTAGTGGAAACAAGTACAGAAAGTGTACTGATATTAGTCCTTCTAGTGGAAACAAGTACAGAAAGTGTATCTATATTAGTCCTTCTAGTGGAAACAAGAACAGAAAGTGTACTGATATTAGTCCTTCTCATGGAAACAAGTACAGAAAGTGTATCTATGTTAGTCCTTCTAGTGGAAAAAAGTACAGAGAGTGTACTGATGTTAGACCTTCTAGTGGAAACAAGTACAGAAAGTGTACTGATATTAGTCCTGCTAGTGGAAACAAGAAGAGAAAGTGTACTGTTGTTAGTCCTTCTAGTGGAAACAAGAACAGAAAGTGTACTGATGTTAGTCCTTCTAGTGGAAACAAGTACAGAAAGTGTATCTATGTTAGTCCTTCTCATGGAAACAAGTACAGAAAGTGTATCTATGTTAGTCCTTCTCATGGAAACAAGTACAGAAAGTGTATCTATGTTAGTCCTTCTAGTGGAAACACGTACAGAAAGTGTACTGATGTTAGTCCTTCTTATGGAAATAAGTACAGAAAGTGTACTGATGTTAGACCTTCTAGTGGAAATAAGTACAGAAAGTGTACTGATATTAGTCCTTCTAGTTGAAACAAGAACAGAAAGTGTACTGATGTTAGTCCTTCTAGTGGAAACAAGTACAGAAAGTGTACTGATGTTAGTCCTTCTAGTGGAAACAAGTACAGAAAGTGTACTGATGTTAGTCCTTCTCATGGAAACAAGAACAGAAAGTGTACTGATGTTAGTCCTCATGGAAACAAGTACAGAAAGTGTACTGATGTTAGACCTTCTAGTGGAAACAAGTACAGAAGGTGTACTGATGTTAGTCCTTCTAGTGGAAACAAGAACAGAAAGTGTACTTATGTTAGTCCTTCTCATGGAAACAAGTACAGAAAGTGTACTGATGTTAGTCCTTCTAGTGGAAACAAGTACAGAAAGTGAACTGATGTTAGTCCTTCTCATGGAAACAAGTACAGAAAGTGTATCTATGTTAGTCCTTCTAGTGGAAACAAGTACAGAAAGTGTACTGATGTTAGTCCTTCTAGTGGAAACAAGTACAGAAAGTGTACTGATGTTAGTCCTTCTAGTGGAAACAAGAACAGAAAGTGTACTGATGTTAGTCCTTCTAGTGGAAACAAGTACAGAAAGTGTACTGATGTTAGTCCTTCTAGTGGAAACAAGTACTGAAAGTGTACTGATGTTAGTCCTTCTCATGGAAACAAGTACAGAAAGTGTATCTATGTTAGTCCTTCTAGTGGAAACAAGTACAGAAAGTGTACTGATGTTAGTCCTTCTTATGGAAACAAGTACAGAAAGTGTAATGATGTTAGTCCTTCTAGTGGAATCAAGTACAGAAAGTGTACTGATGTTAGTCCTTGTCATGGAAACAAGTACAGAAAGTGTACTAATGTTAGACCTTCTTATGGAAACAAGTACAGAAAGTGTACTGATGTTAGTCCTTCTCATGGAAACAAGTACAGAAAGTGTACTAATGTTAGACCTTCTTATGGAAACAAGTACAGAAAGTGTACTGATGTTAGTCCTTCTCATGGAAACAAGTACAGAAAGTGTATTGATGTTAGTCCTTCTAGTGGAAACAAGTACAGAAAGTGTACTGATGTTAGTCCTTCTAGTGGAAACAAGTACAGAAAGTGTACTGATGTTAGACCTTCTAGTGGAAACAAGAACAGAAAGTGTACTGATGTTAGTCCTTCTCATGGAAACAAGTACAGAAAGTGTACTGATGTTAGTCCTTCTAGTGGAAACAAGTACAGAAAGTGTACTGATGTTAGACCTTCTCATGGAAACAAGTACAGAAAGTGTACTGATGTTAGTCTTTCTCATGGAAACAAGTACAGAAAGTGTACTGATGTTAGTCCTTCTAGTGGAAACAAGTACAGAAAGTGTACTGATGTTAGTCCTTCTAGTGGAAACAAGTACAGAAAGTGTACTGATGTTAGTCCTTCTAGTGGAAACGAGTACAGAAAGTGTACTGATGTTAGTCCTTCTAGTGGAAACAAGTACAGAAAGTGTACTGAGGTTAGTCCTTCTAGTGGAAACAAGTACAGAAAGTGTACTGATGTTAGTCCTTCTAGTGGAAACAAGTACAGAAAGTGTACTGATGTTAGTCCTTCTAGTGGAAACGAGTACAGAAAGTGTACTGATGTTAGTCCTTCTAGTGGAAACAAGTACAGAAAGTGTACTGAGGTTAGTCCTTCTAGTGGAAACAAGTACAGAAAGTGTACTGATGTTAGTCCTTCTAGTGGAAACAAGTACAGAAGGTGTACTGATGTTAGTCCTTCTCATGGAAACAAGTACAGAAAGTGTACTGAGGTTAGTCCTTCTAGTGGAAACAAGTACAGAAAGTGTACTGATGTTAGTCCTTCTAGTGGAAACAAGTACAGAAAGTGTACTGATGTTAGTCCTTCTCATGGAAACAAGTACAGAAAGTGTACTGATTTTTTCATTTCAACAAATTTTATTGACATGATGTTAATATCAATTGGATCGAATAACAGGCAAGCCTATATAAATTATTTCCATGGTGGATTGAGTGATCGAATATAATTACAATCTTATAAATTAATTGGTCTAAATATTTTGAAATGAAATACATAATATAAACAAAGGAATTAAAGGGAAGTAACTATTTTTCTAACACAAGATAAACACAGAATATGTTACATAAAGCACTTGCACACACACATACACACTTTAACATAAATATAAACAAATATAACAGCGATTCAGTTCCGAATGAAATAAATAAACAATTGTAGACATCAAAGTTAATTAATATAGAGACAGTAACAGGTGGCTAGACCAAAAGTCCATGTGCCTATATTGCACAGGTCATCACCACCTGAGCTGTATAGGAATTTTCTATGCATATAATTTATGTGATTTTAATAATACTGTAGTTAATGACTTTATTTGCACACTAATTTAATACATAGAAAACAAGAACTAAAATCAATGCAAGTATATTTTAATACATAAATAAATATCAGCTATGTTAAACTGGGTTCATATACATATGATATTTAACTTAAGTTAAAAATTATTAATTTTATTAAAAGGTAGTATTTTTCAAGATGAACAGTATGATGGCTTTCTAGATCTTATATAAGTTAAAACGTTGAGATTTTCCTATAAAATTTTGCACATCATTAAGTATTACTCTGTTAATATTTCCATCACAACTAGGACATCCATTTGAAATAATATTAATACAAATATGGTTATGGTCAATATTAAAATTATTGAGGGAAGTAAACAAATTTATCCGCAAATCATTATATAGAGGACAATCTAGAAAAAAAAATGAGAAACTGTTTCTGGGTCATCTGAACAATTACATAAAGGATTGTCTGTTAAATGATCCTGGTTTAAATCAAAATTTAGATCACTGCAATAATTTCTAAGCTGAGTTAAAATTATGTTGCCCTTCTGTTTCCTTCAGTTTTAAAGATTTTAACAGATTCAATTTCCAATGTGTTATTATTATTTAGTTTATGTTTAAAGCTTGCAAGTGAGGGATAATCAGAGTAGTTAGTATCTGTATTGTTAGCTGTGCGGCACATAGACGGGAAGAAACTATCAAAGTAGCTATTAGTTCTGCATAAAGGTGGGTTAAAAAGTCTGATGTGTCGGAGAGGATAGGTATCATCGTTAGGATTGTTAGTAAATGGAATCAATATATCTTGTAAATATTGTGGTGCGAGTCCATGCATTAGTTTATACATCATAATATGTTTATGTTTCATTCTTCTGGCAGCCAGAGTTTCCCAACCAAGTTCCGTATACAGTTTAATATGTGAAGTGCCAGAGCGAAGGCCAGTGATGATTCTTGCTGCTTCTAATTGTATTGATTCCAGAAGATCGGCAGATTGTTGTGTGCAGTTATCACAAACAATGTCAGCGTATTCTAATATTGGCCTAATTAAAGCAGTGTAAATTTTAATTAATGTTTTTCGATTGACTTTTGTTTTTATGTATCGAAGAATGTTAAGTCTGCTGTATGCTTTTTCATATATGTTCTGAATATGTTGTGTTTTGTTTCCTTGAAAATATGACTGATTTAGTTGTATTGGGGTTAAATTTGATGTCCCATATGTTTGCCTATTCACTAATGTTAGTAAGGTCAGAGGTTAGTGCTTGTGCAGCTTGAGCGGGGTTTTCATCAATAATTATGTAAAGGGAAGTGTCATCTGCAAAAAGCTTAATATTAGTATTAACATTTTCTGTGATATCATTTATGTAAAGAAGAAAGAGAAGTGGGCCAAGAACAGATCCCTGAGGAACCCCTGCATTAATAACCTTGAATTGAGAGAAGTAACCTTCAGTGCTAACTCTTTGCAATCTATCTGTAAGATAATTTTGAATCCAGACAAGTAAATTTCCATCAATTCCATAATTTTTTAGTTTTTGAAGAAGACCTTGGTGCCAAACTCGGTCAAAGGCTTTACTGATGTCACAAAATACAAACCTTAACTCCTTTCCCTGATCCATATTACTAACAATTTCATTATATATGAATAATAACTGATTGACTGTAGAGTCACCTGGTGTAAATCCAGACTGATGCTTAGTTATAATAGAGTTTTCAACAAGGTAATTATGAAGATATTTAAAAACAACTTTTTCCATCAATTTACTAAAACAAGAAGTTATTGATATAGGTCTGTAATTTAGGACATCATTAGTAGAACCATTTCCTTTGTAAACAGCATTAATATTTGCTTGTTTCCAACTATTAGGTACAATCCCTGATTCTAAAGATTTATTAAATAATAGTGTAAGTGGTAGTTTTAGAGAAGAGTTCAGTTTTTTAACAATTTTTGGAATAACGCCATCAGGGCCTGGTTGCTTATTAGCATTAAGAATGTTAATTTGATCAGAGACATCTTGTTCAGTGACTTGAATATGTGTTAGTGAATTTGGGATAAAGTTTTGTGCAGTTTGGGGGAGTTCAAGGTTAGGTGATGAAGTAGAGTTATTAGTGAAGTGATTGTTCAGGACTTCAGCTTTATCAATTGGGTGGTGAATGACCTGGTTATTTGATTCAAGAGGGGGGGATAGAGGAGGATTTATTAGAGAAGTTAGTGATAGATTTTACTATCTTCCACCATTTGTCTGGGGAGACCAAGTTATCGTTCAGAGAGTTTTCAATTTTTTTTTATGTAATTTGCCTTTGCTTCACGGATCAGGTCAATAGTTTCATTTTTAAGAGTGCGAAATCTTTGCCAATAGTGAGGATTATTATTTATTTTAGCCTTTTTGTGTATTCTGTTTCTCTGCCTCATCTTTAGCCTAAACAAGTACATAAAGTGTATTTATGTTAGTCCTTCTAGTGGAAACAAGTACAGAAAGTGTATTAGGGACACCATACAGCTGTTTCATCATTTTAGTACTCGTCATGGATGTTAGGGACACCATACAGCTGTTTCATCATTTTAGTACTCATCATGGATATTAGGGACACCATACAGCTGTTTCTTAATTTTAGTACTCATCATGGATATTAGGGACACGATACAGCTGTTTCATCATTTTAGTACTCATCATGGATGTTAGGGACACCATACAGCTGTTTCATCATTTTAGTACTCATCATGGATATTAGGGACACCATACAGCTGTTTCTCCATTCTAGTACTCGTCATGGATGTTAGGGACACCATACAGCTGTTTCTTCATTCTAGTACTCGTCATGGATGTTAGGGACACCATACAGCTGTTTCTCCATTCTAGTACTCGTCATGGATGTTAGGGACACCATACAGCTGTTTCTTAATTTTAGTACTCGTCATGGATGTTAGGGACACCATACAGCTGTTTCTCCATTCTAGTACTCATCATGGATGTTAGGGACACCATACAGCTGTTTCATCATTTTAGTACTCATCATGGATATTAGGGACACCATACAGCTGTTTCATCATTTTAGTACTCATCATGGATATTAGGGACACCATACAGCTGTTTCGCTATTCTAGTACTCGTCATGGATATTAGGGACACCATACAGCTGTTTCGCTATTCTAGTACTCGTCATGGATGTTAGGGACACCATACAGCTGTTTCATCATTCTAGTACTCGTCATGGATGTTAGGGACACCATACAGCTGTTTCATCATTCTAGTACTCATCATGGATGTTAGGGACACCATACAGCTGTTTCATCATTTTAGTACTCATCATGGATATTAGGGACACCATACAGCTGTTTCGCTATTCTAGTACTCGTCATGGATATTAGGAACACCATACAGCTGTTTCGCCATTCTAGTACTCGTCATGGATGTTAGGGACACCATACAGCTGTTTCATCATTTTAGTACTCATCATGGATGTTAGGGACACCATACAGCTGTTTCATCATTTTAGTACTCATCATGGATATAAGGGACACCATACAGCTGTTTCGCCATTCTAGTACTCGTCATGGATGTTAGGGACACCATACAGCTGTTTCTTAATTTTAGTACTCGTCATGGATGTTAGGGACACCATACAGCTGTTTCTCCATTCTAGTACTCGTCATGGATGTTAGGGACATCATACAGCTGTTTCGCCATTCTAGTACTCGTCATGGATGTTAGGGACACCGTACAGCTGTCTTGTCCTTCCAGGATTCGTCAATTATGATTAGGATCTAAAGTTCCGATCCGTTAATTCGAACAAGAAACTCGAAATGGGTCGAAAGAACTATGAGCGGAGCAATATACATTTTAGATGAGAATTGCTAAATGTAAAACCACATTACTGTACTGAGATAACCGATCAGCATACCTTCTTGTTGCATCGCAAACTTTGACTGTCACAAAGGTACCGGAAGTTTAAAAACTTTAAAGGGATACTAAAAAGAGTAAATAAATAGGAGTAAGTTTACAAAAAAAAAAAAAAAAAATACAACTAGGCAGTGGTTTGCTATTAGGAGAAAATAATAAAAAGAAGTGAAATTCACGTATTTCCACTATGGTACGTGCATAAAACCATCGACCATCACAAAACGACAGACGTCCTATATAAGGCTGATCTCAACAACTTCCTGTGTGGAGACATCGAGGCAAAATATACGATCAGCTCTCATAGTTGATGGGACCGGACAGGGAAAGGAAAACCTAATTACGGGGAAATCAACAGTCGTGACAAATCATTTTACATTTCTGCAGCTTGGAGAACAATAGGGAACATCCTGTTTTACGTGCCTAGGCATGATATTGTACAATAGGAGGACAAAAATGGGGGCCTAGTGCAAAACGGGAAGAATGTATGAGCAATGTGAGGTAAGGAGAGAGAGAGAGAGAGAGAGAGAGAGAGAGAGAGAGAGAGAGAGAGAGAGAGAGAGAGAGAGAGAGAGAGAGCGAGCGCGAAGAGAAATTGAAATAATCAAGTTTATCAGACAAAACGCCAGTAATTAATAATTAAGGAAAATGAAATAGTCACCTATATCATACAGGACAACTGTAAATGATATAGGGGACATGAAACAATCAACTTTATCATACAGGCCACCTGTAAATGATACATCTGTATTAGGGAAATGAAACATTGCGGAGCGATAGGTTGTAGAAGAGTTGCTTCCCTTCAGTCATACAAACTGTCTTATGTTTTCATGCAATCTCAAAATAAATATCTTCGACTTCTTAAATGATTCCAGACTAAAAGTTAATATGCTAAAGACGGACACACATAAAGTAAGCTATAGTTTTTTTTTTATCTCAATGTTTGGTTTGGGGATTTAAGTCCCCACAACTGACTGGGCCACGGACGGACGTTTTTACAGTACCATCTCACTGAAATGACAAACGTAGACATTTTGTTTTAAGAACCTAGCGTGATAATCCACCCGGAGGCTTAACCAATACAGTCGAAAGGGAGACAATATCAAATATAATCAAAAATCAAGCTATAATATCCCAAATTTGGGGTTACGAAAACAAATAACAAAACTGCAACACTCGGGCTAGCCGCCTCTTGTGTATCATTTACTCATTCACCGACCTCCAGGTGTGGCTCTTTGAAGGCGTCCTTAGGTAATCTATATATGTATGTAAATCTAAAGTAACATGTGTAGTGAATATCATAATTTACATCAAACATCAATGCTACATTCAGTGGTGGCCGAGTGGTTAAGGTGTCCCGACACTTTATCACTGGCCCTCCACCTCTGGGTTGCGAGTTCGATACCTACGTGGGCCAGTTGCCAGGTACTGACCGTAGGCCGGTGGTTTTTCTCCGGGTACTCCGGCTTTCCTCCACCTCCAAAACCTGGCACGTCCTTAAATGACCCTGGCTGTTAATAGGACGTTAAACAAGAACAAACAAACAAACAATCTAAAAAACACTTGTTGGTTTCATGAACTCTCAGTCCAAGGGAGGTAACTAACATAACTATAACAAACCTCCTATCCTCGAAAGCCAATTTCGCAGTCAATATCAGCGATTTTTCTTTCGGATCCACGTCTTCTGGCTAAGAACTATCCAGTAACTTGTAAACATCGAGTGAAACATTACCGTTCGGCTAATGCTTCAGCAGATGTATTTTACATTATGAGTAAATCGTAGTCTTCCGTTGATTATAACGAATTGTTTAGACCAGGATCAGTTCCTTTGACACAAATGCTTTTTTTTTTCGTGCAATGGAAATTTTCAAAACAACTTTTGGTGACTTTAGTAAAAAAAAAAAAAAAATCCTCCATCGCCATTGTTTTCTTTTGGGAACCACCACGTTCCTGACTTCTTTGACGAAACACCGAATAAAAAAACAGCAGTCAACAGGAACATTTAGAACACTCCGAAATACAGAAATAATGTTATTTATGTCAGAAACATTTCTATTGTGTATGTGTTACACATATTGTATCTTCCCTTATTTATATAACACGATTCGACATTATAATAGCCTCTAGTCTGCACCGGGTCAGACTAGACAATACCATACAATACAATACAGTACCATACAACACAACACAACACAACACAACACAACACAATACAATACAATACAATACAATACAATACCATACCATACCATACAATACAACACAATACAACACAATACAATACAATACCCTTACAACGAAATAAGCCATGAAATATGTAGAAAAAAGAGAATATAAGCCGCATCGTACTTCCAGATTTTAGGGTATTGTAATATATATATAGTTTCGAGAAGATCCCCTCTCAATCACAACTCATTCTCGTATCTAACAGTTGATGGAAATGTCTTTTTAGACTCGCCAATAGTATAAGGTGTCAAAGTGTTTGAATCCGGAAGGGATAAAAGACATTTTACAGCTTAATGATCGATGTTATGATCTTAATGGGGACTTTCCTATTTGTTTAGGCGATATGAAGGCCGGTCTTTTCAATGCTTGTTGAAATGTACATTGTTTCTGTTGTAACCAACCTGAGAATGGCACTTAATTCGGATTTGACCTAGATTTGGATGGTTGGTGCCGTCGATGAAGCAGAATAAGATTCTTACTATTCCGGAACACCTGGTCCTTATTCTCCTTCAGCTTTTCGATGTACAGCTATATCTTTTGTTCATATTTTCCCTCGGTTTATCAATGTTGAGTTGAATCATGGTTTCGGTATCATGTCGGTATTCTTTGTTGCTGTTGCTTCCTACTATGGTAGCATACAATGCAGTAGATCGTTTCCATGGGAGCTCTGATATTCTATTAGTATAAAGTATTATCTCTAAAAAGACCATGATGTGTGTGCTGGAAATGTCATGATAAAAGGAGTACAAATCAATTGTTATGTTGTATTGTTATCTCTACAATACTACAAACACGCCCTGCGTCATATCTCCTTGGGACCATACCACATTATGTCGTCTGATAAGTGTCGGCTCACTAATGTAAAAGATAATGCCATTATCCATATGTTACAGCCGATTACGAAATTTAAAAAAAAATGCGATTCGTCATTAATAAGCCATTGTTTGCTTCACTCTATTTCCAAATGTGTTCTTTATCACTCGACACTGAACACGTGACTACACGTGTATGACCTACTTGTGTTCAGGTTACTCGTGTATTTTAAGTATTTTCGACCTAACCTATATATGCGTTTCAGCAAAGGATAATAAAATGATGTCTCGAAAGTGTAAACAAAACTGTCAAAATCAAGTAAAAAGAAAGAGAGAAAAAAAGAAGAAAAAGCAACCACAACAACAAAAGCCATTAAGCAACCTGGTAATTAGATGTTGAGAAGTATTCGGACTGAAACAAACATGAAGTTGAAACGTGAAACATGTATTAATGATCCGGGTTCCGGGTAATGCTTCATTATCTGAATTTGTCAACTCGTCAAGCATAATGGTAGACTTGTTATATGGCTTTTTTCAAGAATTTTATCGATTATTTAAAAGCACTTCCGTGTAATCACGTGACTTGCTAGCACCGGATGTTGTTCTCGGAACCTACGTGTTCGCGATAGAGTTCGTTATCAGACAGAAAAGACTGACAAACCAGAATCAGCAATCCCATTAAAACGACATGATGGAGAGATCCAAATGTCATTCCGGTTCCCATCTTTTAAACCAAAGACGACCACGTTCCGGGTATTTAACCGCCAAATTTTGGATATATCTTTTACTTTTAGAATACAGTATGCGTGTGCGTAGCATATTTAGTTAAATGTTTTACAGGTTTTTTTTTTTTAATTTAACATTGGCGATGCTAATTCATTTATTAACCATTTAATTGATCAATATAAACGTTTATGTTTCCATCATGGAGTTCCTTTAAAGATACATCCGTTCAAAAAGATTTCTACACAAGTAAACTAATAAAATGTCATTTTGCTTTTGTTTGTAGAAATACAACTTTATCAAGCTACACTTCATAATCCTATGGGTTTATCTTCCTTTAATTTTCTTTAAATTTGCTCAGTTACGTCAATAATTCAGTAGTAAAGTATGTAATAAACATCTTAAAATAGAACGTGAACCGAACCAGCGCGCGCCGAGTTATATCCCCGGATGATAAACAGAAAACAATAAGTTTGTTTATCTAATGCCGAGAAGTTTCGAAATTTCACTACTAATTAACGGTGGCTTTTCGCGTTTAACTGGTTTAACTCATGTTTTGTTTTTGTCTTACACACTCACGTTGACTCTGTATGTTGTAGATGATGTTGTGATTTTGCCAACTCCTTTTCTTTGCCTTCGCGGCGGCGACCAGTACATGTGTACTGCTGATCGATATTGTGCTGTTTTGATCGCTAGTCCGCCATTCTTCCAAAAAAAAAAGAAAAAAAAAAAAAAAGTTTGAGCATTCCTGTATGGCATACTTTCCGCGGCTCATTTACATATACAGAGTGGAGCACCGCATTAGAGATTCACCGTAATCAGTGGGTAGTTCCCAGAGTTTAATTGCAATTATAAATAACTACAATAAGCTGCAGACAGAAGTTCTTCCTTCAACGTTTATTTCCCCTTTCATCTGTCCCCTCCTTCGCATTCTTTATCTCTTTCCTATTACTCCCTTACCATGCATTACTCATACACCCCCTCATTTCATCATATATTTTTCCGTTTTGCACTAGGTCCCCACTTAAGACGACCTGTTTCGCAATATCATGCTACGGGACGTAAAGCGGGACAACAATGCTCTCTATTGTTCTCAAAGCTACAGATCTGTAAATGATTTATCATATAAATTTCCTGAAATTAGTATTGCTTACTCCGTCCCATCAACGATGAGAGCTGATTGTATGATATGTGCATGGCCCCGATGTCTCCACACAGGAAGTTGTTGAGATCAGCTTTATATGTCAAACGGGACGTCTGTCGTTTTGTGCTGGTCGATGGTTTTATGCACGTACGACAGGGGAAACACGTGTATATCTATATAGTTTCACTGAACAGCAAACCACAGTTGAGTCACGTAACATTTTTTCTGTGGATTCACTCCTTTTTATTCTCTTTTCTTAGTATCCCTTTGTAAACTTCCGCGCATACCTCAATCGCGATATTCCGCGTATACTAGAACTGGACGGGTGTATATTTCTGATCGGTTATCCGAGAAAAGAAAAGTGGTTTTATATTCAATATTCCTCGTGTAAAGTATAAGTTGCTAAACTCATTGCTCTTTTGACCTATATCGAGTTTCTCGGTCGAATCAGCTGATCATCAATTTAGGCCCTCAGCATCCCTGACGGATCCTGGAAGGATACAAATAAGCTGTATGGTGTCCCTAATATCCCTCACGCATCTCCTAGATTTTGACATTACTTTCTATTTCCAAATATTTTATTAACAATACATATATAATGCATACAAATATTTATGCATGCAAATACAGCATTGTTAAAAGAATCAGACAACAGGCCAAGCCTATATAAGTCTTCTTCCAGAAAAACTTCAGGTTGGACCTGACAGAAAGATGTAAGCTCCGCCTTTTGATGCTAAAGTATAATTTTAAAGCATGAATGTTATTTGTATTTTACAAGTGTAAGTTGAGAGGAACCACATACCTCCTTCCAATACATAAATAGAAGGCAATATTTATTAGATAGACCAATGACATTGCTAAGATTAATAAAAGTAGCATTTATCTTTAGTGAAATAAAAGCACAGCATCTTTCTGTCAGGCCAATAAACGATGACTTGTATGTAATAAAATAATCAACAAGGATTCACTCACACATTCACTCACACATTCATTCACACATTCACTCACACATTCACTCACACATTCACTCACACATTCATTCACACATTCACTCACACATTCATTCACACATTCACTCACACATTCATTCACACATTCACTCACATTCACTCACATATTCATTCACACATTCACTCACACATTCATTCACACATTCACTCACACATTCACTCACACATTCATTCACACATTCATACTAGACTGTTGTCACAATATACAAAAACAAAACTTGCTAGAGACAGAAATATACTGAAACGAAAAAGAAACGCAACATGGAAAATTGTGATTAATTTTGTATTAAATATACATATCTGTATAAAAATCGCGGAAATAAACATGCACCCTGCCTAACACCCATACCAATCTTCAAAATCACCCAAGTGTGACTAGAGACCTATGCACTTCCGGCGCGGTAAAAACATCAAAAACCGTGCCTGTACAAACATATGCGTTCTTTTTTCATTCAAACCAGTATCAATTCATCACTAACATTGAGCCACATCATCGCCAATACTTTTGCAAACAATAATTCCTTTTACAATTATGCCACGGTTATCAAAGGTTGATAGAGGACGTGCTATAGCGATGCTTCTGGCAGGGAACACGCAACTTCACGTCGCTCGACAATTCAGAGTTCACAAATCGACTATTAGTCGATTAGTTTCACGTCTTAACGCAACAGGAAGAGTCGATGACCAGCCGAGATCAGGACGTCCACGCGTAACGTCGCGACGTCAAGACCGGGTTCTTAGGTTGGCACACCTGCGTAACAGGAGATTAACGGCCGCTGAAACGGCAAGGAATACGATTGGTAATCATAACCGTCGAATTCATCCCCAAACAGTGATCAACAGACTGCGTGAGGCTAATTTGCGTGCAAGGCGACAGTACGTTGGTTTACCACTAACACCGCAACGTCGAGCACGTCGTATGCAATGGGCAACGGCACATATGCCCAGACGTTTTCCTATGAGACGTTGGAGGTCTATGCTCTTCACCGATGAATCTCGATTCACGTTATTTCGAGCAGATAGCCGTCAACGTGTGTACCGGCGTCGAGGCGAACGTTTTGCTGACGCCTGTGTTTTGGAACACGACCGATTTGGGGGTGGATCAGTTATGGTTTGGGCGGGAATCTCCCATGGTTTGAAGACGCCTTTGGTGATAGTCAATGGGAATTTAACGGCCGTACGCTATCGGGATGAGATCCTTAGGCCCCATGTTGTGCCGTTTGTTAGGCAGCATCATCTAACCTTTCAGCAAGATAACGCGAGACCACACGTTGCAAGAGTCTGTAGAGACTTTCTTGCGACACAGAACATTGTTCCTATAGATTGGCCTCCATATAGCCCCGACCTGTCCCCAATCGAGCATTTGTGGGATGAATTAGACAGAAGAATTCGAAATCGCCGTAACCCCCCCAAATACCCTCCCTCAGTTAGCAAATGCACTCGTCCAAGAATGGAATAACATTCCAATACGGAAAGTCAATGCCCTGATGAACTCAATGCAACAAAGAATTAGAGATGTGATAACTGTTCGAGGAGGACACACACGATATTAGGGCACGGTTTCAAAACTGCTGCCATTTCAACTTGGATTCACGTAGGGTACTACCAATCATGACCTTCTAGCAAAGTGACCTGTTCTTAAAAATCTCTAAACATTTAAAGGATGTTACATCAATATTCAATATTAACTATTATATATGAAATTTAAACATAATGCTCACAAGTATTATTTTATTAAACCTACAATTTGAAGTTGCGTTTCTTTTTCGTTTCAGTATATATATCTGTATATACTATATAGTATGTTTACTACCAACATCATGTTACATAGAGAAACGTTTAGATGATTTAATATATAGGTTGACATGATTAAGTATAAAATTATTCAAATGATCAGATGCATTGATGATACCATATAATAAACAATGAAGATTTATATCATAGAAATATATATCTGTATATACTATATAGTATGTTTACTAACAACATCATGTTACATAGAGAAACGTTTAGATGATTTAATATATAGGTTGACATGATTAAGTATAAAATTATTCAAATGATCAGATGCATTGATGATACCATATAATAAACAATGAAGATTTATATCATAGAAATATATATCTGTATATACTATATAGTATGTTTACTAACAACATCATGTTACATAGAGAAACGTTTAGATGATTTAATATATAGGTTGACATGATTAAGTATAAAATTATTCAAATGATCAGATGCATTGATGATACCATATAATAAACAATGAAGATTTATATAACCTAATAAATTATAAACGCATGTAATATGGTGTCTGAAGTTGGAATATAGGGGACATTGAAAGAAAAAATGCACAATAACCTCTCTAGATGTACCCCACGCACAGGAAGGGTTATCAACCATGTGATCTTTGAAGACTGATTATTTCTGAAGGCATAGAAATTGTTTACATTTAAAAATGGCTGTATGATATTGAAGAGATAAGTTGGAGTGCAGTTATTGATGATTGTAAACATTATTGTTCGTTTATGATTTTGTCTTCTTGAGCTTAATGACTGTAGTTGTGTTTCAGTATTTTAACGTGATGAGGAGTACCTCTTTGGAGACCCGTTATTATACGAATAACTTCAAGTTGGACAGATTCGATAAGGTCAGACTCAGTTTTGGTACAGTTGTCCCACACAACATCAGAGTATTCCAATACTGGTCTAATATATGAAGTATACAACGTTTTTAATGTTTTCCTATAAACTGATTTTTTTTAGAACACGAAGTATACTTAGTCTAGAGTTAGCTTTATGATAAATATTTGAGATATGTTCCATCCATGTTCCTTTACTATTAAATGTTAGGCCTAGATGATTGTGATATTCATGTTGTGCAATACAATTATTGTTAAATATAAGATGAAGATGAATAATATTTAACCTACGAGGAAATTCATAGCTATTGTTTTATTAGGATTAAAGAGAATTTGCCATTGATCAGCCCATTCAGAAATTGAAGCTAGATCATCATTAATCATTTTAGTAGGTGTATAGAGGTCATTGTTATTGTGTACTATAACATAACGGGAGGTGTCAAAGAGTTTTATATTAGAAGTTATATTATTGGTGATGTCATTAATGAACAGAAGAAATAGAAAGGGACCAAGGACAGATCTTTGAGGGACCCTGCAGATATAAGTCTATTGCTTGATTTATAACCTTCAAAGACAACTCTTTGTTTTCTTTCACCTAGGTAAGCTTTGAACCAATCAAATGATCTACCTTTAATTCCATAAGTTTTTAATTTGTGTAAGAGACCTGAATACCATACTCTATCAAAAGCTTTACTTATATCACAGAAAACAAAGCGCAAGTCTTTACCTTGTTCTAAATTACTACTTATAGTACATTTGCATTATAAATATCAGTTAATTGATTTACTGTTGAGTCAATGGGTTGAAAATCTAACTGGTGTTCACTTAACATACTATGATTAGAAATATAAAAGTTTATTTAAAAATAATCTTTTCCAACATTTAAATAAAGACAGATGTAACAACAATGGGTCTATAATTATTGAGGTCACTGATTTCACCTTTTCCATAATAGAGTGCAGTAGCATTGGCAACTTTTAAAATATCTGGAATTTCACCACTAGATAATGTTTTATTGGACAATAGTTTCAGTGGATAAACTAAGGATGGCGAAATATGTTTTACAATAATTGGTAAGATACCATCAGGTCCAGCTGTTTTGTTTTTATTAAGAATATGTCATTCGTCAACAATATCCTGCTCATTTATATTAATATCAGATAGTTCAAAATCGGTCAGGGGAGGTAACTCAAGTAGGTTAATGTCTACACTATTAGAAGCAATGTTAGTAAAGAACATTACTTTCGACCTATATCGAGTTTTCTAGTCGCTTCCTCTGATCATCCCTCTCTCACATCCTAGATTTTGACATTACTATCCAGATTTAACTTTCGACCTATATCGAGTTTTCTAGTCGCTTCCTCTGATAATCCCTCTCTCACATCCTAGATTTTGACATTACTATCCAGATTTAACTTTCGACCTATATCGAGTTTTCTGGTCACTTCCTCTGATAATCCCTCTCTCACATCCTAGATTTTGACATTACTATCCAGATTTAACTTTCGACCTATATCGAGTTTTCTGGTCACTTCCTCTGATCATTCCTCTCACACATCCTAGATTTTGCCATTACTATCCAGATTTAACTTTCGACCTATATCGAGTTTGCTGGTCGTTTCCCCTGATAATCCCTTTAGGCCCTCAGCATCACCTCCGTGTGGTGCAGCTGAATTATTTTTTCTCTGTCGTATCTCTAAACTCGTTTTGAAAAAATGTTAATACCTTGTGTATTTCAATGTTTAGTGTTGCCTGTATATGTCTACTTTAGTGTAAACTGCGATGAAAATGCTATTCAGGTCTCTGATACTGCAGAACAATGTTCAGTGCTCACTTATTGTTGAAATGATATTCAATTGTTTTCTAAATTCTTTATTCCTTTACTTATTCGTAATTATTGATATGATATCATGGTAACTAACACATTACATAACAGTCTAAATAAAGTTAATTATTTTTATATTGTCTTATAAGCAAACTGTGGCTTTGTATCACAAAACATATTGATACAAGGAAGTTTTATGACAGCAGTCAATCTGAAACAACAGGTACTCTTCCTATTTTATATAAATAAGTAATTGAATCAAGTAATTGTCATTGTAGTGTTAAAAAGAGGTGTTTATTCTGATCTGCTATTGGTAAGAGTGTATCTACAGCAGCGATGAGGCATTGAGCAGACCTTGCTGATAGTAACCTACCCAAGCCTTGGAAACACTCCATTACGCCACACCGTATTGACTAGTATGTCATTGGAATATTGTATGTCATAAGGATTGAAAACCACACTTTACCATCAATTAAGACGTACAGCCAGAGATTTTGATAGGCTGTCCAATCACCTGCTCCTATGTATCCTGTGATCATCTTTATTAACATGTCCTGTCTATCCTCACGTGTTCCTCTGTGTTATGTAATGTTATACAAGTCGTAAACGTTATGTACAAATATTTCTTTATTTTTATTAACTGTGATATATAATACTGAACAAAAAAACAATTACAAGGACAATATATCGATCCTTCAATGGGACATCCATAAAATGCACGTGCCAATAGTACAAGCAGATATCAATGGGTACAATTTCTACAGGGTAATCAACGCAGAGACAACATCATACAGCTCGTTGTAGGACTCGGCGGTGATACTAGGGACATCATACAGCTGTTTCCTTAATTGATCTAGGACTTGTCTGGGATACTAGGGACATCATACAGTTGTTTCCTAGTTCTAGGACTCGACAGTATTTTCAATGACATCATACAGCTGTTTCCTTAATTGTTCTAGCACTCGGCAGTGATGCTAGTGACAATATACAGCTATTTTCCCGTTCTAGGACTCTGCGGTGATGTTAGGGACAGCATACAGCTGTTTCCTCGTTCAAGGACTCGGCGATGATGTTAGGTACACCACAGAGCCTTGGCATAGTATCAAAATGTGCCTGTATACAAAAACTACCCTGAAATAGTGTCAAAATGGTTCTGGATAACAAAACCACATTGACAATTGGGAGTCTAGTGTATTTCAATTAACCCACATGAATCAAATGGCAGGTTTAAACTCTCCAGCAACTCACCCATACATTCAGGATCAAGTTACAGTCATTAAAACCCACTGCAAGACGACGTCATTTGTAGTCACATTACAAACTTAAATGATTCATTCAACGAAATCCATCAGGAACAATGTTTTTATCAATTGTAATTCAATTCAATAAAGTCACTTTGACTTAAATGATCATCAACTCTCAATGAAGCCATTCAGAGATTAATTAATCCATTTTGACTGCAGTTGCGTCAGAGTTGAGTTCCTTAACTTCAGAGGATTATCTATTAAAGTTTTCCATAGGAAAGTATACTCTCATGCTTTAGACTCAATCCCTCCCTACATTAACTATAACACTGTCCCTTCTCTTTGCCTCAGAACAACTCGGTTACACAACTCTAGTTTCTTTTCAAAACGTATGTTAGAAAGGAATAATCCAAACTGCCTGTTTTTCTCTTTGCCTGAATGAAATCTATACCCGACCTGAATTGGTTGTCCAAAATATGTATTTGAAATACAGTGCAGGCAGAAAAGAAAACATTATCCCAGGTCAAAAGAGAAATAGTGCCAGTATTAATTCAACTAGGTGTGTGCTAACTTCTTATTTAAAGAATATAGCCGCTTCCTTGTGTGGCCCTCTTGTCGAAACTTGTGTTTTCTTCTTCGTCTATCAGTATCCCTGCCTTGTATACTACTTTTCCATTTAATATATAGACCCTCTCTTCAATATTTCTATCTTGAAGATGACTTAATACAATGTATGTTATATTTGTTTTATCTAATATGTAAACAAACAAACATGGGCCTTATTTTCGCCTGTCTTGTATAAAATGATAGTGTGAAGTTTACCTAGATCAGTCAGCTGACATTTCTATTGTTACTATTGATACTGTTGTTACTATTGATATTGTTGTTACTATTGATACTGTTGTTACTATTGATACTGTTGTTACTATTGATACTGTTGTTACTATTGTTACTTTCACGTCAATTTCCATTGTATTACTGTCATTTCATGGACATATCAATACCTATGATTTAACATTCATTTTTGTATTGATATCGATATTTTTGCCTATGAAATTTTATATGTATACTGACAATAAGGAAAGGGCTACTATAGGCTATGTCTGTTGCCCAATTCCTATTGTAATTAAGACATGAACAAAGTAATCAGAAGAAAACTTTAATTCAAAGAAAACAATCTTAAAAAGAAAAGGAACGCTCCTTAAATTATATAATTGCTAATAACACGCTTCAGTAAAGTCCTAATGTCCACGTTACAGATTTCTTGTAAATAAGGTTTCCAGACTGTTGATATAGAAAACAGTTGCATTGTAGATTTGGTATCTAATGTCATTGATCGAGGTTTTGTTTGCAGTATTGTTAGTAGTCATAATCTACATACTGATGCTTTATAAGTTATTCATCATTACGTTAAATATTCGAGCGTGCTGTAGCTGTTTTCTTCTGTTATGTAGTTATTTTTACGGTCTCTTTGAGTTTCTGTTGGTATTTTGTAAATGACTTCCTCTTACTCCTTTAAATTAGTGCTGTTTTGTATATTTTCATGTTTTTTCGTGTCTAGTTTATATTTGTATTTTGTTACCGTGTCGCTAGTATCATCACCGATATCATCATAAAAAAGGTTTGTTATACTACTGAGTTTAAAGTCGAGTCACTAAACCGCTAATTGGTTTAAACTCGACATGAGTGCAAATTCTCTTTACTGAGCGTTTGATATGGTCATTGAACTGGAACAATTGTACGCTTGCGTCAGCCGCAGGACCAGCTGGGATAGCCAGGATGACTGTCTAACATTCTTCATTATACGGCCGACAGGGGGCAGTGTCATAAGTGAAGGTTCCTGTTTGTAAACCACAAGCTCTAGTTTCTTTTTAAAGCAGTGAACACGACAGTAAGTTTATTTCAACAAATATAGGCCACCGACAACTGTCGAATCAAGTGTTTGTTAATGGATAGTATTGAGATTATATGTACTACCTCACTGAAGTATAATCTGCGGAAAAGATATTAACTGTTAGGATTTCTCTCTACGGTACGTATGTTAAGCTTTGTTGTTTTTTTACAGTAACCTATATGTTGTTGTGTCACATACATAAACAGTACCAACAGGTGCGATAGATCTTGTATATAAATATTTTATGGTAGAATCAACACAAACAATAAACAGGTAATATACTTTGTTTTTTATCTAACATTTTCATACCTATCCTGTAAATGTCGAGTTAAATGCTGTATATTTTGTCGTTAACATAATACATCTTTATGAATTGTGTACAGCACACTCATTTTACACACCTACACACATGTACACATACGGGTATGTCGTCGCTGTCAGGTTACGGGTGTTAATCTTAAAGTATTGTAGATACGCGTTAAAGTCATTTCCTGTTTGACTCAAAAATCTTACACGAAGGCTCATGGACTAGGGGTATTATAGAACAGAATGTGTTTCCTTGCCATATTTTTGTTATCTTTGTTATCAGGACCTTACATGACCTTACCTTTGTGTTAAACCCATGATCAGGTCACTACTGTACAAGGACATGTTTTAATCAGACCTTTATCATACTGTATCATCATGTTTGACGTAAAGCCACAGTAATATGTACTACAAATGTTTACATTAGCCTGCAGACCATTATCACCCGTCCCTATCTCGACATTGTATTTGTAGATCAACTGTGCACTCACTTATCAGAAAAGTATGTATTTGTATAACGCAGAAGTCGTGTTTTCTTAGTCATCCTTTGTTATAGCGCCATGTTATTAATATTGAACATGTCGTATTTCCACCTCAGGAATTTCCAAAGACTACTTTGTTTTTATAGCCTTACCGTGCAGGTAGGTGTTACGGGAGAATTACCTGGGATTTCTGTAGTGACAGTGCGTCATATAAAATTTATAACACGGGTAGGCTTAATGAGAACACGCTTTGTACTGAGAACCCAGGGTCGGCGTCTGTGTCTGCATAAATATATGTACAAGTTGTTTTTTATACCTGGAATAAAGTGTGGTAATGGAGACGTACGAGGTCAATTAAATAACTGTATTTATATCGATATGTGTCATCGTTAAGTTTAGCCAATCTCTGCCTGATAATTACATATTTATGTCGATATAGATCGTTAAGTCTAGCCATTCTCTGTCTGATAATTACATATTTATGTTGATATAGGTCGTCGTTAAGTTTAGCCAATCTCTGTCTGATAATTACATATATATGTCGATATAGGTCATCGTTAAGTTTAGCCACTCTATGTCTGATAATTACATATTTATGTCGATATAGATCATTAAGTTAAGCCATTCTCTGTCTGATAATAACATATATATGTTGATATATATATAGGTCGTCGTTAAGTTTAGCCATTCTCTGTCTGATAATTACATATTTATGTTGATAAAGGTCATCATTAAGTTAAGCCATTCTCTGTGTGATAATTACATATTTATATCGATATACAAATGTAGGTCGTTGAGTTTAGCCACTCTCTGATAATTACATATTTATGTCGATATAGGTCATCGTTAAATTTAGCCACTCTGTCTGATAATTACATACTTCCCTGTTCGCTTATACAAGTGTGTAGAGTAGATATGTGTGGGTATTTTATGATAGTTATGATAGACGCCATGGAAAGAGCTTATATAGTCAAATCCTGTTGTTGAATCGCTTTCTTTTATCAATACAATACCTGTTTGAAATGGATTAAATGAACATTATATAAACCATCTTATAGTTCGTCCTTATAATAAACATGTACAAATCCGCTTTTATGGATGGACTCTTTTCTCTAATTATTACGCCAATGTATCAGCCAATCAAAAGCGATATTACAAATGACGACGTCAATGTTTAACCTTATGGACCAATAACATATTTCTTAAGTCATTAAATATACCGTAACAAGCAAAATCAAACTTTTAAACAATCGTGAAACGAGTAATATATGATATGTTACTATCACTTGATTAATTAATATGATTGGTGCATGCTATTATGTTAAATGTGTTTCAGATAATAAATATAAATATAAAAAAATGTATACCTGAGTCATCTACATGTACATGTATGTACTGTACACACACAGTAGCCGGACTTTGTACCGAACAAGGTGTTCTTATTAGTCATACCGTTATAATCAACCGCACTTACTAATGAAAATTTAAACACGCACGCACATGTGCATACGTTTACACGTGACCACAATAACGACTTGTTTAGCCTCCGTAAAACAGCAGTGAGTCAAATCAACATCCTGAATGTGTAAGCAAATTGACGAGTGTAGTTGAGCCTCGAAACCTCTGATAAATAAACACCTGTCTAATTAAAACATCACAGATAATGCTTACACCAAAGACACAAGGTCCTCTTTATAAACCACATGATAATTCATTACTGACTTTAAACCACTACATTATCAGCGCCATACGTAAATATTGGCTAAATATGTTCTTACATATAAACAGTAATAGCATGAAAAATACAGAATGCATGACTGGATTTCATCTTTGTAAATTCTTTCAATGCAAACTCACAAAAACATAACAGCAGAGGAGTTGTCTTCGCTTGTTTTAGGTCCTTATTTATTACCTGACGTTTCTCAATGTTCTCTTTTTCATGGACACGTATTTCTGGAATAAGGAAACATTTTCAGGGTCAGTATAGTGATGACAGTGAAGCTGAGGACAGATATTAATACTAGGTGATACAGTATTAAATATGTAGGATAGGTACTGCTATCAACCTCATCTTAACATTCAGTTTCACGCTTGGATGAATATCTTTAGAGGTGTCGCTTTCATTACGCGGACAATAATAGTTATCAATAGGCGTAAGAAGTTTATTTTATGATGTTCATTTTGTGATGTAAATTTCGTTTACCGTGTGTGTGTAGCACATGTCAAGGGATAATAAATTGAGGTTACTTAAATGTCGAAACATACTTATTTCTTTTCTCGGGTTAAAACTACATATTTTAATATGACCATAGTTGTACTATTAATATATGGTTTATTTTAACATATATTTGTTTTTAAATCCACCCATAAAATAACGAAAACAAAGTATTCATATAAACTCATATGACCTTAATCCCTGAATGGGAGTATTTATAATGATGAACACTTGTGGATCGGTTTGTCTGGTAGACGTAAATCTTCCAGTTTAATTCGGTATGGAATGTAAGGTTTTCCACTACTACAATAAGTGTCTGTAATACGCTCTATCTAATTAATTAACGCACGTGCATCTCCGACACGTTACAAGATGTTAAAGGACGTGGATGTTTCATGTAGCATACACTTCCCAGGTCAGATGTATACCAGGGAGACTTCGGAAACATGTGCAATACATTAGATACAGAAATGTTTCATGTCAATGCTGCCAATATGATATCAAACAAATGCTCTCATAACGTTCGTTAGGGGAACTACTTCAGCCATGGCCTGTATACATGCGTTTGTATAAACTATCGTATACATCGATAGGTATATCATATACTTCTGTGTGTAAACTATGAGAATTTATGATGTGTATATATGTATTCATCTTTCTTTTTTGCATATGTTGTAGGTCCTAGTGTAATTATATGACGCCAGTGAAAGTAGGCCTTTCGTAAACTACCGGAAACCGGACGGGGTGTTACCATGACAACAACTATGATGATGAGTGTGGGATGATCTCGTAGGAAGAAGTACTTGAATATTTCTTCATCGGATTTTGTGATTATAACATTTTAGATAAGTATTATGAATAAGATGGCCGAACAAACCGAATCGTTTGCCTCTTATTGGGCATTTTCTGCAAACAGCAGTAATGTCACAAATCACTTCGACGCAGATGCCTTTATCATTGAGAGAAACAACCAGAATGCATTGCTTTTGCTCCCGGTGATTATCGTCGTTGGAGTTCTGATGTTACTGGGATTTGTGGGTAATTGTCTTGTCTGTTACGTTTATAACTCGCCGACAATCAAAAAAAGGAAGACAACCAAAAGAGTGTTTATTCTGACTCTAGCCATCTTCGATATATTGAACTGCGTACTTGTGATGCCTTTTGAGATTTATGACATGAGGAACCAGCATTACTTCCAGTCTTCGGAGGTCTGTAAAGTGTTCCGGTTTATCGAGACTTCTCTTGTGCTATCATCCGGATTCATTCTTCTGTCCGTATCAGTTGATAGGTACGTGAATCTCGTTAAGGCCTCCAAACGTATCATCACACCAAGTAGAGCTAAGAAGCTCGGACTCGCCTGTGTTGTCGTAGCCATAGCCTTGTCCTGGCCAGTCCTAATTTTCGCGGGGACAGAAGAATTCCTCATTCTCGCTGACGGTATTAGCACAAATCTGACAGCTACAGAATGTACGACGTTTAGAAATGACTATGAAGGATTTATGAATGACAATATCTATAATTTGTTCTTAATTGCCACTTTTATTAGCGCCTTAATAACTCTTATTGTGATATACATTCTGATTGGATTAAAACTCTATCGTCGACGCCGAGGGTCCGTCAACAAAGGAGGACTTATGTTTCTATCCAGTACCAATGAAGGGAAGAGTTTGACAGACGGGAAACCCATAAAGAGAAACAATGTACGCAAATCCAGTTTGGGTTACGCCATACGACGCAGCAAACCGAAAGCACAAGGATCGACCGTCATGTTTTATTCCGTAACAGTGGTGTTCATCCTAGGATTCTTACCCCATCTTACTGTGCGCACTTTAAAAATGCTCAAAATGGCGTTTACGGAAAGCCACTCGTTTGACTCGACGGAAATGATCTATAATCTCCTAGTGAGGTCCTACATGATCAACAGTACTGCTAATCCCTTTATTTATAGCATACTCAACGTTAGATTCAGGAAGGATCTCATAGCTTCTTTTAAACGGTGCTTCTGTTTACATAGATTACGACGCACACAATGAAAACACGTGTATTGATCTATAACTTTATAATAAAAAATGTTTATTTTCATAAAACTTGTAGTTTCAACGTTTTATGTTTTCCTTTTGTGTATTTTTGTATATTGTATATCTTTTCACTTTAAAACGTCCATAACTATGAGTTATTCTAATATCATGGAATGATACATTGTTAGTCATTGGTCAATAACCATGAGTTATTCTAATATCCTGAAATAACACGTTGTTAGTCATTGGTCAATAACCATGAGTTATTCT
The DNA here is from genome assembly GCF_902652985.1 of Pecten maximus. Taxonomy (NCBI): domain Eukaryota; kingdom Metazoa; phylum Mollusca; class Bivalvia; order Pectinida; family Pectinidae; genus Pecten; species Pecten maximus. The sequence goes on along the minus strand of NC_047017.1, from coordinate 12,041,311 downwards.
ATTATCCTGAAATAACACGTTGTTAGTCATTGGTCAATAACTATAAGTTATTCTAATATCATGTAATGATACGTTGTTAGTCACTAGTCAGTAACCATGGATGACCCTAATATACCTATCATTAATACGTTTACATTCATTCTTTGCTCATTCCAAAAACTGTAATCTGCAGTGTAAGCCGTGTTAATTGTTATTCATTTCTTGATTTGTTTGATTGTCAGCAGTATTTACTAATTTGGTAACCCTGTTTTATTTTACCTTTCCAGCCCCTATCATCATGTCATTATTTATTGGTTCATTGGGTTGATTTTAAGCCATACTTTGTAAATAGGTAACCCTGTTTTATTTTAATTATCCAGCCCCTATAATCATGTCACTATTTATTGGTTCATTAAGTTGATTGCCAGCCATACTTTTATTCCTTTAATCTACAACGTCATTTTATATAAAGGGCACATGCCTGTCTCTGATAAATAACAACACAATGTGTTTTTGTGCTTTCCCGGCTAGTCGCTTAAATGAGACCTTTTCTCTTAGCAATAAGATTGTACATTAAATATATAATAAACAATAGTTATACTGTATGCCGAATAATGAATATAAAAACATACGACTATCGCCTCATTCTTGTACATGTACTTGTATGTGGTGGCATGGACCAAAATTCAGAAGCGGAATTATAAAAAAGTCACCCCTCAGAAAAACTTGAACAAAACTTTAACATTATCATTATGGATATAAATTGTATTCGAACATTCATCTAGTTTTCTAATCAAATATTCGAATATTCGTTTTCAGTTTAGAAATTTGGTATCTTTGGTTTCATACATGTTGATATATCTATTCATTTTCAAGGCGGCTGTAAAAAGACTTGATTTATATTATAGATGTCTTTAAGGACTACCAGTTCAAAAATAACATAAATATTAAATGAAAATTAACCGTTTTGTAACATTGCCCCGGAAGACACACGGTACGGCAAATATACCATATAGAAACTCCGCTGTGTCTATTAATAGAACATTAGAGATTTCCACATATACCAAAATGATGGATGGGAGAGAGTTGTCATACAGGTCAAGAGGTACTCTGGGTGTCTTCGCGAACAGTTTCTTGTTTTAGAATTATACACAAATGGTATTTGGATTAATAAATAATAATGAACGATATTTCATATAACCGACGGTGTATTCTCAGATTTTCCGTTTCTGTTCAGCAATTCCATATTTTCTTAACGTCGTCAATACCATACACAAGGTAAAACAACACTAAAAAACAATGATATAATTGAGCAATCCTACATCGTCATGTGACAAGGGTGATTTAGATACACTATTTTTGTATATATTTACTTAAACTGTCAAAATTTGCCATTTACATTGTTGATTGTTGTTGATATGGACAAAGGTACGTCTGTTGTTAATGACGTGTTTCTTTGTTCGTATGGTATGATTGTTTAAGGCACGTCCTTTTTAAGAGTTAACGCCCATCTCAAACCTATCCTTACCCGTTTCCTGCATTTTTGACTTGTATCTGTTACATATAAAAGCACGCGCAAAAGGTTCTCCATACTTATCCCAGTCTACCCACTTTTCTCTCTTTTGTCTTTACCTTTAAAGGCGCAAGGTCGTAGCAGCGGACGTAAAACCTGTTCAATAATAACCTATATATATATATATGGTCAACAAGTTTTACGCCGAGTCCTTTTTGCAGAGAACATGTAGGTATACCACCTTGTATACATATGGCCCTATAGTCACTATACGGCAGTAAATAACTAGCACAGGGATATGGGGAAATCACGGGATGTATTTTAACAATTATTGGATTTTGTAGTAGTGTACCCAGCATTCTTATATTGGTCTTCACGGGTCATGTGACGTTTGTTATATCCTTATTGTTTTTGTCTGTTAATAAAATTCTTTTGATTTGTATTTCGGAGTTTTAGTCATATTTTCATGGTATGATTTAACACGTGACCTTAGATTCGCGAACATTACACAATCCGGACCGGAACATATATGTGTGCCTGCCGAAAAACATATGACAATACATGGGATGTACCCGGAATTATTTCTCCGAGTTATATACGTAAAGTTTGGATATATAGAAGAGCTGACTTTTATCGTTTTAATAATCTGTTATCTGAGTATAATTGGGAAAATATGATTTCAAATTGCGATTCTGTAGATTTAGCTTGTGATCGTTTTACCGATTTATTTTTACAATTTGCTAATCAATGTATCCCCTCTAAAGAAGTTTCTATTAGACCTAATGATAAGCCGTGGATGAATTCGGAAATAAGGGAAAATATCAGATTCCGTGATAGGTTATATAAAAAGGCCAAAACGACAAAACGCGATCCGGATATTAGGAAATATAAAGACCAGAGAAATAAAGTTAATAACATGAAAAAAAAAATGAACGCTTAATCTTTTATGAAAATGTTCATGGTCTTATTGACGAGTATTATAGTTCGGATCCTAAATCTTACTGGCGACTTGTTAAACGTCTTATGAAATCCAATATGTCAACTGAACAGATTCCAACTCTTATAGATACTGATTCTAATTCTCTAGCCATTACAGACTCCGAAAAAGCTAATCTATTAAATAAATACTTTTGTGGCATTACCAGTCTTGATGACAGTGAACATGTATTACCATTTTTTCCCTCTAGAACTAATAATACATTAAGTAATATAATAGTTACACAAAGTGAAGTTAAAGATGTTTTAAAAATACTGAAACTCGGCAAGGCATCTGACCATGATGGAATCAGCCATCATATGTTGAAATATAATGTTGAGTCTGTTTGTATACCATTAACATTGTTATTTAACTTATCCTTATCAACATGTGTTTATCCAGATGTATGGAAAACTGCAAATGTTATGCCTCTATTCAAGAAAAATGATAGGTATTCTGTAACTAATTATAGACCAATTTCTCTTTTATCAACAGTAGGAAAAGTGTTCGAGAGAGTTGTGTACAAACATATGCATAATTTTATGTTAGAGAATTCATTGTTTTATCAGTATCAGTCAGGTTTCATGCCAGGTCATTCCACTGTTTTTCAGTTAATTGAACTATACCACAAAATCTGTTTGGCCCTCGAAGAAAAAAAGCACACGTGCATGATATTTTGCGACATTTCCAAAGCTTTTGATCGTGTATGGCATCGGGGACTTATTACTAAGTTAAAATCATATGGTTTTACTGGTGAACTTATAAAATGGCTTGAAAATTATCTTTCAAATCGTAAGCAGAAAGTCTTTATAAACAATTCATTTTCATCTCTTAGTACGATTAAAGCAGGGGTGCCTCAAGGCTCGATTCTAGGACCTCTTCTATTTCTGATATACATAAATGATATAGCCGATTTTCTTGAATCAGTTTCTAGACTCTTTGCAGATGATACTTCTCTTTTAGTTTCCTCCCACTCCTGTCAAGAGATAGAGCAAATACTTAACAGAGATCTTGAAGTATTGAACACCTGGGCTAAAACATGGTAAGTTACGTTTAACCCTAATAAAACCGAAATGATTTTCAATTCTAATTCAAACGAAATTGAAGCAGACCTTGATATTGTTTTTGATGGAATTTTTGTAAATTTTACCGAGACTCATCGGCATCTTGGTGTATTAATCAGTTCATCTGCTAAATGGGGAGATCATGTTCATTCTATATATAAGTCCGCTATGAAAAAGATCAATATGTTAAGGAAATTGAAATTCATATTAAAACGAGATGCTCTACTTAGAATTTACAAAACTTTTATTTTACCTATCTTAGAATACGCATGTGAACTTTGGGACGGGTGTTCAATATCAGACTCTATAAAATTAGAATTAGTCCAACGTGAGGCAGCACGAATTATCACTGGTTTACCATCATATGTAAATGTTTCAGCTTTATACTCAGAAACGAGCCTTGAGACACTCTCTGAGAGACGAAAACGAAGAAAATTAAGTCTATTCTACAAAATGGATAGGAACTTAACTCCACATTATCTTAATTCTCTTCTTCCTTCAAATGTCGGCGATACTAACAACTACATCTTACGAACTAACAATAATTACAGAATTCCCCACTACAGACTCTCCCTTACTACCTCCTCCTGTATACCTTCATCTCTACACATGTGGAATGACCTGGATGAATCTACTAGATCATCTCCTTCCTTGGCAACTTTAAAAAAAAGTATATCCAGGTCTGATGAAGACAAATACCCAACATTTTATAATTTTGGTGACAGAAAGACAAATATTATCCATACTAAATTACGACATAGATGCAGTGCATTGAATAATGATTTGTTCCGTGTAAATCTCATAAATAGTCCAGATTGTAGTTGTGGAAATCGTTGCGAGAGTGCCTATCATTATTTCTTTGAATGTGAAAAGTATGTAAATTGCAGAGGCGTTTTATTTGACAATTTAAGAAACTTAAATATTAATATAACATTGAATACTTTATTGTATGGTAACAATCTGTATGCCGATAATGTAAATCTAAATATTTTCAGACATGTACATTATTTTATAAAGTCCAGCAAAAGATTTTAAGATATACATTCGTACAATATATACATGTATATAATGTGTTATATTTCATTAATATTGTCTAGGCCAATAAATATTATATTGTATTTAGGAGAGGGCGTCAATAAGTTGACATAACTTGTGCCTTATCCTTTTGTTCACTTAATTGACAATAAAATATGTTTAAACTTATGGGATGTATACGTTAAAAAAATATTCCTACTTGCATATCAGCCTATCGAACGAATATAATTGATTGTCTTGCCGAAATATTGTTATCTAAATTAATTTGAGTTTATCTGTACAGACCATGACAGTTTCATTTCCTTGTATGCCCACGTTGTGGTATAATAAAGCGGCATTTGTCGTGTTTTCATAAACACTGACAGGTAAAATTGTTAAGTATGACTGTTATGATATAAAAGGGGATCAATCATAATGTTAGATATGTTTCAATTTATAGATTAAGATATTGTTATCATTTCCCGTTCATTGTTATATAATTAATTTTTCTTTGTTTTCATGGTAAATACTCAAATGTGATTGGTCGAAAAATTCTTTTCATTCTTCTATGAAAGAAATTCCGAGAATGGCGCGAAAAATGTGACGTCACAATACGACAATTGACGTTGCGTATTGTTTTGAGAAAAAGAATCCCATTTAAAACCATTGAATATGAAATATGAAACAAATTTTGTTTGCAAACTGTATGAATCCGCGTAGCGGATTCTTACAGAAGTTTGCAAACAAAATTTTTTAGTTTCATCGGGGTATGAAACAAATTTTGTTTGCAAACTGTATGAATCCGCGTAGCGGATTTTTACAGAAGTTTGCAAACAAAATTTGTTTCATACCCCGATGAAACTAAAAAAAATTGACATCAATGCTTAAATGATTTTAAATACTAAAAGCAAAGCTGTTTATCTGGAACAGCCTCGTGTTATATGTTGCATATTGTATATATACATGTAAAACAAAAACAACAACAAAACTGTTTTTGCCTTACTTTCGATAGGATTTAGATGTTAGATTTCCGAGTTTTCTCTATCATAGCTAATTGTAAGGTCCATCATGAATTTGAGACACTATCAGGATTCTTCTACTGCCTACCTTGACTTAGTGTAAGTGATATTTAGGCGCAGTGATAACACCATAAAAATATATAAAACATGATAACATCATAACAAATATATAAAACATGATAACATCATAAAAAATAAATAAAACATGATACAAAAATCTAGAAACATGATAACATCATTGAATATATTAAACATTATTAATTATATACAAAAAATATATAAAATGTGATAACATCATAAAAAAATATATAAAACATTATAACATCATGCAAAAAATATATAAAACATGATACAAAAATCTATATAAAACATGATCAATGCATACAAAAAACATGTAAAACATGATAACATCATAACAAATATATAAAACATGATAACATCATACAAAAGTCTATATATAACATGATTAATGCATACAAAAAACATGTAAAACATAACAACATACAAATATAGATATATTAAACATGGTTGCATTATACAAAATATAGCAGTATACGAAATATATAAAACATTATAACATCATACAAAAAACATATACAACATGATAACATCATTGAATATATAAAACATGATTAATTATATACAAAAAATATATAAAATGTGATAACATCATACAAAAAATATATTAAACATGATAACATAATAAGATATATATAACTTGATAACAGTAAAAAATGACGTAGCTGTTTTTAACGTCGTTGTTTGACTGTGATACATGTGATACATACCACAATTTAAAGATACATTCAAATTAATTCTTAATTATTGCATGATTTCTAATAACCAAGCAACATTAACAATCTATAACATAGGACGGTGGATCGACTTGGTCTAGGTACTAAACATGTACCTGTTTAGTTTGTATGTGTACTAAACATGTACCTGTTTAGTTTGTATGTGTACTAAACATGTACCTGTTTAGTTTGTATGTGTACTAAACATGTACCTGTTTAGTTTGTATATGTACTAAACATGTACCTGTTTAGTTTGTATGTGTACTAAACATGTACCTGTTTAGTTTGTATATGTACTGAACATGTACCTGTTTAGTTTGTATATGTACTGAACATCCTTCCATTGTATTGCTTCTACACGGAAGCCAATTTTGTAAAGATGGACAATTTCAGATTGTATTCGTTTATATACATTGTACGTAGAGGAAAAGACATTAATCACATGACCGCTATCTTACAGGAGTAACAACTTATCCCGGTCGGGGTTGAATAGGAGACAATAAGATACCTTATAAGGACATCACACTCACGATTGTATTAGTCGACGTCATCTTCGTGTACTTGTCCGGAAACGAACACTACAAGACGTGTGATCACGTGATCATACCACTTAAGAACAAAGACACAGGTCCGTACATTACCCCGGAAAAGTATAGCAAATTCGCTTATACGGAGTTATCATTAGTACGCCGAATTGCTCTCTCTCTCTCTCTCTCTCTCTCTCTCTCTCTCTCTCTCTCTCTCTCTCTCTCTCTCTCTCTCTCTCTCTCTCTCTCTCTCTCTCGCATTTTCCCTTTATTAGGACATATAACATCATATGACAAAGCATAAAAGAAGGCGGATATACTCACCGGGCAGACGCCAGTTTCCACACCATAGGGGACACCACATCAGTACGTGTCAAGAACAGTTCCACGAAAACCATTAGCTGATAGTATATTATAAACCATTCACATATAAACCCAAACATTTAGAAATACAGGTAACAATGCATATAGATATACGAAGAGAAAACAAAGTATATAATAGGTAATAAATGTAGCAGAATGAGTCAGTGGTAAAGGGCATCATTTACTACCGCTGTACCACCAACAAGTCAAACAGAGCCAAAGAGATAACAAAACACTAACTTTGTATATTATGTATGTATATGATACTGATGAGTCGGAAGACTGAAAGTCAATAAAGAACTTGAACTAGAACAAAAGGACAAAGCCTCAACGACCTTATCCAACAAACATCTGAATACTGCCTCATGGAATTAACACGCAGTACATCCGAGGAACCAGCGTATCCTTGATGCTGGAGGGGCAATTACAAATTACAGCCAGCGACAACTTGCTTAACAGTTTGGGATCGGTATATATAAGTGATAGTGTCATTAGTGTCTTTTGAAACTAATGATTTAAGAGCATATATTGAAATATTATTTATTAAATGAATATTATCATTAACTAAATTGTAAGAAACAAATAATTGTCTTTGTTTTTGTTTAAAGTTAAGACTATGGCATGTATTTAGCCAAATCTATACAACTTGCACCGGAGTTCAGTCAATTTAGAGTTACGGTTCCTTATGGTCTAGCTCAATTTGGTCCACCTCGGTAATGATACCACCTCGCTATTAAGACCACTTTGACCCGGACCCCCAGGTGGTCTTAATAGTGAGGGTTCACTGTACAGTTTGTAATGTGCTAAAATGGATATATATTATCATTGATTGATAAAAATAAATCTGCCTGATCTATCATGAAGGAGTTAGTAAGTCTAAAAAACAGTTGGTCACCGGCAAACATTGGATCCGGGATTTTTCGTGTGATTCAGTTTAAAGTGTATCACCATCCGCTGTAAAATACAAAATAACAAATTATCGTATTAATGTGTGAAAAGAAAAAAAACGTGGACCGATATATTATGGAAACGGAAGGAAATCCTGAAATCTAAACCGGAAAATATTATAGAGCGTGTAATATCCGTGAACTATAGTTGAACTCTATATTTTAGAGAGACAAGGTCATTGCTGCATAATCATCTTGCCTTCATGTGTTCAATTAAGGATTGATCCTTATATTTATATTTTTTGATATTTTGTCTTTGACAAATAGGGACTTGTACAAGTCTACCACGGAACTTACCGAAATGTACGTCATCACTCTTCGTCTACATATGGTTAATACTTTTAGGATTTCTTTCGTGAACAAACTTAATAGCGAATTAAAACAAGTATTAGTTTTAAAGGAATTTATTTCATATAAATATGATCACTTTTGAAAAGGAATTAAAAAAGATATAGTCCAAGCTCAACAAATGTATTCCTACGCCGGACTTGATATAGTTCATTGAAAAATGACTCGAGTTCACTGTGGTAGGTTCATTGAGTCTGAATTGAGTGGAAATATAAATATTCAATTTTAAAGTTTGACTATATAGTTAAGACATTCTACGTCTGTTTTGATATTATGTTCGTCGATTGCTGTCACATACAATAGGCCGTACATCCTAAAAATATTGCTGACGTCACGTTCCAATTCTGTCACTTGTAAGCATATATCAATTTAAGGGAACCAATGTTTGTTGCAAATCAATCGAGGACAGTTACCTTTCAAAGATTTGGGTAGCAGAATTTTTATTAGATTTACACAAATTAATCAAGAAACTTGACCTCGGTTGTCTGCACTCACACACCAATCAGATACCAGTCTATTGGTTATCATGTGTACTGTACTGGCCAATTAGCTATGTGGTATGTTAATTATATAGAAATTAATACGGCTAAAGGCGACCTCAACATTCCTAATACATATCTGATGAGCTTCTCGGAAATCATATTTAGGAAAATGTTTTAGCTGAAACTAAACATTTTATAGGGTGCTACTACATCCAATCTAGTACGGATTTAAAACGAACGCTATAAGTAGATGGTCAGGATCATCTCCTATGTTGTAAACAAAACAGACGACATGGAAATCATATAACCATGAAGGTCATTTTAACTCATTTTGTTTTCGTTTTTGTTAGATTTAGCAATCAAACTTGTCTAAGTTAATGTAGGATGTTTCCAGGTAACGATTTGTGAGAAAATACCACGAGTACGTCATCTTATCAAGTATGTGGTCACAAGTGGACTTGAGACATTGTTCTTATGGCGACTGATGAAAATGAAAATCGTTCAAACGACAAATCCTGAGACACTGCTTGAGAAAGTACTTATCATCTATATACTTGGTAACTCAAATAGATGTCCGGCTACATTGTGAAATCTTACAACATTGTCAGCCAACCACAGTGTCATTGGAGGGGGATACAACTGTAGGGGTTTACAACGTGACAGTGTGAACTCCTTACAACATTGTCAGCCAACCACAGTGTCATTGGAGGGGGATACAACTGTAGGGGTTTACAACGTGACAGTGTGAACCCCTTACATCATTGTCAGTAAACTACTGTGTCATTGGAGGGGGATACAACTGTAGGGGTTTACAACGTGACAGTGTGAACCCCTTACATCATTGTCAGCCAACCACGGTGTCATTGGAGGGGGATACAACTGTAGGGTTTACAACGTGACAGTGTGAACCCCTTACATCATTGTCAGCCAACCACAGTGTCATTGGAGGGGGATGCAACTGTAGGGGTTTACAACGTGAGAGTGTGAACCCCTTACATCATTGTCAGTAAACTACTGTGTCATTGGAGGGGGATACAACTGTAGGGGTTTACAACGTGACAGTGTGAACCCCTTACAACATTGTCAGTAAACTACTGTGTCATTGGAGGGGGATACAACTGTAGGGTTTACAACGTGACAGTGTGAACCCCTTACATCATTGTCAGCCAACCACAGTGTCATTGGAGGGGGATACAACTGTAGGGGTTTACAACGTGACAGTGTGAACCCCTTACATCATTGTCAGTAAACTACTGTGTCATTGGAGGGGGATACAACTGTAGGGGTTTACAACGTGACAGTGTGAACCCCTTACAACATTGTCAGTAAACTACTGTGTCATTGGAGGGGGATACAACTGTAGGGTTTACAACGTGACAGTGTGAACCCCTTACATCATTGTCAGCCAACCACAGTGTCATTGGAGGGGGATACAACTGTAGGGGTTTACAACGTGACAGTGTGAACCCCTTACATCATTGTCAGTAAACTACTGTGTCATTGGAGGGGGATACAACTGTAGGGGTTTACAACGTGACAGTGTGAACCCCTTACAACATTGTCAGTAAACTACTGTGTCATTGGAGGGGGATACAACTGTAGGGGTTTACAACGTGACGGTGTGAACCCCTTACAACATTGTCAGTAAACTACTGTGTCATTGGAGGGGGATACAACTGTAGGGGTTTACAACGTGACAGTGTGAACCCCTTACAACATTGTCAGTAAACTACTGTGTCATTGGAGGGGGATACAACTGTAGGGTTTACAACGTGACAGTGTGAACCCCTTACAACATTGTCAGTAAACTACTGTGTCATTGGAGGGGGATACAACTGTAGGGGTTTACAACGTGACAGTGTGAACTCCTTACAACATTGTCAGTAAACTACTGTGTCATTGGAGGGGGATACAACTGTAGGGGTTTACAACGTGACAGTGTGAACTCCTTACAACATTGTCAGTAAACTACTGTGTCATTGGAGGGGGATACAACTGTAGGGGTTTACAACGTGACAGTGTGAACCCCTTACAACATTGTCAGCCAACCACTCTGTCATTGGAGGGGGATACAACTGTAGGGGTTTACAACGTGACAGTGTGAACCCCTTACAACATTGTCAGCCAACCACTCTGTCATTGTAGGGGGATACAACTGTAGGGGTTTACAACGTGACAGTGTGAACCCCTTACAACATTGTCAGCCAACCACTCTGTCATTGGAGGGGGTACAACTGTAGGGGTTTACAACGTGACAGTGTGAACCCCTTACAACATTGTCAGCCAACCACTCTGTCATTGTAGGGGGATACAACTGTAGGGGTTTACAACGTGACAGTGCGAACCCCTTACAACATTGTCAGCCAACCACTCTGTCATTGGAGGGGGTACAACTGTAGGGGTTTACAACGTGACAGTGTGAACCCCTTACAACATTGTCAGCCAACCACTCTGTCATTGGAGGGGGATACAACTGTAGGGGTTTACAACGTGACAGTGTGAACCCCTTACAACATTGTCAGCCAACCACTCTGTCATTGGAGGGGGGTACAACTGTAGGGGTTTACAACGTGACAGTGTGAACCCCTTACAACATTGTCAGCCAACCACTCTGCCATTGGAGGGGGATACAACTGTAGGGGTTTACAACGTGACAGTGTGAACCCCTTACAACATTGTCAGCCAACCACTCTGTCATTGTAGGGTTATACAACTGTAGGGGTTTACAACGTGACAGTGTGAACCCCTTACATCATTGTCAGCCAACCACTCTGTCATTGTAGGGTTATACAACTGTAGGGGTTTACAACGTGACAGTGTGAACCCCTTACATCATTGTCAGCCAACCACTCTGTCATTGTAGGGTTATACAACTGTAGGGGTTTACAACGTGACAGTGTGAACCCCTTACAACATTGTCAGCCAACCACTCTGTCATTGTAGGGTTATACAACTGTAGGGGTTTACAACGTGACAGTGTGAACCCCTTACAACATTGTCAGTAAACTACTGTGTCATTGGAGGGGGATACAACTGTAGGGGTTTACAACGTGACAGTGTGAACCCCTTACAACATTGTCAGTAAACTACTGTGTCATTGGAGGGGGATACAACTGTAGGGGTTTACAACGTGACAGTGTGAACCCCTTACAACATTGTCAGTAAACTACTGTGTCATTGGAGGGGGATACAACTGTAGGGTTTACAACGTGACAGTGTGAACCCCTTACAACATTGTCAGTAAACTACTGTGTCATTGGAGGGGGATACAACTGTAGGGGTTTACAACGTGACAGTGTGAACTCCTTACAACATTGTCAGTAAACTACTGTGTCATTGGAGGGGGATACAACTGTAGGGGTTTACAACGTGACAGTGTGAACTCCTTACAACATTGTCAGTAAACTACTGTGTCATTGGAGGGGGATACAACTGTAGGGGTTTACAACGTGACAGTGTGAACCCCTTACAACATTGTCAGCCAACCACTCTGTCATTGGAGGGGGATACAACTGTAGGGGTTTACAACGTGACAGTGTGAACCCCTTACAACATTGTCAGCCAACCACTCTGTCATTGTAGGGGGATACAACTGTAGGGGTTTACAACGTGACAGTGTGAACCCCTTACAACATTGTCAGCCAACCACTCTGTCATTGGAGGGGGTACAACTGTAGGGGTTTACAACGTGACAGTGTGAACCCCTTACAACATTGTCAGTAAACTACTGTGTCATTGGAGGGGGATACAACTGTAGGGGTTTACAACGTGACAGTGTGAACTCCTTACAACATTGTCAGTAAACTACTGTGTCATTGGAGGGGGATACAACTGTAGGGGTTTACAACGTGACAGTGTGAACCCCTTACAACATTGTCAGTAAACTACTGTGTCATTGGAGGGGGATACAACTGTAGGGGTTTACAACGTGACAGTGTGAACCCCTTACAACATTGTCAGTAAACTACTGTGTCATTGGAGGGGGATACAACTGTAGGGGTTTACAACGTGACAGTGTGAACCCCTTACAACATTGTCAGTAAACTACTGTGTCATTGGAGGGGGATACAACTGTAGGGTTTACAACGTGACAGTGTGAACCCCTTACATCATTGTCAGCCAACCACTCTGTCATTGTAGGGTTATACAACTGTAGGGGTTTACAACGTGACAGTGTGAACCCCTTACATCATTGTCAGCCAACCACTCTGTCATTGTAGGGTTATACAACTGTAGGGGTTTACAACGTGACAGTGTGAACCCCTTACAACATTGTCAGCCAACCACTCTGTCATTGTAGGGTTATACAACTGTAGGGGTTTACAACGTGACAGTGTGAACCCCTTACAACATTGTCAGTAAACTACTGTGTCATTGGAGGGGGATACAACTGTAGGGGTTTACAACGTGACAGTGTGAACCCCTTACAACATTGTCAGTAAACTACTGTGTCATTGGAGGGGGATACAACTGTAGGGGTTTACAACGTGACAGTGTGAACCCCTTACAACATTGTCAGTAAACTACTGTGTCATTGGAGGGGGATACAACTGTAGGGTTTACAACGTGACAGTGTGAACCCCTTACAACATTGTCAGTAAACTACTGTGTCATTGGAGGGGGATACAACTGTAGGGGTTTACAACGTGACAGTGTGAACTCCTTACAACATTGTCAGTAAACTACTGTGTCATTGGAGGGGGATACAACTGTAGGGGTTTACAACGTGACAGTGTGAACTCCTTACAACATTGTCAGTAAACTACTGTGTCATTGGAGGGGGATACAACTGTAGGGGTTTACAACGTGACAGTGTGAACCCCTTACAACATTGTCAGCCAACCACTCTGTCATTGGAGGGGGATACAACTGTAGGGGTTTACAACGTGACAGTGTGAACCCCTTACAACATTGTCAGCCAACCACTCTGTCATTGTAGGGGGATACAACTGTAGGGGTTTACAACGTGACAGTGTGAACCCCTTACAACATTGTCAGCCAACCACTCTGTCATTGGAGGGGGTACAACTGTAGGGGTTTACAACGTGACAGTGTGAACCCCTTACAACATTGTCAGTAAACTACTGTGTCATTGGAGGGGGATACAACTGTAGGGGTTTACAACGTGACAGTGTGAACTCCTTACAACATTGTCAGTAAACTACTGTGTCATTGGAGGGGGATACAACTGTAGGGGTTTACAACGTGACAGTGTGAACCCCTTACAACATTGTCAGTAAACTACTGTGTCATTGGAGGGGGATACAACTGTAGGGGTTTACAACGTGACAGTGTGAACCCCTTACAACATTGTCAGTAACTACTGTGTCATTGGAGGGGGATACAACTGTAGGGGTTTACAACGTGACAGTGTGAACCCCTTACAACATTGTCAGTAAACTACTGTGTCATTGGAGGGGGATACAACTGTAGGGGTTTACAACGTGACAGTGTGAACCCCTTACAACATTGTCAGTACAACTACTGTGTCATTGGAGGGGGATACAACTGTAGGGTTTACAACGTGACAGTGTGAACCCCTTACAACATTGTCAGTAAACTACTGTGTCATTGGAGGGGGATACAACTGTAGGGGTTTACAACGTGACAGTGTGAACTCCTTACAACATTGTCAGTCAACTACTGTGTCATTGGAGGGGGATACAACTGTAGGGGTTTACAACGTGACAGTGTGAACCCCTTACAACATTGTCAGTCCAACCTACTGTGTCATTGGAGGGGGATACAACTGTAGGGGTTTACAACGTGACAGTGTGAACCCCTTACAACATTGTCAGCCAACCACTCTGTCATTGGAGGGGGATACAACTGTAGGGGTTTACAACGTGACAGTGTGAACCCCTTACAACATTGTCAGCCAACCACTCTGTCATTGTAGGGGGATACAACTGTAGGGGTTTACAACGTGACAGTGTGAACCCCTTACAACATTGTCAGCCAACCACTCTGTCATTGGAGGGGGTACAACTGTAGGGGTTTACAACGTGACAGTGTGAACCCCTTACAACATTGTCAGCCAACCACTCTGTCATTGGAGGGGGATACAACTGTAGGGGTTTACAACGTGACAGTGTGAACCCCTTACAACATTGTCAGCCAACCACTCTGTCATTGGAGGGGGTACAACTGTAGGGGTTTACAACGTGACAGTGTGAACCCCTTACAACATTGTCAGCCAACCACTCTGTCATTGGAGGGGGGTACAACTGTAGGGGTTTACAACGTGACAGTGTGAACCCCTTACAACATTGTCAGCCAACCACTCTGTCATTGGAGGGGGATACAACTGTAGGGGTTTACAACGTGACAGTGTGAACCCCTTACAACATTGTCAGCCAACCACTCTGTCATTGGAGGGGGATACAACTGTAGGGGTTTACAACGTGACAGTGTGAACCCCTTACAACATTGTCAGCCAACCACTCTGTCATTGTAGGATTATACAACTGTAGGGGTTTACAACGTGACAGTGTGAACCCCTTACATCATTGTCAGCCAACCACTCTGTCATTGTAGGGTTATACAACTGTAGGGGTTTACAACGTGACAGTGTGAACCCCTTACATCATTGTCAGCCAACCACTCTGTCATTGTAGGGTTATACAACTGTAGGGGTTTACAACGTGACAGTGTGAACCCCTTACAACATTGTCAGCCAACCACTCTGTCATTGTAGGGTTATACAACTGTAGGGGTTTACAACGTGACAGTGTGAACCCCTTACAACATTGTCAGCCAACCACTCTGTCATTGTAGGGTTATACAACTGTAGGGGTTTACAACGTGACAGTGTGAACCCCTTACAATCATTGTCAGCCAACCACTCTGTCATTGTAGGGTTATACAACTGTAGGGGTTTACAACGTGACAGTGTGAACCCCTTACAATCATTGTCAGCCAACCACTCTGTCATTGTAGGGGTATACAACTGTAGGGGTTTACAACGTGACAGTGTGAACCCCTTACAACATTGTCAGCCAACCACTCTGTCATTGTAGGGTTATACAACTGTAGGGGTTTACAACGTGACAGTGTGAACCCCTTACAACATTGTCAGCCAACCACAGTGTCATTGGAGGGGGGTACAACTGTAGGGGTTTACAACGTGACAGTGTGAACCCCTTACAACATTGTCAGCCAACCACTCTGTCATTGTAGGGTTATACAACTGTAGGGGTTTACAACGTGACAGTGTGAACCCCTAACAACATTGTCAGCCAACCACAGTGTCATTGGAGGGGGATACAACTGTAGGGGTTTACAACGTGACAGTGTGAACCCCTTACAACATTGTCAGCCAACCACTCTGTCATTGGAGGGGTTATACAACTGTAGGGGTTTACAACGTGACAGTGTGAACCCCTTACAACATTGTCAGCCAACCACAGTGTCATTGGAGGGGGATACAACTGTAGGGGTTTACAACGTGACAGTGTGAACCCCTTACAACATTGTCAGCCAACCACTCTGTCATTGGAGGGGATACAACTGTAGGGGTTTACAACGTGACAGTGTGAACCCCTTACAACATTGTCAGCCAACCACAGTGTCATTGGAGGGGGTACAACTGTAGGGGTTTACAACGTGACAGTGTGAACCCCTTACAACATTGTCAGCCAACCACGGTGTCATTGGAGGGGTTTACAACTGTAGGGGTTTACAACGTGACAGTGTGAACCCCTTACAACATTGTCAGCCAACCACAGTGTCATTGGAGGGGGATACAACTGTAGGGGTTTACAACGTGACAGTGTGAACCCCTTACAACATTGTCAGCCAACCACAGTGTCATTGGAGGGGTTTACAACTGTAGGGGTTTACAACGTGACAGTGTGAACCCCTTACAACATTGTCAGCCAACCACGGTGTCATTGGAGGGGGATACAACTGTAGGGGTTTACAACGTGACAGTGTGAACCCCTTACAACATTGTCAGCCAACCACAGTGTCATTGTAGGGTTATACAACTGTAGGGTTTACAACGTGACAGTGCGTACCCCTAACAACATTGTCAGCCAACCACAGTGTCATTGGAGGGGGATACAACTGTAGGGGTTTACAACGTGACAGTGTGAACCCCTTACAACATTGTCAGCCAAGCACAGTGTCATTGGAGGGGGATACAACTGTAGGGGTTTACAACGTGACAGTGTGAACCCCTTACAACATTGTCAGCCAACCACGGTGTCATTGGAGGGGGTACAACTGTAGGGGTTTACAACGTGACAGTGTGAACCCCTTACAACATTGTCAGCCAACCACAGTGTCATTGGAGGGGGATACAACTGTAGGGGTTTACAACGTGACAGTGTGAACCCCTTACAACATTGTCAGCCAACCACAGTGTCATTGGAGGGGGATACAACTGTAGGGGTTTACAACGTGACAGTGTGAACCCCTTACAACATTGTCAGCCAACCACTCTGTCATTGGAGGGGGATACAACTGTAGGGGTTTACAACGTGACAGTGTGAACTCCTTACAACATTGTCAGTAAGCTACTGTGTCATTGGAGGGGGATACAACTGTAGGGGTTTACAACGTGACAGTGTGAACCCCTTACAACATTGTCAGCCAACCACAGTGTCATTGGAGGGGGGTACAACTGTAGGGGTTTACAACGTGACAGTGTGAACCCCTTACAACATTGTCAGCCAACCACAGTGTCATTGGAGGGGGTACAACTGTAGGGGTTTACAACGTGACAGTGTGAACCCCTTACAACATTGTCAGTAAACTACTGTGTCATTGGAGGGGGATACAACTGTAGGGGTTTACAACGTGACAGTGTGAACCCCTTACAACATTGTCAGCCAACCACTCTGTCATTGGAGGGGGATACAACTGTAGGGGTTTACAACGTGACAGTGTGAACCCCTTACAACATTGTCAGCCAACCACGGTGTCATTGGAGGGGGTACAACTGTAGGGGTTTACAACGTGACAGTGTGAACCCCTTACAACATTGTCAGCCAACCACAGTGTCATTGGAGGGGGATACAACTGTAGGGGTTTACAACGTGACAGTGTGAACCCCTTACAACATTGTCAGCCAACCACTCTGTCATTGGAGGGGGATACAACTGTAGGGTTTACAACGTGACAGTGTGAACCCCTTACAACATTGTCAGTAAACTACTGTGTCATTGGAGGGGGATACAACTGTAGGGGTTTACAACGTGACAGTGTGAACCCCTTACAACATTGTCAGCCAACCACAGTGTCATTGGAGGGGGATACAACTGTAGGGGTTTACAACGTGACAGTGTGAACCCCTTACAACATTGTCAGCCAACCACAGTGTCATTGGAGGGGGTACAACTGTAGGGGTTTACAACGTGACAGTGTGAACCCCTTACAACATTGTCAGCCAACCACGGTGTCATTGGAGGGGGTACAACTGTAGGGGTTTACAACGTGACAGTGTGAACCCCTTACAACATTGTCAGCCAACCACGGTGTCATTGGAGGGGGATACAACTGTAGGGGTTTACAACGTGACAGTGTGAACCCCTTACAACATTGTCAGCCAACCACAGTGTCATTGGAGGGGGGATACAACTGTAGGGGTTTACAACGTGACAGTGTGAACCCCTTACAACATTGTCAGCCAACCACGGTGTCATTGGAGGGGGTACAACTGTAGGGGTTTACAACGTGACAGTGTGAACCCCTTACAACATTGTCAGCCAACCACAGTGTCATTGGAGGGGGATACAACTGTAGGGGTTTACAACGTGACAGTGTGAACCCCTTACAACATTGTCAGCCAACCACAGTGTCATTGTAGGGTTATACAACTGTAGGGTTTACAACGTGACAGTGCGTACCCCTAACAACATTGTCAGCCAACCACAGTGTCATTGGAGGGGGATACAACTGTAGGGGTTTACAACGTGACAGTGTGAACCCCTTACAACATTGTCAGCCAAGCACAGTGTCATTGGAGGGGGATGCAACTGTAGGGGTTTACAACGTGACAGTGTGAACCCCTTACAACATTGTCAGCCAACCACGGTGTCATTGGAGGGGGTACAACTGTAGGGGTTTACAACGTGACAGTGTGAACTCCTTACAACATTGTCAGCCAAGCACAGTGTCATTGGAGGGGGATACAACTGTAGGGGTTTACAACGTGACAGTGTGAACCCCTTACAACATTGTCAGCCAACCACAGTGTCATTGGAGGGGGATACAACTGTAGGGGTTTACAACGTGACAGTGTGAACCCCTTACAACATTGTCAGCCAACCACTCTGTCATTGGAGGGGGATACAACTGTAGGGGTTTACAACGTGACAGTGTGAACCCCTTACAACATTGTCAGCCAACCACTCTGTCATTGGAGGGGGATACAACTGTAGGGGTTTACAAACGTGACAGTGTGAACCCCTTACAACATTGTCAGCCAACCACAGTGTCATTGTAGGGGTATACAACTGTAGGGGTTTACAACGTGACAGTGTGAACCCCTTACAACATTGTCAGCCAACCACTCTGTCATTGGAGGGGTATACAACTGTAGGGGTTTACAACGTGACAGTGTGAACCCCTTACAACATTGTCAGTAAACTACTGTGTCATTGGAGGGGGATACAACTGTAGGGGTTTACAACGTGACAGTGTGAACCCCTTACAACATTGTCAGCCAACCACAGTGTCATTGGAGGGGGATACAACTGTAGGGGTTTACAACGTGACAGTGTGAACCCCTTACAACATTGTCAGCCAACCACAGTGTCATTGGAGGGGGTACAACTGTAGGGGTTTACAACGTGACAGTGTGAACCCCTTACAACATTGTCAGCCAAACTACAGTGTCATTGGAGGGGGATACAACTGTAGGGGTTTACAACGTGACAGTGTGAACCCCTTACAACATTGTCAGCCAAGCACAGTGTCATTGGAGGGGGATACAACTGTAGGGTTTACAACGTGACAGTGTGAACTCCTTACAACATTGTCAGCAACCACATGTGTCATTGGAGGGGGATACAACTGTAGGGGTTTACAACGTGACAGTGTGAACCCCTTACAACATTGTCAGCCAACCACTCTGTCATTGGAGGGGGATACAACTGTAGGGTTTACAACGTGACAGTGTGAACTCCTTACAACATTGTCAGTAAACTACTGTGTCATTGGAGGGGGATACAACTGTAGGGGTTTACAACGTGACAGTGTGAACCCCTTACAACATTGTCAGCCAACCACAGTGTCATTGGAGGGGGGTACAACTGTAGGGGTTTACAACGTGACAGTGTGAACCCCTTACAACATTGTCAGTAAACTACTGTGTCATTGGAGGGGGATACAACTGTAGGGGTTTACAACGTGACAGTGTGAACCCCTTACAACATTGTCAGCCAACCACTCTGTCATTGGAGGGGGATACAACTGTAGGGGTTTACAACGTGACAGTGTGAACCCCTTACAACATTGTCAGCCAACCACGGTGTCATTGTAGGGTTATACAACTGTAGGGGTTTACAACGTGACAGTGTGAACCCCTTACAACATTGTCAGCCAACCACAGTGTCATTGGAGGGGGATACAACTGTAGGGGTTTACAACGTGACAGTGTGAACCCCTTACAACATTGTCAGCCAACCACTCTGTCATTGGAGGGGGATACAACTGTAGGGGTTTACAACGTGACAGTGTGAACCCCTTACAACATTGTCAGCCAACCACAGTGTCATTGGAGGGGTATACAACTGTAGGGGTTTACAACGTGACAGTGTGAACCCCTTACAACATTATCAGTAAACTACTGTGTCATTGGAGGGGGATACAACTGTAGGGGTTTACAACGTGACAGTGTGAACCCCTTACATCATTGTCAGCCAACCACAGTGTCATTGGAGGGGATACAACTGTAGGGGTTTACAACGTGACAGTGTGAACCCCTTACAACATTGTCAGCCAACCACAGTGTCATTGGAGGGGGATACAACTGTAGGGCTTTACAAAAATGGTCTCATAATGCTTCTATGTTCATCGTGATAATTTTTAAATATTGTAATGATAAATTATTTTTCCGTTGTTCAGAGCAGAAATAATGATGCGCCCCATCTCAGCAAATTGGGGTCATCTTAAACAAGCTGATCTTTTGAAAGTAAGAAAACATTTCACAAAAAAAAAAAAAAAAATAATAATAAAATAAAAATTGCTAGTCCACGTGTTACTTTGTATAAATACATTTCTGGGTAGCATGATTATTTTTATCAGCTATCAGCATTAATGGAAATCTACTGCGACAGACACGGTGCCTGAAACGTTCTGTCGTCCACATCTATATATTGTACACAAAATATAACTAATATCAAACAGAGCGTTGTTCACTAACTTGACAATACAGATATTATGATAGCGTCACGGATTTTTTACTCAAGTTTCTATACTTAAAATACAACAAAATGTCTTATTTTACCCCACAGCTATTGAAGCTGTGTCATATTAAATAAACTACTTATACTGACATTATACTAGGGTTCAGATTCTGGACCTACACTGACCCACATTAGGACCTGGTGCCGGTCCGCGCCGTCCTGCCTCTACATATATAGATATGAGAACATTTGTTCATAAAGTATGTGCTTCATCCTGAAGGACCGGTATCTTCCGCTTTATTACACGAAACACTGAAGTCGCCTGGACGACTCGATATCTCCACTTGATCATGTGATGTGTTCAATGAGGCCGAGACCCGGTCACAAACAATACAAAAGCTATGTTTTAAAGTTTGTTTCTGGACTTGGACAGGAACAAGAGTTTATTCGGAATTAAAGAATTAGACCAATTACATATATCAGTCAAGAGGTTGTCTAAAAAAAGAAGAGGTTTTTTTTATGATTCTGGTGTAATCATCGAGCAAACATTTACAAGATTTTTTTTTCTTCCACCCCCATTTTTTAAATTTTCACACGGGCCAGTTAACCAAAATTTGGTGCTAAACATGAATTGCAAATATCGTTATATGTATGTGTTAGTTTACTCCTCTAACACCAAGGGTTAGTCGGAATCCCCGTGTCTCATTCCCAAAAGTGTAAATGATTATTTTTCGCTTACCATATCTTTCCTGCTAAACAACAGAGAATACCAAAAATACTATGAATATCGACATCCTTAATAAAAATCCAGGAAACGAAATCAAATAAGGAAGAATAATATAAATTTGTCATGGA
Organism: Pecten maximus; assembly: GCF_902652985.1. NCBI lineage: Eukaryota > Metazoa > Mollusca > Bivalvia > Pectinida > Pectinidae > Pecten > Pecten maximus. The sequence goes on along the minus strand of NC_047017.1, from coordinate 12,019,077 downwards.
GACTTTTGAAAAAGTACAAAGACAATACGACCAGGTCTCCAATAGAGTAAGCGTCTTCATTAGTCACCACAATACACGTCTAGGGTCACCCGCCATACACGTCTAGGTCAAACTGACGTCACCCGCCATACACGTCTAGGTCAAATTGACGTCACCCGCCATACACGTCTAGGTCCGATCGACGTCACACGCCATACACGTCTAGGTCCGATCGACGTCACCCGCCATACACGTCTAGGTCAAATTGACGTCATCCGTCATACACGTCTAGGTCAAATTGACGTCACCCGCCATACACGTCTAGGTCAAATTGACGTCATACGCCATATAGATCTAGGTCAAATTGACGTCACCCGCCATACATATCTAAGTCAGATCGACGTCACCCGCCATACACGTCTAGGTCAAATTGACGTCACCCGCCATACACGTCTAGGTCCGATCGACGTCATCCGTCATACACGTCTAGGTTAAATCTGAGTTATGCTACATTTTAAAACTGAGAACTAATTTGGTGACAACAGTACCATCAAACATTTTATAAACATCAAACATGTCTGACGTCATATTGCACAAGGAAATAGATTATTTAAATTAACAAGGGATACATTCAAATAAGTATTTTAATCAAACAGCTTAGTTGCTTGTTGTCCCTTTGGTTACGCTGTAAGAAAATATCGAGGAAAGCGGTTGATGTTTAAGAGTCTGTGGTGTCCTTGATTTCAAGTTCTACAAGTAGACCCGATCGACATGGCCAACAAAATTGTGTTTTGCTATCTAAAGATAACACAATGTACGTATAGATGAAATTTAAAGACTTTACAACATGTATGTTACTTGTTCGGATAAACTTTACAATATCGTCAGCCACGTATGAAACCAAAACCAGTCTACAATCCTCTACAATCCAAAACTCGACAACTCGGTCAAAGTCTGTAGTTTTTGATTACAAGATGGGAATATAAAAATCTAAGTACAAGATGTAAACACTAATATCTGAATATAAAACCTAGGAGACTATAATCAAATCCGATATCAGATGTAGATATTATATTTCAATAACAGATTGAGATTTCATAGCCTGTTAACTACTCTTTATTACACACGGGTTAATTAATCAGAGGTATACATCATATGAGATATCATAGCCTGTTAAATACTCTTTGTTACGCACGGGTTAACAAAACGAGTTGGGAACATATATTCTAAATCAGAGGTATATATCATATTAGATATAACTGTTCTTTATTACACATGGGTTGACGTACTCTAAAGCAGAGGTATACATTATATAGCAATCGAATGAATTTTGTTTTCTGTGTCTTATATTCGGAACCATCACACACTACTAAAACACAAGTATGATAAAAAAAAGTTTATCAGCAGCAAGGGTTGGATTCAACTGCTTGAAGATACCAGGAGTTACTCCCCTTAGCGTAGAGTATTTTAGTCACAGTGTAACAGTTAGTAAACGACTTTGCCGTTCTTCTTCTTCTTCTTCTTCTTCTTCTTCTTCTTCTTCTTCTTCTTCTTCGACTGTGTGCATGAACGTACTAGGGATATGGGTACTGAACATTTCTTTGATTCAAATCAATCGACATCTGTATTCAATAAACTAAACTGGGCGACAAAGAATTACGAATATTTTCCCGATGAGATCACGATGATAGATTTAATGTTCTAAGAATAAATTGGGGATGGGAGGGGCATATTTCAGCCACTATATATACCTACAAGTTTATTTTTGGACATCACGGTCACCATCGTCAAACTGAGATTATCATACTTTTTCACAATACTTACCGATAGAAATAGGACCTGTGATACTGATCAACGACACCCGCCATATCCTAGGTCAACTCCGGGTCAAGTCACATTCTCAGGTTATAGCATGAGTCGAAAATGGTACAACTATGCATATCAACAAGCATTGAACAAACATGTCCTCACATCACACAAGGGAACACGTCTGTCCCCACGTCTGTCCCCACATCACACAAGGAACACGTCTGTCCCCACATCACACAAGGGAACACGTCTGCCCCACATCACACAAGGGGACACGTCTGCCCCACATCACACAAGGAACACGTCTGTCCCCACATCACACAAGGGAACACGTCTGTCCCCACATCACACAAGGGAACACGTCTGTCCCCACGTCTGTCCCCACGCCTGTCCCCACATCACACAAGGGGACACGTCTGTCCCCACATCACACAAGGGAACACGTCTGTCCCCACATCACACAAGGAACACGTCTGTCCCCACATCACACAAGGAACACGTCTGTCCCCACATCACACAAGGGAACACGTCTGTCCCCACGTCTGTCCCCACGCCTGTCCCCACATCACACAAGGGGACACATCTGTCCCCACATCACACAAGGGAACACGTCTGTCCCCACATCACACAAGGAACACGTCTGTCCCCACATCACACAAGGAACACGTCTGTCCCCACATCACACAAGGGAACACGTCTGTCCCCACATCACACAAGGAACACGTCTGTCCCCACATCACACAAGGAACACGTCTGTCCCCACATCACACAAGGGAACACGTCTGTCCCCACATCACACAAGGGAACACGTCTGTCCCCACATCACTCAAGGGAACACGTCTGTCCCCACATCACACAAGGGAACACGTCTGTCCCCACATCACACAAGGGAACACGTCTGTCCCCACATTACACAAGGAACACGTCTCTCCCCACATCACACAAGGGGACACGTCTGTCCCCACATCACACAAGGAACACGTCTTTCCCCACATCACACAAGGGAACACGTCTGTCCCCACATTACACAAGGGAACACGTCTGTCCCCACATCACACAAGGGAATACGTCTATCCCCACATCACACAAGGGAACACGTCTGTCCCCACATCACACAAGGAACACGTCTGTCCCCACATTACACAAGGGAACACGTCTGTCCCTACATCACACAAGGGAAACACGTCTGTCCCCACATCACACAAGGAAACACGTCTGTCCCCACATCACACAAGGAAACACGTCTGTCCCCACATCACACAAGGGAACACGTCTGTCCCCACATCACACAAGGGAACACGTCTGTCCCCACATCACACAAGGAAACACGTCTGTCCCCACATCACACAAGGAATGGTGTATTTCCCCATGAGATCACCATGTCTTCCATATCATACAGAATACAGGCTGACGAGAAGGTGTGGATCTAAGTAGTTTATATTGGATTACATAACTTTACAAGAATCCTTATAAAGATTCTCAACTAAATCTTTTCCCAAATTTCTTACTTCAGTTCTCAGCACTACTGAATCTAAAATATGGCGGTACATTTTCCTGCACAGACTTAATGTGAAGGATATTTCTGATGGTAATACCATCTGTAGAGTAATTAATCTTGTTGGTAAATTCGACTTTCAAAAATTGCTGGAATTGCTGGAGTATTGTGACTATCTTTACGGACAGGCTTGAAATACCTTATTAGAGTATTTATCAAGTCTCCAAGCTAGTTTCGAAAGGTCAACTAAACATGAACAGTTTTAGATGATGTATCTTATTGTGTTCGTTACTCTGTGTCTGTGACGTGACAAACGAACTGAATATAAAATAGATTTAACACCGTAAACACCACGTGGGCTCTGTAGAATCACTATTCCAATCTTCACATTTAACTGTTACCTTGCTGGCATGTTTTAATGTGCGTGTCTGTGATACCATCCAGCGTTTAGAGTGGACTTTAATAAGAGGTGTAATAGCGTATGTTCGAATTAAAGATTATCAAAACATTGGTTCTTCAAATTCCGCGTTTTAATCTTTTCGGCACTTTGTTCCCTTCATGATAACAATAACCTTATATTGTATATGACATTTTATCATTCAGTTTACTCCTCCACAAATATTTACTGTCTTCAAATAAACATCAATAAACCTAGGTGGCAGATCGGTAGCCGACAAGTAAATAGTTATAGTCTTTAAACATACGTACTGATATTAATGTTCGAATGCTAGGACATGTTTATAAGTAACCAAGACACTCGATATAAGTATATAACGATACAAAGCAAAATTTATTTTCATGTATCATATTTTTATGGACAATTCAGATAGTATATTTATTTTGACAACTCAGATAGTTCATTCAGATAGACAACACTTCAATCTGACAAATGTAGCTGTCAGTCTCTATAAATCTTGAACACTTTAGAAACCGGTATTGAAGTATACAATAAACTGGTTGATGAAGGTCATGGGGAAGATTTATGGTCTACATCGTGAACTCATTTGGAAATATCCTGTTATGAAGTCACACTTGTTCGGCGATTTTTCATTCAGTGAGTGACAAAACCAAATTTGACCAAAATTTACATGTCGGGTATCGTCGATGAAACAGAAGACACGAAGACGGTTACTCTCCCGGAACACCAGTCGTGTCATCCTTGTATATTTTAAATGTTCTCCATGGTAGTCTATATTGTTTGTTTGTATTTTACCCTCGTTTCATCGATTTCGAGTTAGAGATGACGGTAACGGTATTGTTACCCTTGTTTCACCCATTTCGTGTAAGATATTATGGTGACGTATTTTTTTCTCACGTTTTTATTGATTTCGAGTTAGAGGTAACGGTATCGTGTAAGATATTATGGTGACGTATTTTTTTCTCACGTTTTTATTGATTTCGAGTTAGAGCTGACGGTAGCGGTATATTTTTGCCCTTCGATATTGAGTTAGAGATTGTGATCAATATATTCTCCGTTGCTTTTTTACAGAGTGAAGCAGTTTATGGACTTCTGTGACCCAATACCCATGTGTCACATGGATCTCTCTCCCCCCCCCCCCCCCCCCCCCCCCCCCCCCCCCCCCCTTCAAGCTATTGTGGTTGATTTTTTTTTTTTTAACATTTCGTTGTAGGTAATAAAATATTTCATTTTCATACTTCACTAAAGTCATAGCACGAGACTATCTCCACGATCTGCGTTCAGTGGTAAAGCTTGGTACGAACCGTATTTTTTTTTTTTTAAGATTTTCGAAGCTTAGGCGGTTCTAGGAAGAAAACAGATTAGAACTATATAAAACATGAAATCGTTCTGTGTGAAGTTTCCTACTAAAACATATAACCATTTGTTCTCGGTAACTCTTTCATTGATCCATTCATTAAGAAATAAAAGTGAAATTATGTAAAATGAGAAACAGGCCTCCTGCGAGAGGATTTTGTAAGATGGGTGAATTTAGGGCCCCCAACTCTGGCATCTCTCAAACGATACTGAGGGGATGAAAAAAAAGTGGTTCAAAATAATCACAGACCTGGATTTTCGAAACTGTATAATTCTACAGACACTAATGTCTATGGGAAAGAACCCTGGAAATCAAGAAAACATTTTAAACATCACTGCTTAAATTTTCAAATATGGCGTTAAACCGCGTGATTAAGACATGCATGTAACATAGGATATATAGTTTCATTACAGAGACGCGTGGGAGTTTATATCACATACTGGTGACACAACGGTCACTTGGATGACCACAGATGCGGACAACGTGTCCGAACTCGGGACATTATACCATTGAATTGGTTGGAGATAACAGTTTATGGCGCTCACAAGAAGACACTGTTATTGTGTATGTAGTATATAGATGGGAGGGTCACGGCGTCTATATACAGGACTCACTCACAGACTAAAATACCGATTGTAAAACCATTAATTTAATCAAGTAATAAACTGGTTGTTCTCGGACCTGGTCAAGCCAGAGTGTGAGAAACATACGAATTAGCCGTACCCTGGTCCACCAGCATGTCAACCCGAGTTCACCCGGAAGTGACGACCAAGCAGGAGGGGGGCGGGGAACAGGAGGGACAGGTTTGTCATGTATATTACGCCTGGCGTTATAACTTTTCTCTTCATATTTTAACAGTTGAATGTAAAATTTAATTGAACTATGACGATATCATGTCATTGAGTATGACCGACAATGCCCATCACAGACTCGTAGGTGATGTTAGGGACACCATACAGCTGTTTCGTCCTTCTAAGACTCGTAGGTGATGTTAGGGACACCATACAAATGTTTTGTCCATCTAAGATTCGTAAGTGATGTTAGGGACACCTTGCAGCTGTTTTGTCTTCTAAAACTCGTAAGTGATGTTAGGGACACCATACAGCTGTTTTGTCTTCAAAGACTCGTAAGTGATGTTAGGGACAACATACAACTGTTTTGTCTTCAAAGACTCGTAAGTAATGTTAGGGACAACATGCAACGGTTTTGTCTTCTAAAACTCGTAAGTGATGTTAGGGACACCATACAGCTGTTTTGTTCTTCTTAAACAAAACTCGTAAGTGATGTTAGGGACAACATGCAACGGTTTTGTCTTCTAAGACTCGTCAGTGATGTTAGGGACACCATACAACTGTTTTGTCTTCAAAGACTCGTAAGTGATGTTAGGGACGCCATGCAACTGTTTTGTCCTTCTAAGAATCGTATGTGATGTTAGGGACACCATACAACTGTTTTGTCCTTCTAAAATTCGTAAGTGATGTTAGAGAGACCATACAGCTGTTTTGTCCTTCTAAGACTCGTAAGTGATGTTTAGGACACCATACAGCTGTTTTGTCTTCTAAGACTCGTAAGTGATGTTAGGGACGCCATACAACTGTTTTGTCCTTCTAAAACAAAACTCTAAGTGATGTTAGGGACAACATACAACTGTTTTGTCTTCTAAGACTCGGAAGAAATGTTAGGGACATCATACAGCTGTTTTGTCCTTCTTAAACTCGGAAGTGATGTTAGGGACACCATACAACTGTTTTGTCCTTCTAAAACTCGGAAGTAATGTTAGGGACACCATACATCTGTTTTGTCCTTCTTAAACTCTTAAGTGATGTTAGGGACATCATACAGCTGTTTTGTCCTTCTAAGACTCGGAAGTAATGTTAGGGACACCATACAGCTGTTTTGTCCTTCTATAACTCGTAAGTGATGTTAGGGACACCATACAGCTGTTTTGTCCTTCTAAGACTCGTAAGTAATGTTAGTGACATCATACAGCTGTTTTGTCCTTCTAAGACTCATAAGTGATGTAAGGGACATCATACAGCTGTTTTGTCCTTCTTAAACTCGTAAGTGATGTTAGAGACACCATACGGCTGTTTTGTCCTTCTAAGACTCATAAGTGATGTAAGGGACATCATACAGCTGTGTTGTCCTTCTTAAGCTCGTAAGTGATGTTAGGGACACCATACAGCTGTTTTGTCCTTCTTAAACTCGGAAGTAATGTTAGGGACATCATACTGTGGTGAACCACTGTTGTGTGTTATGTTACCTGTCGTTCCGGACTGTCCGTCTTCCACTTTGTTTATTAGTCTCGACGTCAGGTAGACGTTTGTAAGTAATATACACCTAGGAGGTTTAGAAGCGTTCTAAAGATCCTGATTTTATAATAGGTGGCGCTAGTTTCCCTTTCGCGAGAGTATAAAAGGCGGCGGTCGAAACTAGATAGTGTTCACTTCTTCGTCTGACACGAACGAGATAAGGCCGGACAAAAGGTAATAGTAAAGATATAGACGTGCCTGAACAAGGCTTCCCTATATCAAAGTACTGTAGTGTGTATTTAATAACTTACGGTAGAGTACGGAGGCAGATGTGCCTGAGTAAGGCTTCCCTTCTCCGTGGGGACTCTAGTTAGTCTATGTGATCGGTACATCACATACGTTGTAAGTGTATTAATATCAATAGTCTTGGGTCTGCTCGTGGTTTATACGAAAGTGTCTGAGAGCCCCGAGTGTTGTACTGTACGTACATGTCTAACGTTAAATATATGCTAGGGAGTGCTCAGTAAGAAGTGAGTACTCAGTGAGTGCTCGGTAGAAGTGAGTGCTCGGTAGCAGTGAGTACTCAGTGAAGTGAGCGCTCGGTAAAAGTGAGCACTCAGTCAAAGTGAGTGCTCACTCGGTCAATGAGTGTTGAAACTCTCTTACCCTCATATATATAGTAATCATAGTTGTATAATGTGATATTGCCCTTAATAAACCCCAGATAGGGAAGATTCATTTTGGTCAGGGAGCACTCATTATTTCATGTAGAATATCATTCTGTTCTGTTAATATAAATAGCTCTGTGTTTAGGTATATTTGTATTTATACTGTAGGATTACTCAGAGGAACTGAGCAATCATTGTGTTATATTTCAACTGTATAGCTAGTTGGTACTTGATGTATATTACATAAACACAGCCAGGTCAGCTGTATATTTCTGTATATATTTGCACTGAGGACTCGAGTAAAACTAATTATATGTTAGACAATATGGATCATCAGTAGTGACTGATACGGACCCTGTAAACGTCACAATACAGCTGTTTCGTCCTTCTAGGACTCGTTAGTGATGTTAGGGACATCACACAGCTGTTTCGTCCTTCTATGACTCGTCAGTGATGTAAGGGACACCATACAGCTGTTTCGTCCTTTTAAAACTACATGTAGGAAGTGATGTTAGGGACACCATACACCTGTTTCGTCCTTCAAAGACCCGTAAGTGATGCTTAGGGTATGAAGTATTGATGACAGGAAGCGACCAAAAACAAAACTCGAAATGAAATGATAAAATTTTGAATGGGAGATGTAAAAAATGCCATAACTAATTAAATGATCATTTTCAATTCTACCATGTTTGCTATGCAACGCCACTTTTGATTGGTTTAAAACCATACGCTCGTGCCAATAATACACGCTCGTGAGTCATGGCTGTTACAAAGTTATATATCTAGTATTCACACAATATTAATATCACAGGGGCTTGGCACGATTTTCCAAATGATAGTCTATATATATATGTATATAGTATACATATATATATGGACTATCATTTGGAAAATCGTGCCAAGCCCCTGTGATTAATATATTATTACGGTTACTTTAGCCGAGTGGGCTAATGGGTTGGTCTCTCGGTAAATTTTTATCACGACGCGAGTTCGAATCCTACGAAGGCCGTTTTTTTCATAATTTTTTTTTAATTTTCAAAATCAATGCCATATGATGAATATTCTTGACCGTAGTACTGTAGTGCCTGTAAAGAAATGTATATTTTATCAACAAATAATGCAATACTCAAGAAATAAATTACAAGGTTTTCCCGGGGTTTCTTACCGTTTTTCTATTAGAAAGAGGTAGATCTCAGAACAAAACAGTACATGGTAGAATAGAAATAATCAACTTTGACTCGTGTATTGTTGCAGGATATACAACTAGGACTCGGATATTTTGCAATTTTAATCAATAACTCAGGCCTGCGGCCTTCGTTATTAATTTAATTGCAAAATATCCTCGTCCTCAATGTATATCCTGCAACAATACACGAATCATCGTTAATTATTTCTTAATTAATTTTATTATTTTGAACATTTCATTTCAAAATAACATCACTTATATAAGTTTATTCTGAACTGTATCACTATTGGAATGAATTAAAACGTCACGTACTGCCGTGCAGATTTACCCTCGGGGATTTAGATTAACATTGAACTTAAATCAAGGTCATATGCATGTCGTTTGAAAAGGCAGAAATTGATTATGTAATCATTGTAAACTGTGAGATCGACATATTTTGTAATCTCGGGAAGATCAATAATTTACCTCATAAAATCAATAAATTCTATATTAGGTACAAAACGTCATCTCTTCTTTATCAAAACATTTAGATGTATTTGTCAATAAAAAGTTCATAATGAACACGACACATGAGCCAGCCATAATATTACCAATGCTGCAAAGTAATAGTTTTCTATACAATCTGCCGCTCGAACACAGCCATCTTGGATGCCATAGTGATATTTACCAGAACAATCACTTTGTAACAATCAATGATCTATAGAATTGTTGTCAACTGTAACATCAGGTTTCACTTGAGGATAATTCTCAGCGTGTGTAAACACACTCGCAGCTTGATTGACAGATTTCTGTTTGGTGTGTGATAATATGATAGTGTGGTATCCTATTATCACGTGTCATGAATGAATCCCTTCCTTAAACGATCGTCATGACAACCACTTGCATTGGTAATTCCATCCATAGTATGTGGTGATAGCCATTTTTGTCGTTTCTCTCTCTCTCTCTCTCTCTCTCTCTCTCTCTCTCTCTCTCTCTCTCTCTCTCTCTCTCTCTCTCTCTCTCTCTCTCTCTCTCTCTCTCTCTTTACACTTTTGTTTAAAATTGTATGAAAGTTTAAAAGAATGTATGCAGTTTGAAATTTGTATAAATTTTCCTGAGCCGAGGGACCTTCGATATACAACACTGGAGTAGATGAGACCGGGGCTAGTCCGGTCCCTTTTTAGAAAAGTCGCAGTGCGCCACGAAAGGACAAGTTTGGCCACCATCCGGGGTATGTTTGGCCCAAAGAAATGTTATTCAGCAATACATTATTTCGCGGTGTTCGTCGGTATTCTGTGTATTGAAAAACAAACTAAAAATTACAATTCTTCAAATCCTGATTTGTTTTATATTTAGTTTAAGCTACAGCTATACACGTGTATGGGCGCGTGTTTGTATGACTTAGCTAAAAACATATTATTTTTCGGAACAAATCATCTTTCTAAATAGGCAGGTATGGAGTTCTGAACTAGGAATATGCTAACTTCACCTAAATTTTATGGCGGGTGTTTTAGTGACCTAGATTTTATGGCGGGTGTTGTCGTTATATTTTGCCCTCATTTGATCTATCTTAATCTGAATTATGGTTTAGTTATTATGTCGGTACCCTTACCGTCACTGTGATCAGTAAAGTAAAATAAGATAAAGATATTCGACACCCCACTGTCATCAGTAAAGTAAAATAAGATAAAGATATTCGATACTCCACTGTCATCAGTAAAGTAATATAAGATAAAAATATTCGACACCCCACTGTCATCAGTAAAGTAAAATAAGATAAAAATATTCGACACCCCACTGTCGTCAGTAAAGTAAAATAAGATAAAAATATTCGACACCCCACTGTCATCAGTAAAGTAAAATAAGATAAAAATATTCGACACCCCACTGTCGTCAGTAAAGTAAAATAAGATAAAGATATTCGACACCCCACTGTCATCAGTAAAGTAAAATTAGATAAAATTTTCGATACCCCACCGTCATCATTAGAGTAAAATAAGATAAAGATATTCGATACCCCACTGTCGTCAGTAAAGTAAAATAAGATAAAGATATTCGATACTCCACTGTCATCAGTAAAGTAAAATAAGATAAAAATATTCGATACCCCACTGTCGTCAGTAAAGTAAAATAAGATAAAAATATTCGATCCTCCACTGTCATCAGTAAAGTAAAATAAGATAAAAATATTCGACACCCCACTGTCGTCAGTAAAGTAAAATAAGATAAAGATATTCGACACCCCACTGTCATCAGTAAAGTAAAATTAGATAAAAATATTCGATACCCCACCGTCATCATTAGAGTAAAATAAGATAAAGATATTCGATACCCCACTGTCGTCAGTAAAGTAAAATAAGATAAAGATATTCGACACCCCACTGTCATCAGTAAAGTAAAATTAGATAAAGATATTCGACACCCCACTGTCATCAGTAAAGTAAAATTAGATAAAGATATTCGATACCCCCACTGTCATCACTAAAGCATTTCACATCGTAACGGTGTCAATTTATTCTGTCGCCCGTTCAGCGTAATATCAAGTCAACACCTAGGTGACTCCCTGACTGACTGCTTCTCATCTTACTTATACATAATATAGATGGTGTTATTTATGATGGTCAGGCGCACCTGACCACTGCCCAGTTTTTATAAAGACCAGCGGTAAACATTTGCTCTCTGTCAATCAATCCTTAACCTTTAAACAAGTAGAATTATAACGCGGTTGACTGAGTCCTCCATTCAATGTGTTGACAGTCCTTGTCGGATTTACCAGTTAATATTCAAAGCATATTTGATTTATTAAGGCAAGTAAAGAAGGGAAGTGAGACTATTTACCTAGACCATCTCAGAATCAATGGACAGCACTTCTCCGAAACATCCCCGCCAATCGTCGTGTGAAGTGTAGTTTAACACGTACTTTGTGTCTTTTCACTGCCTGGACAGGTGACGTAAAACACTACAATCTAATAAGGTTTTCATCAAACTGGACTTTAAAAAATGAAGGTAAGTTGGCATTATAATTAAAACAAACCTAGACATTACTGGAGAGCTATCTTTACAGAGGAGGGAACATATCTGATCTCTATTTTATTGATATCATTTTTATTAACACTTTCTGTTCTAAATCGTACTTACGTTTAATACATTTTACGCGAATTCATAAATTCATAATGGCACATACGCTGTAATTTTACTTCGTTGTAAAATTCAAATGTTTACAACAATTGCGAAACAAGTTATATCAACTTATATTAATCACGCTTGTTGGTCCGTATGGAAACGCGCAAGGGGTCTTACTTTTGAAGGAAAGTAAACCGGAATACCAGGGGAATCATACCTTATCACGTCCGATCGGAGAATCGAACCTCGGCCGCCTAGGTGACTGAATAGAAAGAGCAAGTGACAGAGAAAGAAAAGTGCCATCGAAGGAAAGAATAGGCTGAAAGGACAAATACATCCCGTACATAAAGAGGTTATCCGAAATCACCCAGGGGATATACCACAGCCATGTCGTTGATGTGTGTGTGAGGAGGGGATTAGGGGTTTGGGGGTGGGTGGGTGTTGTTTTTGTGGGAGGGGGTTTGGGTGTGATGTTTTGTGTGTGTGTGACGGTGTCTCTATGTAGGGGTGTATGTGTGTATGCGGTGTGTGTGTGTGTGTGGGGGGGGGGGGATTGTGATGTTTGTGTGGTGGGAGGGGGTGTGGGTGTAATGTTTGTGTGGGGGTTGGGTATGATGTGTGTGTGAGTGGGGAAGGAGAGGGGGATGTTTGTGTGGGTATGTGTGATGGTGTCTCTGTGCTGGGGTGTATGTTTGTTGTTGTTGTTGTTTGTTTTGTTTTGTTTTGTTTTTTTTTTGGGGGGGGGGGGGGGGGATATGAGTGTGATGTGTGTGTGTGTGAGTAGGGTGTGTGTGATGTTTTTGTGAGGGGAGGGGATTTGAGTGTGATGTGTGTGTGTGGTGTGGTGGGGGGGGGGGGGGGGGGGGTTGATATGTGTGTGTGTGAGTAGGGTGTGTGTGATGTTTTTGTGAGGGGAGGGGATTTGAGTGTGATGTGTGTGTGGGGTTGTGTTTGATATGTGTGTGAGTGGGGAAGGATGGAGACTCTCACACACTTGTAGCCATGTTTTTGATGATTCGTAACCAAAACACCTCACACTTCAACACTTTAAGTAAGTTCATTATGCATCGTCTTCGTGGCCATTTCTCAGATTAAATGGCAAAGTGAAGTCACCAAAAGCCCTTTACATACATCTTAACCAATCTTAAGATGTTCCACAACACTAGTTCCATAGGTTTATGGAATATATAACTGGAATATTAGTTTTAAGATTACGACGGTATTGTAAACGTGTAAACAGGAATCCCGCCAGCAGTTGTTGACCTTTTGTAGGAGTTATTTGTATGACGGACTTGTTGATGTGATGTACACAATTGATCACTCCGTATGATAATGCTTGTGTCGTAATTACCTACGTGAAAGTGATGTTTGTATTGTGACGTCGTCAGGACTATAGTATTGGAATTTTCAGTAGTAACCACTAGTAAAATGACAGTTTCTCATCACCAAACCCTTTTTATTTGGCTGGTACACTTGCCTGACCCGCGGCAGATTAAGCAGCTCTCTTACATATGACTACGAAATGCTGCTTTTTTCGAAATCCCGATTAGAGCTCAAAATGTTCCACACGACATCGGATGACAATATGGTTAACAGCACTCACAGTTTCATTGGTGTCTGTACCCCATTCCCGGGTACTATGTAGGATAAAAAGAGTCGACCATCAGGTATTGAGGGTAGAGTGAGGAACCTGCCAATCACACCTTTGTAGAGGAATCGGTTGATGGTAATACGTAGTAAAATCATGTATTTCAAACAAATGTTGTAATGAAATAAATTTGAAAAATAACGTTTTATTTAAGGATTGAATCTTGATTTGGTCGATTTCATGGGGTCATGAATTGAGTTGCTCTTGAGACAAATTTAATGAACTGCGAAAGCAGTTCATGTTGAATTTGTCTAAAGAGCAACTCAATTCATGACCCCATGAAATCGACCAAATCAAGATTCAGTCCTTATATTTCAATAGTTTTTTTTTTCGAATAAAAAAGTCGGTCTTGATATTAATGTCTCGAAGCATGTGCAAGTCCAAATGCGGAAAAGCCCGAGGAGTTCCGGATTGTGCATTTCTAGACGGTCGAGTAAAATAGTCCGCAATTTTAGGATTAAAAACAGCATTGTTTTGTCAAAATAGACGTATTTAGCATATCTGGTCTTTCATAAAATGCAAGAATACAATATGAATTTGATAATTTTAATAATTATTCAATGTTTATAACAACAATGTAGAAAAACTGAGATCGTTCCGCGGAAGGATTTTAATCATGTATTCATACGCATTGATCAGTGTTAATCTGGTCAAATTCATGAGCAAATGAAACAGATTAAGTTTGGTAGTTTCATCGAGTTCAACTTGAGTAGAAATTGAAATATAATTATATAAAGATGTATTTTCACTTTGTTTTAGGGCAAGGTAATCGGCGGTTTTGACAATAAGGCGTTCTCAGATTTGGACAGGGACGAGTTGAAAAAGGTAGGACATCGGGCCTCTATTAGATAAGAAAAATTAACAAGAATATTAACATTTTTCTTCTTAGTTTCTCTTGTCATTAAAATTAATTTCAATAGGTCAAATTAAAACAAGTGATATGCTTTAAATACGCTTTGACAAAACTTCAGACTCGAAAAGGAAATTGAGATTCCATAACTAAAGTAAAGATAACATGTTTCATTCAACATGGAGGCGAAGCTATGAGCATGGAAGAGCCAATGTTCTGTAGTCGTTGTAGACAGTGAAGTATACGGAAAGATGACATATATAGGCTGTCATAGGAATGTTTTAACTATTGTGAAGATTATTTGATAAATCATAGAAACAGAATGCAAAAGATGACAAATATAAAGACAATGACTCAGAAGCTCTGCTTTAATGAAAATTACAGTTCGATTATGATAATCTATCAAGACGCTTGTCAAGCACAATCCATAGAATTCACTTCTTTGTATTCTAAGTTATGTTTTTTAATGACATAATTATTTTATTCAGAGTTCCGTTAAGAAAGGAGGAAAGGAGGACAGAGATTTAAACTGTGGATACGGGCCACTAACGTAAGTATAACCTTATTGGGTCGAGTTGGGTAAACAGGTTTGGGTCGAGTTGGGTAAACAGGTATGTATGTATGCTAAATGTGATTATGGCTGATGAATGTCAGTCATGTCGTAAATATGGAATTGTGTATTAAGGGGTAATGCATGAAGTCTATTAATCAGATAAATTATTATATATTTCCTTTGCCATAATCTGCAAACATATTTTTATCACTATATATCAGGTGAATGTGTTTGACAAATCTGAATAAAATTATAAGTTACAAAAACAAAAACAAAACAACAACAACAAACAAAAACCATAAGAATGCTTCAGTAGAGTCCAGGAGACAACCCCTTGTTGACGTGAGAACAAAGATTGTTCTAGATTGAGTAAGTAATACACAATAATAAAGTGAGTTCAGTAAAAATGATTGAGTAAAGTGTGTAAAAAGAGAGTTAGTTGAGGATATATTTCACTTCCGGTTTCTTTCACTGATGTTTGCATCATATTGATGTTAGTATCATTCAGTAATATAGTGGAATTGTATTACGCTGATGTAAGCATTAATTCGGTAAGTTTTTTTCCAGATGTTTCCAATGTTTCAACAAGATCCAGTTTTATGTTCTGTGGCTATGCCTGATTGGGTTCGTAGAGGGCGCTGCTGTCAATGGCGTCGTGAACATTGTCTTGACAACACTGGAAAAACGCTACAACCTGTCCAGCTCACAGTCTGCCTTAATCGTCAGCTCTACAGACATTGGCGCTATCATCTTCGTCTTATTCGTTAGCTACTTCGGGTCAAAAGGTCACCGTCCTCGCTGGCTGGGTGGAGGGACAATGGTGATGATGCTGGGATCATTGGTATTTCTCGTCCCACATATTTTCTCGGACACATACGACGTTTCTACTATAGGTATTTACTATAACAAAAAATACACTCAAATCGTCGGTTAATGATACCGACTGCTGCTTTAAAGATAACCCAGTATTGGCAATGATCGAGACATAAATACAAAGCCTCTGTCATTACACGTGTTATCATTCCAATATAATTCAAAACCCAGAATCACCGTGAAAGTATCACGACCTCAGTCATTCGTATTATCCAATAGGTGTGTAGGTTAACAGTCAAACATATACATCATTAGTAAGTCTAACTACAGTTAATGTAACAAAAACAAAAACATATTATATGTGAAAAGTTAGGAAAGATTAGATATACATATTGTTTTCAAAATATTGAAACTTTGATCGATTATTTCTATCTGTTATTTTTAACAAGTTTTTTTTATTCTGAACTCTCTAGACGCGGGCGGAAACGGCACAAATATCTGTGACCCCAATAACCCCGATCCATGCGCAGAACAGACTTCCGGTGAAACATCTGTCTTCCTGTACGTGTTCATGTTAGCACAGTTTGTACATGGTGTTGGGTTTACTCCATTCTTCACTCTCGGGACAGCTTATGTGGACGACAACGCCAAAACGGAGTCAACTGCAATATACCTGGGTACGAATGCTTTTGTCTAACGGAAAAAAACAACTACAGTTGTAGTTACCCTCTTTATCCCAAACATAGTACATACAGAGTTCGGCGACTGTTCTCGTAGTCATTAGTGCCTTTGTGTTCATCTGTTAAAAAGATACAAATTTCTCTTGCTTGCCAGCCTTTAAAGTACCTTCTTGGAACAGGAATTGTTTCGAACTGCTTGACACGATGATGACAAAATTAACAACACATTAGACATTCTACAGATATCATTAGCTTCTTTTAACAGGACATTGATATCCTCAGAAACTTTGCCTGGTGACGACATTTCTAACTTTCTTCTGTGGAATTGTAAAATGCAGATCAAACGTCCTGGTGATTCCTGGTCTGGTCACGTAATCGAAACTAAAGTTTGAATACCAACAGACCTACAGTTTGTGTGTTGTATACGTTTTGTAGAATGTAACATAGGCGTCTGCTTCTGGTTAGTTTTAATAGGAAAACAATTCCACTACTCCTACTATATCAACAAGGTGTAACACTTGAAAATCTACGATGCATCGACTGTGGAACGGAAGTAGACTTGATTGGTCGACAATTATACTAAATATTGTTAATAGAGCTGTTGACGAATAGATTGCAGCCCTCGCATACCGCTCTAAAATATACAAACTACTTCCGTTCCACAGTCGATGCATCGTCGGCTATAACGATCGCTTCTGATCCATCCTCTTATCTTAAATCATTGTCACACGACAAAAGAATAATATGCATTGGTATTTAAGGATTCAAAACCAAGGTACATTACTGAAGTTTATGTACATTTGATATTTTGATAGAATTGAACTGAAATTCAAGTGAATCGAAGCTCACCCCCACTTCCGGTTACACCTTGTTGATATAGTAGGAGTAGGGACTATTTTTCTATTAATATTGTAGTTACGTTGCGTTAGGTTATGACGCGGTGGTATTATTTTTTAGCATAATAGTGTTTGTCAGTTGATACTTACGATGTAGGTGTACATTGAATAGCCAACAACGTCACGATAAATACCTCTAGTTTGTTGTCTTCATAGGATTACATCTACCAGCAGTTATTTACGTTATTAACAATTAAATTATGGGAATAACGACTTCAAAGAATAACGTATTTCAAAAAATAAATATATCGCCTACTACAGATTTGTATCCAAAGTCTCAATCATAAAAATGATAGTAGTGACTTCAGCCACGTGGATGATATAATACAGACACTTGACGCTTTGTCGCCGGGTGATTTTGCTTTATTTCATAAAAAAACAAATGTTGCCATCAAAACATGGCCTGGAATAATACGATCAGACAATTGAAACACGATATCATATGATAATATAGGATAATCTAACAGTTTCAATTGTTTGATATCACTATCTAAGGTCTGATATACGCGATCACTGCCCTGGGTGTGGCTGCGGGGTTCATTGGCGGGGGTCAGTTCCTTAACCTGTGGATAGACTTTGACCGGGTCGACAAAACGTGAGTATATATCCCCATTGATGTGCCTATACAGTGCACTTAATACATCTGTAATGTCAAAATTCATTAAGGGGTTTGATGTCAATTTCCTGATATTCTTTTAATTTTCCTAATTCAAATGATAACCGAAATTCTCACAAAACTCGCTTTGCCATCCATAATTTTTTCTATCAAGGACAACTCGGACCAGAGAATTAATATTATGTCTGTATGACTGTTAAGAATAAATGGTTTCCATTTACTACCATTTTCAGTAAGCAACGGTAAAATTGTAATTCGTATTAATAGCTACTATGACTTAAGGATCATGAATGGATTCTATTTAGAGATAAATACAATTTTACTTACCTACCAATTAGAGTGTATGAAGGCCTCACTCCTATGGACTCTATATGGATTGGTGCATGGTGGGTCGGATTCATCGTCACTGCGGTCCTCTTCTTCCTGTTTGCGATTCCGGTCTTTGGGTACCCTATCAATCTTCCCGGTAAGTGTGTGATATTTCACCTTATCAGCTATCAGTATCAAGAAGACGCTAACTCTTCCGGAACAACTGGTCTTAATCTCCATGTACTTTTTCAGGATTCTCTGTGTAAATCTATATAAGTTGAAACAACAAAATGTTCTCGTCAAAATATGACCTACACGTATAACAAAACGGTCTGAGAACTGAAACACGATATCATATGATAATATAATCTAACACTACTAATTGTTTAAGATTATTATTTAAGTCTGATCACTGTCCTGGGTGCGCCCTGGAGTTCTTTTGCGGCAATCATTTTATTTTTTTTTATTTTTCAAGAGTTTTTATGCTTTACATCTTTGTTATATTTTACCTTGCTTAAAGCCCCAATATGGACTAGGCAACTTTCATTGAAAACTCGAGAAGTATATAGATTATGTAGATACATAATTGTTTATCTAACGATACTAGACATGGCATGTATGCTGAACTGCACTAATGTATAATCTTAGAGTAACACATTTCCTCTCACGTAACGAACCACCTACTGTACAATGTGTTGCATCTACTTACATGCCAGAACTCACTTTTGCCATTTCTGCGTCCGATCCCATCATCAGTAACACTTTTATCATCTTACCTCTCTCTGCCTCCGTCCCTTTTCTAATTCTGGATTGCCCACAAATTGTTTCCAGTCCCCTTTTTCTCTTACTCTGCCATGACTTTGACCCACCACGAGGTTTGTTTATGCCGATTGGTCACGTGTTTTTTCTAGGTGGCCTTCAGATTTTTATTTGGACCCACTTCGATTAATTTTCATTTTTTTCGATGTTCACACAAAGTAGTTCTAAATGGATATCACTCAGCTGACGTAAGTTTTAGTGATAACTTTGCATAATTATCTGGATTTTGATTAACCTGGTGTTCATAAGGTGACAACATCCACGATCAGATCAGAATCAGAAGTCCGATGTCTTTAGGCTCCTATGTTGCATTGATTGCATTACTATATACAATCCACATTGTAATATATATCAAAATGGTGACCACCCAAAATTACGTTTAGCGTATTCATGGAACAAATACATTACAGAGCCTGAATCTACGACACCAGCTCAAAAATTACGCTGAAGTAGAAGATGTGAATGCAAGTATTTTACAGTTAATCTCATTAAGAGAGTCCAGCTTACAAACATACAGCGATCGTTTGAGAAAACTTCAACAATACTTAGCCATTATCTTTACTGTCTCCTTACAGGAACCGAACACATCCGAGAGGCAAGGTTAACAGAGAAAGATCGAGCGCGGATAGAGGCGGCAAAGAATGACCACAGGTCAATGTGGCAAAAGGTCAAAGACTTTCCGAAAGCCATATTTGTCCTAGTAAGTAACATAAATGCGTTTATCACAACAATATGAACTTTCTCAAAAATGGGATTGTCGAGACCAAAAAATCACAAATGATAACTTACAACCAAATCAATATGTGAAACTCTCTTGTTTTAATTAAGCTCATAAAAACAGCATATTCTTCTGGAACATATTGTTTTAATCAACTTGTTCTTCAGTGTTCTTAAAGTGTATCGTTATTTTGTCCATAAGTTGTTCTCGATTTACTGATAAAGAGATGACGTTTCGTTGGCGTTACAGTATTCCTGGTTTTCACATATCTATTAGCACTTCAGGGCCTAAATTTCACCGACGAATCCGAGGAGGCTAAAACAGCTGTATGATGCAATTTAATTCATTGCTCTACTGTTGATGATATCCTGTGTTTGTTACATCCTTTGTCAATCGATTTCTACATCTTAAACTATTCACTTGTCATTGCATGTGTCTTAATAACTGTATTTCTTATAGCTCAAGAACCCAAGCTACATTTGCATGGTCTTGGGAGCATGTGCAGAAACGTTGATCATTGGAGGATTGTCAGCCTTCGCTCCGAAAATTTTGGAGGAGAAATTTGACATAAGTCCTGCTGAAGCTGGTCTTATTATGGGTAAGTCTACCAAACGATTTCACAACGTTTTGTATGTAGTACATGTAGTTTAAGTAAATTAGGATATAAATGTTGAGAAATATCAAGTACAGAAACGCCGTATTAATAATGCACTAAATCGACGATGAAAACCTAAGAAATATTAAGTATATTATGTACGCATTATGTATATTGATATCTGAAGTACTGAAATTTGATGCTTCAATGAAACGTAAGACCAGAATGAATTTTATATAATTATCATTTTACGCCGAAGAGTTAAACAGGATCAAAGTTCAGTAGAATATATACTTTTTGGTGGTACTGTGAACATTATCAACATGACAACTTCTTTACAGGAGCCGTGACTATTGGAGGAGGAGCAGGAGGGATGATACTTGGTGGTATTCTTATCAAATGTTTTAAGCTGGAGGCCAAAGGCATGTTACGATTGTGTGTGTTGTTATCCGTACTGGCTATAGCGGTTGGAGGGGGACTTTTTATCAACTGTCCTGAATTCCAATTTGCAGGACTGAACCAACCATATCACTCTGGAGGGTAAGTGTATATCTGGACATTGTTCTGGAAGGACTTTACCGACCTGGAACACCATCTTATTCTTTGTTTTCGTCTGATGTCTATTTCCTAATTGCATCTTCCTCTGTTTTCGTCTGATGTCTATTCCCTAATTGGATCTTCCTCTGTTTTCGTCTGATGTCTATATCCTAATTGTATTTTCCTCTGTTTTCGTCTGATGTCTATATCCTAGCTGTATTTTCCTCTGTTTTCGTCTGATGTCTATATCCTAGCTGTATTTTCCTCTGTTTTCGTCTGATGTCTATATCCTAGCTGTATCTTCCTCTGTTTTCGTCTGATGTCTATATCCTAGCTGTATCTTCCTCTGTTTTCGTCTGATGTCTATATCCTAGCTGTATTTTCCTCTGTTTTCGTCTGATGTCTATATCCTAGCTGTATTTTCCTCTGTTTTCGTCTGATGTCTATATCCTAGCTGTATTTTCCTCTGTTTTCGTCTGATGTCTATATCCTAGCTGTATTTTCCTCTGTTTTCGTCTGATGTCTATATCCTAGCTGTATTTTCCTCTGTTCTCAGCTGATGTCTATTTTCTAGTTACATCTTCCTCCGTTTTTGGCTGATGTCTTTACGGCTGGTGTCTATTTTCTAGTTTTATCTTCCTCCGTTTTTGGCTGATGTCTTTACGGCTAATGTCTGTTTCCTTTCCTTATTCTAAATTCGGACTTTGTCATTGTTCACTTTACCAACGTAAAAGTAGATTGGTGTATATTTTGTTTTCATAACATAGAATCATACAAACAATGTATAGTTTGTGATTAACAGGTAATCATCATGACCTAGTTGTTTTAAAGTGACCTAATGAGACTGATTCATCTGACCATCATCAATTGTTTGTCATACTGACGACTTTTTCTTCTTCGTCAGGACTGTAAACCCGACAGACATCCTAGCTGCGTCGTGTAACGCTAACTGTGGATGTCGGAAGTACTCCTATGAGCCGATCTGCGGGGCGGACGGAGTGACGTACTTCTCTCCCTGTCACGCTGGCTGTAACAACAACTACACTACCGACGGGGCCATGAAGGTTGGTACATCATGACGTAACACAGACACCATTACGTTTCTTCTTCAAGTTTGATTGTAATACAACACAGCATAATCTACGACAGAGGTACGCCGTAATACTCTAGGGAAGATCCTTACCCAGGACATGAGGTTCATCTATACCCCGAAACTGTCATGTAAATGATACATTTTAAAGCAATCAATCGCATGTAAAGATCATTTCAAATGCTAGTTTTCAGATTAACTTACGTCTAATTTGAAAAAAAAACAACATTTTTTTTTAATTATTTCTACTTTCAATACTTTCAATTTAATTGAAGTCTCATCGTTTTGGCCGGAATGCAAACATGCCATATACTGTAGCTCATATTGATATCACCTACAGTATCTGGGAATCGAAGAACGTTTTTAGAAAGGATATATTTCATTAATTCATATAATGTAAAGTGAAAAGACATAAAGGCGTTCATTGTGAAACCACGTTTCCATCCATAACTTTTTTGAATTTGCAGAAATTTGCTTTTTGTGAGTGTATCAGTGATAGTCTAAACTCCACCGGTTTGACCCTTGACCCCTCTGCTCAGTCCGGTGAGTGCGGACAGACATGTGACCTGATGTACGCCTTTATAATCCTTCTCTTGGTTGGTATGCTGTTGACACTTACCACAGTCACCCCAGCCTCAATAGCCATTTTGAGGTAAGAAACTAATAAAACGGTAGCGTTTCTTAAAATATATCAGGGTGAATACGAGATGAGTCAATGACACATATTTGAGGCGAGGAGTAACTGTATTATGAGATGAGTCAATACCACATATTTGAGGTGAGGAGTAACTGTATTACGAGATGAGTCAATGACACATATTTGAGATGAGGAGTTACTGTATTATGAGATGAGTCAATGCCACTTATTTGAGGCGAGGAGTAACTGTATTATGAGATGAGTCAATAACTAGTCGATATGGCTCGGTTAACAACGCACTCGTTCTCCGCTTCTGTTAAAGTTGTGACATGAACTGAATTTGACTTGGATTTGTATGGTGGGTATCTCTGATGAAACCAAAGACGCTTGCTCTTCCGGCATACCTGGTCCTATTCTACTTGTACGTTTTAAATGGTAAATCTACATATTGTTCACATTTCCTCCATCGTTTTTTTCATTGTATATAGAAATTATTTGTAACTACTTGTTGAAATTTTTGTCAGAAGCTCGAGATAAACTATATATATTGTTGGATCAATATTTTTTTGTCAGGCCTAATTACCCTGGATAGCCGTAACCTGCATGTCACATCGAGATTCCTAAAACCTGTGACACCTGTTCAGAAAACGACACATTTTTTTTGATAGTTTAGAACGATATCGACGTCCCTTCACATCATTCAGTAGTAGTCGAATTCTCATTATGAGAAATGTCGTAATTTTTCACTACTATATATTGTAGATGCGTACCGGATGAACACAGAGCGTTGGGTTTGGGACTACAGTGGGTGGCCCTACGTTTGTTGGGTATGTTTGTTTTTGAGTAAGATATATTCACGTAGGTTTAAATCTAATATATCACGCATATTATGTGTCATGATGAAAGTGTAGCAGTTTAGAAATAAAAGAAAATTCGTAACATCTGTAAAAACAATAAGGACATAATTTTACATTTGTTACTAGTGCAACAAACTTTATACCTCGTGGAGGAAATCTTTGACGGCTAGAATCAAAGAACATTTTATTCATACGACCTTTCCTGTTTCAATTAGGTACAATACCAGGGCCGGTATTAACCGGATATGTGATAGATTCGTCATGCGCACTTTGGCAGGACCGTTGTGGTACCGAAGGCTCCTGTTATGTGTATGACAGGTACGAGATGGGGTGGCGGCTATTTCTGTGGTGGATTGCTGTCAAACTGTTTAGTGCCATCGCCTTCTTCCTCGCCAGCGTCTTGTATAAGTACAAAAATAACGACACCGAAAAAGAATTGAAGGCAGAATATAACAATGGCTATCAGTCAAGTGCTGAGGAGAAAATTACGACCAATGGCGTGAGGCAGGACATACGTAACGCGACAGACAACGACAGCATAGAAAGTATGGACACTGTAACCCACTTATAATATATGTACTTATATATACGTATACCAACATTGGTCACAGCAGTTACATTTATATGTGTCTTGTAGATGATATAGAGTGACATCACAGCTGGAATAATACATTCTAAGAAATGGCCTTTTGTAGTAAGAAGTACTATCATATGTGGTTGGAATCTTCCTACGATATGTTATATCCTCTACAGTTTGAATTTTCCCGTGATTAGTACTTGTAGTTGGAATGATTCTGTGATAAGTGATACGCTCTGGTTGGAGTTTTCTTGTGATCAGTTATAGTCTGCTTAGTATTATCTTTGTGGTAGGAATATTCCTGTGAAAAGAAATGTTCTCTGTAGTTTAAATATGCCTGTAATAAGAAATACTCTGTGGTTGAAATCAATGCAAGGAAAAGAATAATATAGATCAATAGCCCTGCTTGCAGGATATTGTGAAGGTTTTTTTTTTTTTTATCTTCGGGGCATTTGTCTCGGGCATGCCCTCGGGAAATATGATACATTCGGATAAATCAACCTTCACGATATTCTGCAACCAGGGTCATATATTATTTATTATACTGCAAAATGATAATAAATGACAGAAAAAAAAAGAGTCCGATTAGTAATATCATTTTTATTATAAATCCCTGTAATATGAGTCGATATAATTTCACTATTTATAAGCTACATTTGATTGTATAAAAATTAAAATTAAAAAAAAATGGTAAAACAATTAAGAATCATAGGCGTCATTTGTTAAAGAAATTAGCCGTTCTGTGCATCTATTATCCGAGACATGCATCGCTGTGTTGAAGAAGACGGGACAACATATCACCGGTGAAGACTGGAAAAAATGACATTGAGCTATTGGGGATTGTGTTCTATTCTATCCACCTCTACCACAAAACCGGTGTTTCTCCATACACTAAAGGAAATGTTGACGAATAGATATGGGCACATTCTATATCATTGAAAAGGGAAAATCAATGGTAAAATCGACAAAAATGTAATACATGTGTTGTAAATGTAACGCATAGGATCTTCATTTCCTCACAAAAATATCTATATCGTGGGTTTTGATTGATATAACTTTAAAGTATGTTATACACGAATTTTAACTTTACCTTGAATACTACCAAAACACTGCGAATGTTTGTTTCTTGAAAGCCAAAAAGATTTTTTTCCACAGAGATAGAAATCCAATTGAAAGTCCGCCAACATTTATTGGAACACTATCTGAATCTGAACTAATCACTGCATGTGCACACCTGGAAAGGGCGACCCAAGATGTAAAAAAAAAAAAAAAAATCGTGGAAGTGGCAGGTGAGAGGACTAACCTATTCGTTATTTCGTTTGAATATATCTTGACAATAACGATGAAGACAAAATAACTTCCATAGAAATCGATCATAATTTGTAGCATTCTTGTTAATAAAGGAGAGAGCACCCTATCCGGATCACCTCGCTATTTTTCATTAAGAAAATTCCGGATGGATATCAATCAATAATTATGTATGTTTGAGTGGAAGATTTTGGCGGATAAATTCATGTTTCTGAACAATATTACAAGTAAAGTAAAATGTTGATCATTCCATGCGTTTTTGCTCCATGTGCTTAATCTATCGTCAATATCTAACATTTTGACAAATACACTATATTGTTTTATTGTTGTTTCGCTGGATTAATTCTGCATTAATTGTGTAGAGTTATCATTATAAAACCGTAAATAAGCATAGTGTAAATTATCCGCCATTAGGCGATACCATTATCATTATAAACAATTCTTCCACAGCTGCTATATGTTTCCTCCATTTGGAGAAGCACTGGTTAACATGTAGATAGATGTAAAACGATATGATTGGCTGATGTAAAGTTAGAAAACGATTTTATTGACTGACGTAAAGTTCACAACCTTGGAATTAACTGTAATGTTATACATCATGGTAGTTGTTGGCCTGCAAACCTTTTATCGGAAACATGTATTCTCTTACCCAACTCTTAAAATGTATCAAGTAAAAGGGTACATTTTGCCCCAAATTCAAATCAGAACCACAGTATCACTCATGATTATTAAAAACATGTTTGTTGTCATTTGGAGCCGAGAGTGAATTTATTTTTACCTCTTGATGCAAACACTGACGCTATAAAATAAAAGACGGCGGACGAAGCGGAAACGATGACCCACCAAAACATTATTTCTGTGGACATGCGCGAGAGGCTGTACATCATGCAGAACTTGCTACTGGTGCACGGCAACTCTGTCCAGATCTCACACGTGCCATCAAGGACAGCGCCCACCAAAAGAGGTCCAGGAATCGTACCTACACCAAAATTAGTAAATTAATTACAAATAGAAATATATTTTATTTGAGAAATGAATTCCGTTTTGTATAAATAATAACGTTCTAATATATCGATAATAAAGATCATATCATCATTTTAACTTTTACTTCATCAAATTGAATCTTATTTTTATTATTCATCATTTAAGTTTTTTCAGTAGATGTGGATACACAAGTAAATAAGAGTTTAACTTCGTAACAAGACATTCAATACGTATTAAGCAGTGATACCTAATAATCTCAGAAACAACCACTGTAGTCCCAATGCGAACGATTTCTGATCCCCGTCAACACATCTGAAATAAGATAATACACATTAATATATTGTACAATGTATGTATGCATAATCAATCGTTTTATAGCAAGT
This sequence comes from Pecten maximus, assembly GCF_902652985.1. Classification (NCBI taxonomy): domain Eukaryota; kingdom Metazoa; phylum Mollusca; class Bivalvia; order Pectinida; family Pectinidae; genus Pecten; species Pecten maximus. Next base: position 11,991,941 of record NC_047017.1, on the reverse strand, counting down.
AAACTAGAAATCAATTCTTAATTAATAAGAAATGGGTTGGGTGGGGGAGAAAGTAGATCAAAATAGTAAAAACAATAAAGGTTGCACAACTTCCGTGTTAACACAAGTTTCGAGAAGCTTGCAAGAAAACTGTTTGAAGAGTTTTGCTGAATGATAACTTACACCCGATCTAATGCTGCTTCTTTTCTTGACATCGCCTGTGAATGCCTGTTTTTTTTCTGCCCCGTGTTACTCGATACCAGTTTCCATCGTCATCAGGTGGTCGCCAACTTTCCTCGGCTGTTTCAAGCCTGAACCACGACATCCTCCGGTTGGTGGGTCAGAAGTGGTGGCCAAGCCACTACTCGATGGATCCTGGCTTCCAGCCTTTGTAGTTCCGACGGTGCCATACCCAGCAAGTTTTTTCAAGGCCGATGACTTGACCTTTCCCAGCATTCCTAGTTATTGCAACAACCTGCTCGCCGACTGTGCTTGGAACCCTCTGCAACCGACCTCAACTGCAAACATTCACACCTTTCAGCCCTTTTCTCTACTGTCTGAAGTCAGGTCAGCGTATTTCAGGTTCTTCCTCTCATGTGCCTCTTCACAATTCTCCTCCCATAGTACAGTGAGTTCCACTAGGATGAGAATCTTGGACTGGGTCGCTGTGAGAACCATGTCTGGGCGAAGTGTTGTTTCTACAATACCTGGCAACACAAGTCTCCCATCCAGGTCGACGTTCAACTCCCAGTCCCTTCCTCTGTCCAATAATGATGGAATAACTGTTTTTTTTCGCCTCTGCTGTTTCCCCCTGCTACATGAAGACCTTTTAATAACCTACTGCTGTCTTTTGGCGCTTCTTTCTGCGTCTATTATGATAGCAAGCTCACGCAGGACCTTGTCATGACGCCATCCATACCGTCCCTGTGACAATGCTACCGGACACCCTGATAGGATTCCCACACAGTTGAAAACTAGGATCCTCAGTAAGCCGCCATTGATGAACATTTCAGTGCAGGATGACTATGTTGGATGAAAACTGAAGGAGAACTGGTTCTGACATGATCCGGTCAACAATTTAAAATGGACAGAGCTACCGTAACAGAATAGGCAGACCAAAAAATAGTCGACTAAAAGCGCGCATTTTGTCATGTCTTATTAGAAAATGTAGCTAAAAACATCCAAAAATAATGTTCCGTTTTATAGTCAACACGTCGAACAAAACGGCAGAGAATCATATACAGTTTGATTTATTTTCAAAGCCAATTCTCAAAACTCAAAAAGTAAACGACGTGCATGATTTATTTTATTCTTATCAACTGGATATAAAGGTTGCCTAATGTTCACAGATATTTGAAATAACACAAACCTGAGCGTTGCCATGGAAGTCGGGGTGACGCTGAGGAGAATGACCAGGAGGGCGATGTATAAACATGGGGCGACGATCTTAAGGTTCGTACAGTTATCTTCACATCTCCCTAACACCGCCACAGCATCAGCATCAGTTACAGATACGTTCAGACGATTGGCGACACAGCTACAGTTACCGTATCGTGTCTCCTACAAGAATTAAATCCATATCGGTCACAGAAATGGTATTCATTTAGATAATCCGATAGCAGTAACTATATACCTGTAGTAAGTGCGTTCCGTTACATGAGCTTAAGTAACTATATAACACATGACTATTAATTCCTATTAACATTGTCTGTCCTTTTTACATAGAGAAGAGGTAAGTTGGAGAAATTTACAAAACATTATATTCATTATGTAACATTTTTAAAAATAAAAAACAAAACATAACTGGGCATTGGTCATTACATGTGTAGTATATGGCGCACCTGAAATCAGTTTTTTTTTTTAATTTGTCGATATTTGTGTAAAGGATGTGAAGAAACAATTCTGTTCAGTCAGACCATATGCGAAGATGTTATACGCAGTTGTATCCGCTAAACATTGAAAAGAAATGTCTCCCACCGAGAATGGCGAGGAAAAAAATATAGGACAGATAGAAAACACACAAACAAACAAAAAAACAACAAAAAATAACAATTGCTACATCATGTTTCAATAAGGTTACAGTTCAAATTGAAAGCCATTAGCAATAAACTATTACTAAGGATGTAAATTACTTTGGTTACCTACCTGGCCTATCGAGGACTGAGTGTTACAACCAGCGTGACAGGCGGAGTAATACACGCTTTTGTCATGACCACACACGGGTGAATACGAAGTGGACGTACAGTCACATGACCCCTGACATGTATCGATGTATCCATTCATTGCGCTATAATGAAAAGAATACGGAGTTTCATTTCGAAAAAAAAATCAGAAAACGATATAACTTTGATATAGTCGAAACTCAATATCAATAGTAAAATCATCTATTGAGTGAATCAAGTACAATCAATGTAAGAATATGAAAAATGAATTATGATCCTTAAATGATGCATGTCCAATTTTGACCAGCAGAACCTTACCTAGTATCCGAGTAGGGCACAATATTGACCAGCAGAATCTTACCTGGTATCCGAGTAGGGAACTGAGAGTCCCACGAGGTTGACGTTTGGACATCCAGCCAGGAAGCTTGTCCCAAGTGCAACGGACGCAAGCGACACCAATACACTCAGTCGTGTCATCCCAATGGTCTCCAACCTAAATATCCTCACCAGTACGCCTCCTAACACCATACCGACGGCCCCAACGAGTATCAGACCCCCTGTGTAGACAGAGTAGATGAACTTTAATCCAACCTACATACTCTCACCAGCACGTCTCCCAACACCATACTAATAGCCCAAACGGGTATCAGACCCCTATGTAGACAACAATCCAAACGAGTATTAGACCTCCTGTGTAGACAGAGGAGATGAACTTTAATCCAACCTACATACTCTCACCAGCACGTCTCCCAACATCATAGCCCAAACTGGTATCAGACCCCTATGTAAACAACAGCCCAAACGAGTGTTAGCTAGACCTCCTGTGTAGACTATAACCCAGCCTAAATACCATTATCAGTTCACATCCCAACACCATACCAAAAATACCAACAATCCAAAGTGTATAAGACCCATTTGTAGACAACAACCTGAACGAGTATTAGACCTCCTGTGTAAACAGAATAGATGGACAATAACCCAGCCTAAATACCATTACAAGTTCGCATCCCAACATCATACCAACAATCCAAGTGTATAAGACCACTATGTATACAGAGGTGGAATATATTCCAACCTATATATCCTAGCCAGTACTCCTTTTAGCACCATACAAACTGCGCCAACGATTATTTGACCTCGTGTGTAGACAGAAGAGATGAACTACGACCAAATATATTTATCCTTAGCAGCACGTCTCCTAACATCATTCGAACAGTCCCAACGAGTATAGGACCCCCTTTGTTGGCAGAATAGATGGACTACAAATTCAAAAAATCAACTTCCGAGATTCAAGCAAAAATAATCCGGACTTTTCAACAAAAATCTTTCTATGGATATTTTTAGAATTCTTCCTTAACAACCCCCTCTTTACCACCCGGTCCTATTCACCTGATAACTTTACAAGGGATTCCTTATAAATCAAGAATTTGCTCGTTTTATAGATTTCGAGATATCACTTGCATGTCGGTAGTCTTTTTATTTTCAATAACGTTTATACATAATTCGTTCACAACTTATTCACGATGTTGTTTCTATGACCGTCAATGAGACGACTTACCAATGAGGTAGCCAGCGACATCAAAGCTCACTTGATACTGTTCCGCCAAGAACTTAAATGAGAATGCTGACACTCCCGTTATGATGAGTGATGTTGTACATCCGCCCAGATTTATGAACATATACACTGGATTCTTTATCTGAAAAAAAAAACCGCTTTATTTTCGTGGTTGTATATATATCATTAAAAGAAATACAATGTAACTATTAACATCTCTATTTTTTATTTTACGATTTCTAAACAAGTTTCATCAAATTATTCTAATCACTATTGTTAACCCTGATGAATATGCGCGAGGAGTCTTTCTGTGGAAGAAAACCGGAGTACTCGGTGCAATCCCACAGTCGTGATGATGACCCCGCGCATTTCCATGTTCGATCGTGAAATCGTATCCCGGTCGTCAATGTTAAAGTCGATTCTATTTCGTATACAAACAATATTATTTAAGCTGATTTAACATTTGATGATATACAAAATAAACAAATTCATGACAAAGGGAGATAAAACAATTTAATTGTTAGTTTTTCTATAGAAAATTTTGGACTTAATTCACTTAACTTTATTGACACGCATACAATCAATTAGTATACATTCCGGATTATATATTTAGAATAAAAATATATCAGAACCTTACCAATCTGAGTAAATCTTTGAAGAATGAGATACTCATTTGCTTGATACTCTTTTTATCTTGGTTTTGCTTTGGATCATCAATTGGTCCATACCCTGTTGAGTAGAAAGCGACAGTACGTTTTAAATTCCAAACAAACAATTTCGTTCAGCAAGCATTTACAAACAAGTTTTGTTCTCTGCATGTAAATCGCGGAGTTTGTCCTTGAACAACAATTTACACCGGAACATGTAATTAGCTTTAAATGACAACAAGGTACTTGCCACCTTCAAAATTATCAATTATCACGTTTATAATCACTTCTGCTATATTCCAATCTTTATACTAACGAAATTATACAACTGGCCTGCTCACAATCTATATACGTAATAAGTTATACAACTGGCCTGCTCACCCGGCATGTGTTTTGGGTAACCATAGATGGGGATCGCGATCAACAGAAACCCCACCGCAGAAATGATGAACCCTACCCACCACGCTCCAACCCATCGTTGATCACGGGCGTTGAATCCGAGGCTGAAAAGAACGATGTATTCAAAGTTTTAATGTTTCAGGTGGACTTCAACGGATAGTGGCTCGCTATTTTTTTTATTTTTATTTTTTATTTCAATACTGTTTGGGAACTAATGGTTTATGAAGAAAAAAAAGTCATGTAATATATATCAAGATGTTTGTTTGGACATGTAGTTTCTTAAAATCACCAATAATTTACTATAGATGCTGTAGAAGTTTCTTCTATAGAGTTACTTTGTGATAAGATGTAGGATAGAATAATTCAAAGTCGCACAAATAACCAAACCTGAAAATAGCCAAGCTGTTACGCTCACAAGTATCTAAAGCACAGGGTAGGAGTTTGACAATATGGCGTGAAGGGAGCATTTCAATTAATACAAATGTTCCTATATCATACTTTTAAGACATCTGATTATAATAAGGACGTTTTTAAGACAAATTGTTAAACTGATGAATTTGGTGCCTTTTTCAAAAATAAGCATATTTTACCTCAAGCTCAACGGTTGAACTTTTTTTTTCTAAAAGCAGTCTTCTTCCCATGTTTAGAGTTCTTTATAGTGTTTAAAACGAGCATTTATGATGTTTGAAAAACCTCCTTATATACAGTTTTTGTGTGATATTATTCACAATTGCCATTTGCATTTCAAGGTGAAAATAAAAACAGTGTGTATACATATTATAAAGTCAAATCTGGTCAAACCAATACTCTTATTGTGTGCTAGAGACACTTGTGAGCAACACGACATAGTTATATTGTGCAATATGTGCGGTACAAATGAGCTAACTATGTCCCCATGAAATATGCATTTTCGCATGGTTTGTTGAGATTTACAAACAGATTAACAAATTACATATCAAAAGCAAGTCGCACGGTTTGCAATGATACATACAAAGTTTATCAAGTTACTTCTGTTAAATTGCGCCAAAGTAGGAATTTATAGGCTTGAAAAATATCAATGTTTTGATTGGATTTGCTGTTTAGATGGCCCTTAAATATTAATGAAGACCACGGGAAAGGTTTATAGTCGACACCATGATAACACCGGAAACTTCCCAATCTCTCCCAGGGTGCATTGCGATTACCCTTTATAGCACTGCACTCTGAGAGAGATTAGGAACTTCCTTGAGCAATATGAAGGTGCAACTTGATACGACTCGTGTTTCCGTTGTCACTACGCAAGATTTGATTATCATAACTCAAGATTCACTGGATTTAACCCAGATTTGCATGGTGGGTGTCGTTGATAATGCAGAAGACCTTCCCTTCCCGAACATTTTATTCTTTAACATTTAAGTCCATTGAAATTTTATTCGGCTAGCAAAGATAAATACATGTATAGTGTATGTATATACATGGCTATTAATGAGAGTCAGTAGGATTGTACTATACCTTTCCTGATCTATTCTGTCGAAGTCCACAAATAACTTCTCTGTCAGTTGACCACCGACGAAAAAGCCAGATGCAACACCTAGGGCCGCAGCTGCGTACGTCAGACCTGGCATAGGTTAAACGAAGATCGATAGCAACAAAGAACTTTCATCAAAAGCATTGTGACCAACTAATTATCAACATAAAACAATACAATTTTATATTTCTTGAAAGTTTTTTTTTTGTCGATACCCATAGTGAATATTTGTACTGTGTAATCTCAAGCTTTTGTAAGCACCATGAATGATTGACTCAATTAATACGAGGATTTTCTAAAAGTAGGTCGGAAAGACTTAGTCAATAATATCATTCTTCTGGTTGCAATTATGTGTCTTTCGTACAATCCTTTGAGATGGTAGACACCGCTAGTGGATTTTGAAGTCCCGAGGTTAAGAGTAACCTGCTTATCACGTTTTAGCTCATTCGAATAGTAACATGGTCAGAATATATTCACACGCTTATTGTTCGTTTGAACTGCAAATTACTAATATTGAAAACTATCAAAATTGAAAATCATAAAATTTATTGAATTATTGGTCGTTTGCATCTGTCCATCCAGATTGTGACATTTCTTCCTGAGTTTTGATTTTGGTGGCGTTCAATCCAATACTTCAGGACCTAAGCATCTCTGACGAACCCTAAAAGGAAGAAACAACGGTAGGATGTCCCTAACAACCCTGACGTATCATAGAAGGACGAAACAACGGTATGGTATCCCTTACAGCCCTGACGAATCCTAGGAGGACGAAACAACGGTATGGCGTCCCTAACAGCCCTGACGAACCCTAGGAGGACGAAACAACGGTATGGCGTCCCTAACAGCCCTGACGAATCATATGAAGACGAAACAACGGTATGGTATCCCTTACAGCCCTGACGAATCCTAGGAGGACGAAACAACGGTATGGCGTCCCTAACAGCCCTGACGAACCCTAGGAGGACGAAACAACGGTATGGCGTCCCCTAACAGCCCTGACGAATCGTATTAAGACGAAACAACGGTATGGTGTCCCTAACATACCTGACGAACCCTAGAAGGACGAAACAACGGTATGGTATTCCTAACAGCCCTGACGAATCCTAAGAGGACGAAACAACGTATGGCGTCCCTAACAGCCCTGACGAACCTTAGGAGGACGAAACAACGGTCTGGTGTCCCTTACAGTCCTGACGAACCCTAGAAGGACGAAACAACGGTATGGTGTCCCTAACAGCCCTGACGAACCCTAGAAGGACGAAACAGCGGTATGGTATTCCTAACAGCCCTGACGAATCCTAGGAGGACGAAACAACATATGGCGTTCCTAACAACCCTGACGAACCTTAGGAGGACGAAACAACGGTCTGGTGTCCCTTACAGCCCTGACGAACCCTAGAAGGACGAAACAACGGTATGGTGTCCCTAACAGCCCTGACGAACCCTAGAAGGACGAAACAACGGTATGGTATTGCTAACAGCCCTGACGAATCCTAGGAGGACGAAACAACGTATGGCGTCCCTAACAGCCCTGACGAACCTTAGAAGGACGAAACAACGGTCTGGTGTCCCTTACAGCCCTGACGAACCCTAGGAGGACGAAACATCTGCATAGTGTCCCTAACAGCCCTGACGATCCCTAGGAAGATAAAATAGGTGTGTGGTGCAGTATAATTCCGTTTTGCTCAACTGAATTTGTTTTGAAAGGTTCTAATATCAATATATGTCAGTTATGACATTAGACAAAAGCCCATTAAATAGCTTCGAATACTCTATTCACACAGCATCTATCAAAAATATTACTTAATCACAAGTCTTCGTGTGAAAAACATTATAGCTTATATGTTTCGATAACCATTGAAAACAAGTTCCAACGCATAAATGTGGCATTTTAAACCGCTTTTTCGTGCATATCTGTACTTTCTCTCCTGAACAAACGTGCCCTGACTAAAAATGTACGGGCAAAATAGTATTTGTACATTCCTATTTTGTTTAAACTTTATTAATTCAACAAAATTTCAAAACAAGTGAAGTTTTATTATCTCTTGTTTGTCCAGATGAAAGCACACAGAGTTTTACTATGTGGAAGGAAAACCGAGTATAACGGATAAACGCAAGTGGCAGGGTAAGTGACTCCTTACTTTTTCACGTCTGAATGGAGAATCAAACCGCCGTTAGGCTAGGTGAACTCACTTACACCAACCAACCACCATAACCACTACCATGGAGATCACTAACTATATCGTTGCCTCCTTATAAACCGGAAGTAGCACTACTCACCAATGTAGACAGCAGCTGTTGAGCGGTCCTCGTTCTCTTCGATATAGACTGTACCGAGGGTAAACATTGGAGTAAATCCCAAGCCATGTACTATTTGTGCGACCATGAATACACCGAGGTACTTCTCTCCAGAAGATCCACAAGATGGCGCCGGGCCGCCTCCTCCTCCACCAGCTGCTGGACAGATGGAATCGGATGTCTTGGATATATCTGAAAAATCATAAAATTTTCTTTTGCTTTAAATGGATATGGAAAGGAATATAAACAATAGAACACTTACATTTGGCTATGGAATACAATAGTTTTAAAAAGCTTCGGCTAAATCGCACACTTAGCAGAATTATTTTCGGGACTGAACACAATCTGTGACAAAAGAGTTTGGAATACAGACGCGAATTTTGTTCAGAGTAGGAAGTTTTCATCAGATCAAGCATTTTGCTAGCAATAGAAATAAAGATATCTTTAATTCGCATCTATCTCTGAACTGAAGTAATATACTATTAATATCCAACAACTGAATACACATGGCTCTCATACACAGAATGTTGATATGAATATGATGATACTAAGTTTAAAGATACAGCAGAGAAACTTAAACACAATTATGGAAAAAAAGAAAAAATAATCTAAAGCTATGTTGTTATTTTTCGTCTGCTTGTCTACAGTCTGGACTGGTTTCAGTGGAGTGTATATAAGATTAGTTGTTCGTCTTTCATCTGCATGTAATTGCTGACCAGCTCATTGATACATATGACATTTTGCTTGTTCATATCACTTTTAATTTGTAGGAGACATATCTCCAATATGATCATTTGTCTGTTATTGCTTATCTGTTATCTATCATGATATATATTTCTATTTTATATATGTATTGATATAGCGATGTTTATGTCCAATTTTGTCTTAGGATCTGCACCATAAAATATTTTGAAATGAAAACCAAACAGGTTTCGATTGTTAATCAATGACATTATTATTTACCTCCGGGCGTATATGTATCTGCCATGTGAGGGACGATGAAGAGGAGGGAACCGACGGCCATTATTACGGACCCAGTAGCCACGATGAAAGGTTTGTGATAGCGTCCACCGAGGAAACTGACGAAGAGGACGACGATGAGAGCCCCGATATCCTGTGAACTCGGGATGAGGGCGGACTTAGTTGATGTCAGCTGAAACTGACGCTCTATTGAGGGAAGGGCGGCACTGCCGATGCCATTGACAGCAAACCCTTCCAGGAAGCACAGGATGAATGCCCACACGACAAAGAAAGACATCTTGTTGAACACTTGCATCCATCTGTATATCAATTCAATTAACTATGATTCAACCTTTTAGTTCACAGTGCTGTAAATTCTTAAGTAGCACAGAAAACAGCGATCAGGGAAGATGTTCATAGAAAAGAACAATGTGTGAATAACATATTCAAATATGTATTTAGTCGTGGATACAGTTGACAATGAACAGTTTCCATTAGACGTTATGTACCAGTCCCTTTATTGGAGTTTAGGATTGTGGCAGACAAGGAAATAGTAAGCATATTGTGAATGTCACTATGGCACACCCACGTGGTTAAGACATTTAAATATCGATTAGGTAATGTATGCAGTGTATGACAAACTATTCTTGTATTGCTAAACGCGGTTTGAGCAACATAATTCTTCTACAACAGTTTACAAACATATTTAATCATCATCTAGAAATGATCATATTTTTTTTAAACATTAGACGTTCATGATGTAATTAACATACCCTGCTTTCAGCTTTCCGTATCCACACCTCCGATCTATCCCGTCGTCAAACTGTTTAGGTCGCTGGAATCAATCATGTATAACAGAAGTGATTCAGACCCCAGACTTTGTCTGCTTTACATACATTTCATACAAACTACATTTTGTAATGTTAAAGTTGATGGAGCAAATGCTGCATTGACGCGATCGGTACATTACCAATACGTCAGTCACAATGTAGGTGACCGATCGTCCAATAAACGGACAGGCGGACAGACAGAACATGAAAGAGATTACCATTTCAGGAGTTACCTACATGTAACGTTAGTCCAAAAACTGAAAGTAAGAAATTTATGTCAATTCCAGACATCAGATACTGTGTTTCGGCAAAGCAGAGCTGAAGTGTAAACCGTAATTTTACCTCGAAATCGATAAAACGAGAAATAATAATAAAATAAAAGTAATTATTTCCATCGAGACCAGTGATACAGTACAGGCAGAAAAATATTAATATCAAAATACGCTCTTTAGCAATTGTGTATTATAAAGTAGAATCATGTTAAGTAAATATTAAAAAAAAACATTATCAGAATGTTATGTTGTGATAATATGAATTATAATTTTATGTTTTTTTTTTTTTTATAATCTATTGATAAAGTTATGTGTCATATGAATACAGTTTGTGACTCCTCCGATGTAGACATCTTTCTAATTTACTAACAACCTACCTTTTCAGACTTTGGACGGACGCTAATACTGACGTCATTTGTGTCCACTACGTAAGCAGGGTTATCGTAGGTAGGTTTCTCTCCGTTCGTATATCCTTGGTAGGACTGGTTCCCCTAGAACAAAAAACGTTGTAAGATGCACTTTTTCTAAGAGATATTTCTCTGTTTTTGTTGATGTATGCTGATGATACTGTTCTTTTCTCAGAGTCAGCTTCTGGTTTACAAAAGATGTTGGAGACGTTGAAACTATATAGTGACAAATGGCAATTGTCAGTTAACATAGATAGAACTAAAATTGTTGTATACCGAAATGGTGGTAGAGTTAGTGCCAATGACAAATTTTATTTTGAAAACAATGAAATAGAAATTGTTGATAGTTTTAATTATCTTGGTGTCTCATTGAACTTTAACGGTAAATTTAGTAAAACTCAGCTAACTATCGCTGACCAGGGACGCAAATGCATGTTTAATATTTTGAAAATTTGCAATAATTTATCTCTAAGTGTTGAATCTAAGTTGAATGTTTTTGATGTATATATTTCACCTCTCCTTAATTACAGCTGTGAAGTATGGGGTTTTATCCCGGCTGATCAGATAGAAAAAATACATACCGACTTTTTGAAAAGAATCTTGAATGTTAAAAAGAGTACACCTACTTTTATGTTATACTCTGAGCTTGGTCGTTTACCTCTGCAAATTACCCGGAAATGCCGAATACTAAAATACTGGTTGAAGTTAACTAAGACTAATAATTGTATATTAAAGTCAGTGTATGACGATATGATTGTATGTAATCACAGAAACTGTATTTGGCGATGCCAGGTTAAAAACTAACTGATGTCTACTGGCTTTGGTAATGTTTGGTTAAATCAAAGCGTTAATAACGAAAAAGTATTTTTGCATCTTTTCAAACAACGCCTAACCGATAATTGTATTCAATTAAGGAATGAATTTACTGAAAATTCATCAAAATGTTATCTGTTTAAATTCTTGTTAGACTCTTTTACTCTACAGTATTATTTAACAAAATCAATTCCAGATATCTATTCTCGGCTTATATCAAAGTTTCGTTTATCATCTCATCAGTTAAGAATAGAAGAAGGCAGATATCGTAATATCCCAAGGGCACATAGAATTTGTATTTATTGTAACCAAAATCAGGTAGAAGATGAATTTCATTTTATTCTTATTTGTCCCCTGTATGCAACTTTACGTAAAAAAATTATCAAAAAGTACTATTGGAACCGTCCGTCGTCGTATAAACTTGTACAGTTACTAGCAGCACGTAATAGTAAGGAACTTTGTCATTTAGGTAAATATTTACGATCAAGTTTATTATTACGCTCAACGTTTCAAGCTTAATATGTTATATGTATTGTTTAATTACCATGTATTTTCTTCCGGTTACCTCATGCAAATGACATTTTCTGGCACATTTTTTACTTCATATGTTATGCCTGTCGTCTTCCAATCTATCAAATTATGAATATGACTTCATACAATTATCTCATATATATTTCACAGCTGTCCGCCATTCTATCAAATTCATTCTTGTCTTGTACAATGTAATTTATTTTTCATATCATACTCAACATTTTGTATATGTTTTTGATATCCTTATTGTACATGCACATAATATTATTCTGTTTTGCTGTAATACCGATGGGCCGCAAGGCTTAAAGTGAAGAAACAAAAAAACAAACATATGTCTCGAGCTTTAGTTCCAATATTGCTTATTTACAACCGAGTGCTAGAATATTTAATATGTCTCGAGTTTTTAATTCCAATATCACATATTTACAGCTAAGTTTTAAGATAATTATATCTTATTCCATTCGTTGTTGTTGTATTAACAATCCGTTGTTTGCTTTCCACTTCGGTAGCGTTCAAACTAAAAAGCTTGCGGGAGTACCCAAAGTCTGTTTAATATTCTCATCACAATCATTCAAGGACAACTGTCCCTCAAACGGCCATTTGATTTTATCTGGTCCCGGAAAGTTCACGGGCGTTCTTGCTAGCATGTCCATTGTATACCGTTCTGCATGACTCGGAATCGATACCCTTCTAGAGGACTTAGCTCTCTCCCACTCTAAATACCCGTAGACGTTTTAATAGAATATACATGTCATCATGAAAATGGCTGCCACCCACATATAAAGTTTTTTTTCTCTCGTTCGTTTGATTTTATTTATTGTTTCCTTCATTTATTTACTTCCTGTATGAAGTGCTTGCAATTAAACCTGTGATTTTAATTACCTATACATGACCCAGACAAACAAGAAAAATTGTATGACAATTTTGTTTAAATTCCAAGAACCTGGTATGGTTACGAGATGAGCTCGTCACAAAAACACAGTTCTTCCTACATTCATAATATTATATGCATACAATAAACAAAAGCAGCTTTATATATCGTGGCTTTGACTGGCATATTATAGGTACATATATATATATTTGTACAGGTAAATTCATGCATATTCATTCGTATAGATATTAATGAGACATTTATACAGTCCTTAATGTAAACAAAGTCATGCTGTTTACTATGTACATGTATGTATATGCATCTTGTGCGCACCTTAGCTTTGCTTTGATCTCGGAAAACTTTTCAGTGAATATTACTCCTTAGTCTATATAGATTTGTTCACTACACCTTAGTCTATTGAGCGTTGTATACATCTCTAAAAACTATTCATCAAACCTTACATATAAACCTAGAATCTACTTTGATATGCTTAGATCTCTTAAAAGCGTTCCATTATACAAAACAGACTTACCTGTTCCTGCATTGTGTCGTTTTAAGGGCACTTTTATGGCTATCCTGCAAATTCTAATTTCCAACAAAAACCGAGAGAAACTACGCGATTGCCTAGGTCACCTTGTCCGAGACGGTTGAGTGATTCCTATGTACACGGGGAAAATTAAATATGAGCCCTTGACCGATACAATCGCCTCTCATAAAGGACAAACAAACACTGTCAACAGTGTATAAATATATGTACGTAGTGGTACCTTTAGGTAAGTTAGGTCACATATAGGTTAATGACACAAGCATAAAGATTTTCGGACACAAAGATTTTCGCACACATATAGTCGATACAACATAAGATACATCAATGTGTTTCCGAACAATCAGCGAATATAAAGTGTTTCCTTTACGCCATTTTCAATTAATTGGCTGTGCTACACCACAGAAATGTTTAAGTTGTTCAACATTTGGCCTATTTACAGTATAAATACAGTGTCGATAAACAGGGTTCAGTAGTCCGTTCAGTCATCAACCTCTGTTGAATTTCATATCTGTTTAGGCCTTCTCTTACCTTCAGTATGTCAGCACATTTCGTTTGGGTCTCTATCACCATCGGCAATAGAATGATCAGACAGGTGTATTATGCAGATTTATATTCACGATCAGGTATATATGATGGCTAATCATGGCTTTCTTCTTTTTTCGCGATTTCTGCAAAAATCGAAAATGGGCCATTATACTTCAACATTTACATTTTCACTTTGCTCCACCTCAATGAACATATTTTGGGTCGCGTGCTTCTGTTCTGAGAGTCCAATCACTTTCTTGCCGGCGTGTGAATACATTCACTGAGTTTACAATGGCGATCGAGTTCTGTACCGCCTCCGACTTGAATGCACTATCATTTTGTGAATTGTGTAACATTGTTATAAACATATATAAACACAAGTGGAAGAGCCGCCCTATGTGCTAATAAAAATGCCAGTATAATGCAGACAGTTTAGAAAACAGGATCTGACAGAACACCGACACCCCCGATAGCACCGAACTCATGACCTACGTAGCCTAGCGCAGTAGGCCTAGCTGTGTCTCGAATGCCATGCTCGATACCATTTTAGTGGTCACAGAAAATAAACCTGAATTTTTACACTATTTAATAACACAAAACAGACTAGTAGCAGCAGTATGCTATATCGCCTCGAAAAAAACTGCGCCTTTTAAGAAAGTACAACGCCGCTTTTTTGAGTGTTGAACCAATAAAAGCAAATAATTATCATCATTGTTATCGCCTATAAACCGGGGTTTACAGTCATGTACATATTCATGTCATTCAAAAAACACACTTAAATTAATCAAACCATTAAAACTGTTACAATAAGTCAGGTCACAATTGTAACCTGTCAAAAGTATCGTCGTTATGTAATTTAAAAATCAGTTCCTGCGTTTTTGCGCTCAGTTTTTGTTTTATGTAAAAGCCATTTAACTTTTTTTTTAAGTCCGCCAACATTCATGGGGACTCGATCTGAACCAATCGCTGCACGTGAACACCTGATAAGGGCGACCCAAGATGTCGCAACCCCCCCCCCCCCAAAAAACAAAACCCAACAAAAAACAAAAAAAAACAAAAAAAAACGTGGTAGTGGCAGGTGAAAGGACAAAACTATTCGTTGATATCTGATATTTCATTTTAACATATTTTATTGATAAACAATTGGATGGAACATCAGGCTTAATCCTATTTCAAAGTTCTCTCCATAATGAAGTACATTTATTACAGATAGTAAGTATCCGGTTATTAGTCAAGAATGGAATGTTGAATATATAGATATATATATATAGAGAGAGAGAAAGATTATTTTTAAATAATATATAATGATAATCTTATGTGTTTTCTTTATCCGATATTTCGTCCGAATATTTTTTGACACTAACGATGCAGAAAAGTAACCTGTATGGAAGATTTGTCTCGAAACCGACCGTAATTTGTAGCATTCATTTTCGTAAATAAAGGAGAAATCACCCTATCCGGATCACCTCGCTATATTTCATTAAAAAATGTTCCGGGTGGATATCCAAACAAGAGCTGTTGGAGAACAGCATAGCTCGTCTCGCAAATGTTTGTCTATAAATAATTAAAGTATATAAATTTGTATGGTTTCGCAAATTGCATTAATAATATTCATATTGTTTACTTGATCAGATTGTTTTTTGTGTATTTATGCAATTTTCAAAGCCATACCAATTTATATATATATATATGTAAATTATTTATTGACAAACATTCGGGAGACAAGCTATGCTGTTGTAGATTCAATAAATATATTAACTTCAAATATAATTGCTTTTGGACCGATTTCTTCAATTTTTTGATAAAATATTATCCTCATGAAAGTTGTCTCCCTTGAAAAATGTGCTACACCGGTATATAAATTGTCTAATGTGAGCATTTTCACATTTTTTTTTCAGTTTCACTCCTAGAAGTGATAGTGTAACTCCAGAGGGACTCTTTTACCAAATATCAGCACCCTTGTGCAATCATTAAGTTATGTGTTAATAGTTTTAAACACTTGCACAAAATAAAAAATAAAAAACCCTGTTCCCCCCCCCCCCCCCCCCCCCCCCCCAAAAAAATCTTTCAGTTTAACTCCGGCAAGGGATAGTTTAACCCCAAAGGGAACCTAATGCCATGTATTAATATGCCTTTCAACACTCTCAACATAGAACACAGATTTGAAAAAAAAAAAAAAAAAAAAGATTTAAAAAAAAAAAATTCATTTTTTTTTAAGTTTTACTCCAGAAAGAAATATCCTTACTCCATAGGGACACTATTGCCAAATATCAGCACCCTAGTACAATTATAAAGTGATGTATTAATACCTTTTAACACTTGCACCAAAAACTTAACTCAAAAATATTATAAGTCCAACAATTTAAAAAAAATCTGTTTTTTCCCCAAAAAATCTTTAAGTTTAACTCCGGCAGGGGATAGTTTAACCCCATAGGGACTCTATTGCCAATTATTAACACCCTAGTACAATTATAAAGTGATGTATTAATACCTTTCAACACTTGCACCAAAAACTTAACGCAAAAAATATAATAAGTCCAACAATTTGAAAAATCTGGTTTTTTCCCCAAAAATCGTTTAGTTCAACTCCGGTAGGGGATAGTTTAACTCCATAGGAATCCATTTGCCAATTATCAGCACTGTAGTACAATTATAAAGTGATGTATTTAATACCTTTCAACACTTGCACCAAAAACTTAACACAAAAAATATTATAAGTCCAAAAATTTCAAAAATCTGCGTTTTTTCCCCCGAAAAATCTTTTAGTTTAACTCCAGCAGGGGATAGTTTAACCCCCACAGGGACCATATTACCATGAATTAGTATGCCTTTCAACAATTGCACCAAAAACTTTACATTTGAAAAACTAACGCCGACGCCGACGCCGACGCCGGAGTGGCAACATAAGCTCTCACTCTTCTTCGAAGAGACGAGCTAAAAACACCGTATAGTTTTGTATTTTTGAGCGGACGATTTTGGAGGATAACTTCACGTTTCTGAACAATATTACAAATAAAGTAAAAATTTTTATCATTCCATGTGCTTTTGCTCCATGTGACATTATCTTTGCCTAATCAGTTAGCTTCGATTTTCAGTTGACGGACAACTATCGGCAATACCTCGTCAATTATCACCATGAAAGTGACAACTGTATAATAGAAGGTACTTTTTATATTTATTCATTCCACTAAGACTCGATACTACGAAAACTGGAAACATTTTAGAACATAGATCCTATAACTGTAATAAATATTGTTTTAATGTTTGATTAATTCTACATTAATTGGGCGATCATTATAAAAACGTAGATAAACATGGTCTAAATTCTCCACTATTAGGCGATATCATAATAATGATTAATCTTTCCACAGCTGCTATATGTTTCCTCCATTTGGAGAAGCACAGGTTAACATGTAGATAAATGTAAAACGATATGATTGGCTGATGTAAAGTTGGAAAACAATATAATTGGCTGACGTAAAGTTTACAACCTTAGAATTAATTGTAATGTTATACATCATGGCAGTGGTTAGCTTGTACATTCTAACGTACACTCTAAACCAACTATTAAAATGTATCAAGTAAACGGATACATTTTGACCAAAATTCAAATCAGAATCACCATATCACTCGCGATTATTGAAAACATGTTTGTCATTTGGAGCCAAGAGTAAAACTGTTTTTATTCCTTGATGCAAACACTGACGCTATAAAATAAAAGATGGCAGACGAAGCGGAAACGATGACCCACCACAACATCACTCCTGTTGACATGCGCGAGAGGCTGTACATCATGCAGAACTTGCTACTTGTGCACGGCAACTCTGTCCAGATCTCACACGTGCCATCAAGGACAGCTCCCACCAAAATAGGTCCAGGAATCATACCTGCACAAAATCAGTTCATTAAATATAAAACAAAATACGGTTGTTTTGATACCTGAATTCCGTTTTGCATAAATGAAGTTAAAGTACATCGTTTATATATATAGGTCATAACATCAAATTTACTTTTACATCATCAAATTGAATATTGCTTTCTGTAAACAGGGGTATACAACTAAAAAGGAATTCGTAAGAAAACATTCAATACACGTAGTAAGTAGTGATACCTAATAATCTCAGAAACAACCACTGTAGTCCTAATGCGAACGATTTCTGATCCCCGTCAACACATCTGAAATAAAATAATACTAATACACATTAAGATAATGTACAATGTAGGGGGGGGGGGGGGGGGGGGGGGGGGTGGTGTAAACGTGTGCCAAGTTCATAAGTTTCGCAAAGTTTGCGGGAACTGTTGGAAGAGTTGCGCTGAGAAGATTCTGACAAGATAAAAATGGGTTAAATTGCAATTAAGGCAAGCAGATCCTAAAAAATATGCCCAGGACCGAAACTGCAGTGTGGGATGCCTACATAAGATGAAAAACTGAAGGAGTTGTTGTCCATGATCCGGTCTATAATCACAACTAAAATGGGCATAGCTCCATATCAAAATAGGACGATTAAAAAACATGTGGGATGATTTTACACATAATATTATAGACATACGAACAATCTGATTCCGGTATAACCCCTATATTTACAAATTCAAAGGAGAAATGGTATCCCAGATCAAAAACAGATCAGTACAAATGATTAACATCTGATATTTTTATCAGGGCGTTTCCTACAAAAGTAAACTGTATGTTCGCATTGTCAGGTCTTAATAAATATTACAATTTTTTTTCGAATTATTCAGAAATATGTAATTGTATAGGTTACCGATTGTGCCAAGATATTTGAAATAACACAAACCTGAGCGTTGCCATGGAAGTCGGAGTGACGCTGATGAGAATGACCAGGAGGGCGATGTATAAACATGGGGCGACGATCTTAAGGTTCGTACAGTTATCTTCACATCTCCCTAACACCGCCACAGCATCAGCATCAGTTACAGATACGTTCAGACGATTGGCGACACAGCTACAATTACCGTATATTGTCTCCTGCAAGAATTAAATCAATATCGGTCACAGAAATAGTATTTATTTAGATAATCCGATAGCAGTAACTACAGACCCGTCGCAAGGGATTTCCGTTACATTAGTTAAAGTAACTATATAACACACGACTTTTTACATAAAAAAGAGATAGGTAATGAATGTGCCAAAGAGAATGTATTGGAGAAATACCCCATACCACAGATTTGTTTTTCTTTTTTACTTGTTGATATTTGGCATCAGTCTTGTGTTAAGGGTGTAAAGAAACAATTCTGTTCAATCTGATCATACATGAAGATGATAAACACAATTGTATTTGCTAAACCTGGTGAAGAAATGTCTGCCCCCGAGTGTTGAGGAACAAAATATAGAACAGATAAAAACAACAATTGCTGCATCATGGTTTCAATGAGGTTACAATCTAAATTCAACGCACTACTATTACTAAGGGTGTAAATTACTTTGGTTACCTACCTGGCCTATCGAGGACTGAGTGTTACAACCAGCGTGACAGGCGGAGTAATACATGCTTTTGTCATGACCACACACGGGAGAATACGAAGTGGACGTGCAGTCACATGACCCCTGACATGTATCGATGTATCCATTCATTGCTCTGTAATAACAAGAATATGGAGTTTCATTTCGAAACGCTGAACTATGACCTGTCTTACAGATATTATACATACAGTGTATATATTTGCATATGATTTAATTATTTCGAAGTTTAACACGTTTGAATGTGACACACTGTGAATCTAAAAGATCTATCTGATACACAGATTAATATTGTCCCAGAACCTGCAATACTAAGGTGGTTTGACATCCTTCTTAGTAGTGACAATTTTTTGTGTGATAGCTATTAATCCGGTTACCCTGGTATTCAATGGGGGAAAAAAAGAAAAAAAAAAGAAATATGAAACCAAAATATTATTTTATCTTACCTATCATTTCATCACACTTGAGGATTTTTTTTTTTTAATGGAGAAAAAAAAGTAAGAACATTGGCATATAAGTTTTAAATAGTTGAAAATCAATATCAATCGCATCTATTGGGCGAATAAATACCAATCACAATCAATGTAAAGCTATTGCATTTAGATCCTTGCATGATGCATGAGCAAATTTGACGAGCAGAATCTTACCTAGTATCCGAGTAGGGCACTGAGAGTCCCACGAGGTTGACGTTTGGGCATCCAGCCAGTAAGCTTGTCCCAAGTGCAGCGGATGCAAGCGACACCAATACACTCAGTCGTGTCATCCCAATGGTTTCCAATCTAAATATCCTCACCAGAACGCCTCCCAACACCATACCGACAGCCCCCACGAGTATCAGACCCCCTGTGTAGACAGAGGAGATGAACTTTAATCCAACCTACATACTCTCACCAGCACGTCTCCCAACACCATACAAGCAGCCACAACTAGAATTAGACCCATGTGTAGATAGAAGAGATGGAATACATTCGAACCTAAACATCCTCACCAGTACGCCTCCCAAAAAGACATACATACATGCAATACATATGTACATGGACCGTTGGTTGGGATAATAAACCAAGTCCCTGTGATTTTATCAAACTCAGAAATGTCTTACAGACCCACTGTGTAGACAGACGAGATGGACTGAAAATTCAAAAACATTTCAAGATTCAAGCAAAAAATAATCCTTTGTTTTCAACACACACCTTTGTACGGGTATTTTTAGAATTCTTCTTTAACAACTCCCTCTTTAACACCGGGTCTTATTTACCTGATACCTTCACAAGGGATTCCTTATAAATCTTTGCTCATATTTTCCCTTATTTGGTCGATTTTGAGATTTCGCTTGCATGTCGGTATTCTTTGCTTTTTGTAAAGAACACATGTATACATAATTCATATACAAATTCTTAACGATCTTGTTTCAGTGAAAAAAACCTAATGGATTAGTTGTAAAAAAATCGTCGACCGTCATTGAGACGTCTTACCAATGAGATAGCCGGCGACATCAAAGCTCAGTTGATACTGTTCCGACAAGAACTTAAATGAGAATGCTGACACTCCCGATATGATGAGTGAGGTTGTGCATCCGCCCAGATTTATAAACATATACACCGGGTTCTTAATCTGAAAAAATCGCTTTAAAGAAGTTAACACTATAGCTGTTTAACATCATCTTCGTGGTTGTAATGAAACATATATCATTAAAAGAAATAATTTTTATAATCTCTATATTTATTTCTAAAAAAATACATCAAATTATAATAATAACTATAGCCGACTCTGATGAATGCGCGCGAGGAGTCTTTCTGTGAAAGGAAACTGGAGTACCCGGTGCAATCCCACAGTCGGGATGATGACCCCGTGCATTTTGACGTCCGATCGTGAAATCGCATCCCGGTCGTCAATGTTAAAGGTGATTCTATTTCATACACGAGCTGATTTATCATTGGTTGATATACAAAACATCAAATTCATGTCAATGCGAAAATAAAACAATTTAATCGTTAGTTCTTCTATAGAAAATTTGGGACTAAACTCACTTTACTTTATTCGCAAGCATAAAATCAATTCTACATTTCGGATTATATGATTCAAAATAAAATTATATATCAGAACCTTACCAATCTGAGTAAATCTTTGAAGAATGAGACAATCGTTTGCTTAATCCTCTTTTTATCTTGGTTTTGCTTTGGATCATCAATTGGTGCATTACCTGTTGAGTAAAAACGACTGTACGTTTTAAATTCCAAACACAAACAAGTTTTGTTCTCTGCATATAAATTGCGGAGTTTGTCCTTGAACAACAATTTACACTGGAACATGTAATTAGCTTTAAATGACAACAAGGTACTTGCCACCTTCAAAATTATCAATTATCTTGTTTATAATCACTTGTGCTATTTTCCATTCTATATACTAACGAAATTATACAACTGGCCTGCTCACAATCTATATACGTAACAAGTTATACAACTGGCCTGCTCACCCAGCATGTGTTTTGGGTAACCATAGATGGGGATTGCGATCAACAGAAACCCCACCGCAGAGATGATGAACCCAACCCACCACGCTCCGACCCATCGTTGATCACGGGCGTTGAATTCGAGGCTGAAAAGAATGATTTATTTAAAGTGTGAATGCTTCAAGTGGACTGTAACGGAAAGTGTCTCCCTTTTTTATCAGTTCAGTACTGTTTGGGAATTAATGGATTGTGAAGACCACGGGAAAGCTCTATAGTCGCCATCATAATAACATCGGGAACTTCCCAATCTCTCCAAGAGAGCAGTGTTGGGAGTTACCTTTCATAGCTATGCAATGCACTCTGGGAGAGATTGCGAACTTCCTTGAGCAAAATGAGGATGCATCTAGTTTGAACCCGTTCTGTTCTGATATCAAACAGACACATCCTCGATTTAATACAATGTTAATTTAATATAATGTTATCTAAGACGGTTGGCATCAAAAAAATAAATATATATCTGCATAATATTATCGTGGGCATACAAGTGAATAATAACGCCCATTGAAATTTTATTCGGCTGACAAAAGACAAATACATGTACATGTATAGTGTATGCATATAACATGGGTATTCATGAGAGTCAGTAGGATTGTACTATACCTTTGAACTTATTTTTTTGAATTTATATTCAATGACATCAGTAAGGTATTTGACCGTGTTTGGTATGAGGGACTACTCTATAAGCTTAATAAATAGGGATTACAGAAAAATTCATTAGTATGGTATAGGATTTATCAAAAAATAGAAAGCAAAGAGTCATTACTGAGGGCCGTTACTCATCATTTAAATCACTTAGTGCAGGTGTCCCCCAGGGATCATTTCTATCTCTTATATGTATTAATGATATGATAAAAGACATAATCAATTACATGAAATTATTTGCTGATGATATATTCTATTCTCTGTTATCGACACCTATAATAGGATAACTGCACAGGAATCACAAAATATTAATTTATGGTCCCACAAATGGGATGTTATATTCAATCCAACTAAAACAAACGCAGTCCTCTTCTCAAGAAAAAGAAATGAATAACCCCTGACCATTAAGTTTGATAACATTGAAAGTGACTCACACACTCACTTAGGAGTTACCTTATCTGATGATGGTACATGGAACTAACATATACAAAACATACATGATGAAGTCTATAAGAGACAATGTTATTAAATATCCTAAATACAGAGTTGATGTTGTATGGTGACTAGCTAGTTATGTATAAGAACTGATTAATCTCATTCCTTAGGACAATCTAAATGGATAATTTTATCTGGGCTTAACAAGCATTAACTGATTGTAACTTTTATTTTTAATTCTTATATTGTGCCAATTCATGTGAAGTAGGAAGATGCGTGTTTCATCAACACATGAGTAGAATTCTAATGGTAGTTATCAAATGGACATTACAGTTGGAAACTCCATCAAACACTTGTCTCTCTCCTGCGTAGAACTGAGTACTAATATTTATTTAATAATGAATTGTAAAATATTATAAAGAAAAAGAAAGCACATAAGATTATCATTATCTATTATCTACAAATACTCTATATATATATATATATATATACTTTCAATTCTTGACTAATAACAGGATACTAATTATTTGTAATAAAGTACTTTGTTATGGAGAAAACTTTGGCTTAAATAGGCTTAAACCTGATGTTCAATCAAATTGTTTATCATTAAATATGTTGAAATGAAATTGTACTATACCTTTCCTGATCTATTCTGTCGAAGTCCACAAATAACTTCTCTGTCAGCTGACCACCGGCGAAAAAGCCAGATGCAACACCTAGGGCCGCAGCTGCGTATGTTAGACCTAGTCAAGTGGGGTCCAACAAAAACAAAGACAATTCATGCATTGTGACTAATTACCATGATAAAAAAAAAAGTTTTTTTATTACATTTGTTTTGGTCAAGGTCGATACCCATACTGTATATGTATACTATGTACCCACAAACCTTTGTAAGCATCATTGATGATTGACTCAACTAATACGATCATTTTCTAAAAAGTAGATCACAAAGACAACGTGAATACCATACGTGACACGGTTCAGAATATACACACGGACTTATATTAATGTTCGTGTGAAATGCAATGTACTAATGATATTGAAAATTATAAAATTGATTGAAAAAAAGGCTGTCGTCCGGGGGCCAACTCATTGCAGTCCCAAAAACCAATATAAATCAATTTTCAAAGAAATTAAACAATATCTAAATTTTGACCAATAAGAAACTTCCATGTGGTCACTATGGCAGTCAAACACTTACATGAATTTTCAGTCCCATAATACCCCAATTAACCAGTTTTCATTAAAATTGTACAATATCTAAGTTTTGACCAATCAGAAGCCAGTAAATGGTGACCATTTTCTTAAAATATGAAACTGGGGTTGCAGAAGAGTGTTCCATGGCGAACATATATACCAAATTTAAACAAAATTGGACAATAATTAGATCTCGACCAATCAGAAGCTAGGAAATGGCGGCCATTTTAGGGTTGAATTTTTCTCCAAATATAAACACCGCCATTGTTTTCACAGTGCCATACTACACCTTCATACTAAATTTCATCGAAATCGAACAATACCTTAATTTCGACCAATCAGAAGTAATCTCTTTGGTAGCGTTTTTGTTTTTAATTTTAAGTTTTTTTTATACAAAACTAAAGTTCATCTTGTAACCATCCATCCGACCAAGTTTAATTGAATTTCATTGAATATTAAAAGAGTGATAGTAAAACAGTTTTAAGCCAATCAGAGGCCGTGACGGCCATCTTGGCTAACCGATCGGAAACCTGATATAGATTACGCACATCTACAATGTATACGGATTTTTGCCAGTATGTTTTGTTGAAATCACCTCAGTAGTTTAGGAGGAATAACCGGTAGATTCTTGTGTCTACGGACGGACGGACGGACGCACGGACAACCTGATTTCAGTATACCCCCTAGCGGGTGAGAGGGGTTGGGGTGGGGATGGGGGAGGTGGTTATAATCATAAATTGTTTTGAATTATGTGACGTTTGCATCTCCCTATCCAGATTTTGAAAGTTTTTTTGAGTTTTGTTTATGGTCGCCTCCTATCACTTTATGCCATTAGCATTCCGTGACGAACCTAGGGAAAAGAAACAGCCGTATGGTGCAGCATGATTACTTTTTTGTTCTACTGTATTTGTTTAGAAAAGTGCTAATATCGTGTTTGTCTTTGTACAATCCTAAGAACACCGATTAAAACAAATTCATTGAATTTATACCATGCACTTAACAAAACAGTTTACACAAAAACTACATCTCGTCCAAACCATACACACAACCATTTTGCAAATTTGCGATTTTCCATATAACAATGGTGATCTGACAAGAAGATTTATACAGTCCAAAACTGTCAGTTATGACATTAGACAAAAGCCCATTAAATAGCTTCGAATACTTTATTCACACAGCATCTATCAAAAATATTACTAAATCATAAGTATTACTGCGAGGAACATCATATCATATATGTTTCTATAACCATCGGGGGGGAAAATCGACGCAAAATTTGGCATTTCAACTTTTTCGTCAATGATAGTGTATATTTGTACTTTTGCTGCCATCGGTTTGTTTCTAAACAAACGTGCCCCGACTTAAACATACAAACAAAATAGAATATTCCTATTTTGTTTAAACTTCATTATTTCAACCAAATTTTAAAGCAAGTGAAGTTTGATCAATTCTCGTTTGCCCAGATTGAAGCGCGCAGGTTTTATTATGTGGAAGGAACACCGAGTATGACGGATAAACCCAAGTGGTAGGGTAGGTGACTCCTTACTTTTTCACGTTTAAATGGAGAAGCAAACCCCCGTAGGCTAGGTTAGTTGTGAGGATAGTATTCACTTACACCAACCAACCAACAATCATAACCATGCAGATCACTAACTATATCATTGCCTCCTTATAAACCAGAAGTAGTACTACTCACCAATGTAGACAGCCGCTGTTGAGCGGTCCTCGTTCTCTTCGATATAGACTGTGCCGAGGGTAAACATTGGAGTAAATCCCAAGCCATGTACTATTTGTGCGACCATGAATACACCGAGGTACTTCTCTCCAGAGGATCCACAAGATGGCGCCAGGGCCACCTCCTCCTCCACCAGCTGCTGGACAGATGGATTCGGATGTCTTGGATATATCTGAAAAATCATAAAATGAACTAGGGAGACCAATCTGTGATATGATGGATTATCGTTTTTGTTTATCTTGTATTTATCATGGCAATATCTTTCTTTCTATATATATGTATTGACACAATGATGTGTATTTACAGAACTGTGATAAGATGTGAACAATAAAATATTCTGAAATGAAAACCAAATAGGTTTCGATTGTTAACCAATGACATTACTTACCTGCGGGTGTATATGTATCTGCGATGTGAGGGACGATGAAGAGGAAGGAACCGACGGCCATTATTACGGACCCAGTAGCCACGATGAAAGGTTTGTGATAGCGTCCACCGAGGAAACTGACGAAGAGGACGACGATGAGAGCCCCGATATCCTGTGAACTCGGGATGAGGGCGGACTTAGTTGATGTCAGCTGAAACTGGCGTTCTATTGAGGGAAGGGCGGCACTGCCGATGCCATTGACGGCGAACCCTTCCAGGAAGCACAGGATGAATGCCCACACGACAAAGAAAGACATCTTGTTGAACACTTGCATCCATCTGTGTATCAATTCAATTAACTATGATTCAAACTTTTAGTTCACAGTGCTGTAAATATCTTAAGTAGCAGAGAGAACGGCAATCACGGAAGATTTTCATAGATAATAACAATGTGTGAATACCATATTTAAATATGTATTTAGTCGTGGATACAGTTGACCGTGAACAAAACTGTGCCATATAGCAGTTTCCATACAGGCGTACTATACCAGCCCCATTAAGTGAATGCCAGGTAAGACATGTCCATGTGGTTAAAATATTTAAATATTGATTAAGTAACGTATATATACATGCACTGTATTACAAACTATTCCCGAATTATTTAACACGGTTTGATTTTTCTACAACGGTCAGCGTTTACAAACATATATATTTTTCATCTAAAAATTATTACAATAAAATCCATTTTTAATCATTAGATGTTCATGATGTAGAAAACATACCCTGCTTTTAGCTTTCCGTATCCACACCTCCGATCTATCCCGTCGTCAAACTGTTTAGGTCGCTGGAATAAATTGAGTATAATAGAAGTGATTCAGACTCTGTCTGCTTTTTATACATTTCATACAAACTACATTTTGTAATGTTAAGGTTGTGAGAGCAAATGCTGCATTGACGAGATCGGTACATTATCAATACGTCATAATCGGAACACCTCGCCTCCATCTGCCAACTTGTCTAGCAATACGTCAGTCTGTTACTATGTAACAAAAACTGGAGGTAAGGAATTCATATCAATTCGAGACATCAGAATGTGTATTACTCCAAAATTGCAGCCCCATAATAATGATCATCTATTCTGTTCGCGATTATACACTATTACAGTTGTCGAAAAGGAAACAAACAGCTGAAGTGTAAACCACAAATTTATCTCTTTATCGATAAAAGCAGAAATATTAATAAATTGAAATAGTACAGGCAAAATAATTTATGTTGTGATGATATGAGTTTATTATTATTTTTTTACCTTTTACGGATAATGTGAAT
This sequence comes from Pecten maximus, assembly GCF_902652985.1. Lineage (NCBI taxonomy): Eukaryota > Metazoa > Mollusca > Bivalvia > Pectinida > Pectinidae > Pecten > Pecten maximus. The sequence continues at coordinate 11,963,949 of NC_047017.1, read as the reverse complement.
TATAATTTTATGGTTTTTTATAATCTATTGATAAAGTAATGTGTCATATGAATACAGTTTGTGGTTCCTCAAATGTAAACATCTTTCTTATTTATAAACAACCTACCTTTTCAGACTTTGGACGGACGCTAATACTGACGTCTTTTGTGTCCGCTACGTAAGCAGGGTTATCGTAGGTAGGTTTCTCTCCGTTCGTATATCCTTGGTAGGACTGGTTCTCCTAGGGAAAAAAAGAACTTTGTTAGATACATGCTCCAGGTGTGTATACGGGATGGGAAGTGTTAGAATTAACCCGTACATAGAAAAAGCGCAGTATTTTATAAAATCTGAAAAAAGCTCCCCGATCAGTTACACTGTAGATCAGAAAAAAATGACTATGTGGACCACATCTTAATTACAATCATAGTGTTTCTGTATCAGTCTCTTGTATTTACATATGGCTCGAGTTTTATTTCTATCATTTCTTATTTATAGTCGAGTTTTCTTGTGTTTACATATGTCTCGAATTTTAGTATCATCATTATTTATTTAAATTTGAGTTCTCGTGCTTTTACATATGTCTCGAATTTTATTTTCATAATTATTTATTTACATTTTAATTCTCGTGTTTTTACGTATGTCTCGAATTTTATTAACAACATTACTTATTTACCCCTGCGTGGTCATGTACCAACATTACTTATTTATAGTTGAATGCTCGTGTATTGATACAAGTCTCAAATCTAGAGAATTCTATCATTTTAGGATGCTCACATATTATTTTATTATTCGTTGTTGGATTATTTATTTACCGTTGTTTTCTGTCCATTTCGGTATTTTAAACTAAAAAGCTTGCGGGACTACTAGAAGTTAGCTTGATATTCTCAGCTCAATAATTCCATGACAAACGGCCATTTGATATTACCCCATTACCGCTAGTCCTTGGGATGTTGATGATAGGCATACTTAAACCTGCTATCCTGTCCATTGTTGACCGTTTTTTATGACTCGGAATCGATACCCTTCTAAAGTACTTAAGTTAGTTCTCTCACTCTCAACAGCCGTAGACTTTTAATAGAATATAAAGATGTCACCATGAAAATTGCTGCCACGTATTTTTCTCTTTCGTTTGATTTTATTAATTGATTGATTCATTTACTTCCTGTATTACGTGCCGTGAGTTTGATTTAATACATATACATGAACCAGACAAATGGACAATACTTATCCAGAAAAATGACAATTTTGTTTTGATTCCAAGAACCTCGTATGGATACGAGATGGGCTTGTCACACAGTTCTCGATACATTAATATGTTCATGTATCTTTATATGTGCATACAGTAAACAGGCTATAGATGCCGTGATTTGGGCCGTCATATATACAGGTACATGTTTATATGCATACAGGTAATTCAGATGTATACATTTGTGTATATATTTCTGAGATATTTATATAGAGCTCCAAATGTAAACAAAGTCACGCTGTTTACTACATCATTCATGTATATGCCTTAGCTTTGCTTAGATTTCAGGAAGTTATACATGAAATATTACCTTTCGTCTGTTTAGCTTTACTTGGGTCTCTGAAAGTTATACATTAAATATTACCTTCTATCTATTTAGCTTTACTTTGACCTCTGAAAACTGTTCATTTAACACCACCTCAGTCTCATACGCTTTGCTGTAATCTCTGAAAATCAACCTCATACTCTAATAAGCTTTCTTCATTACATCTTAGTCAACTTAGCGTTGTTTACATTTTTAAAAACTATACATTAAACCTTACATATAAGCATAGAATCTACTTCCCTATACTTACAATCCTCAAAAGCGTTTCATTATACAAAACAGACATACCTGTCCCTGCATGGCGTGGTTTTAAAAGCAGCAATTATGGCGATCATGCAAATTCTGATGTCGAGCTGAAACCGAGTAAACGGGGAAAACTTAAATGCGAACCTTTAACCGATTCAATCACCTCTCATAAATCAAAACAATCACACTGTATATGTTTGTACGTAGTCGTAACTTTAGGCATATACTGACCTGAATTCTTTTAGGAAACGCCCTATGCACTTTTTGTCACGTGATTGTCTGTTTACTTCCAAATATAGTGTTTTCTGACCGACACACTGAAAAGGTTTATGTATGGCGCGGGTACATATATGATCGTTATTGTTTCCATTTACTACTCATACTGGAAGTCATACTAATTTAATGATTTGATAATTTAGCGCCATCTTTAAACACCTAAGAAGCCCGAGTTTCCTCTGGCCCTGACACCATGTCTGATGTCAGGGCCAGAGGAAAGTCGGGCTACCATCTAGGTAATGAAACAAAACTGCGTGTGCCGGGTATTTACCTAAATAATAATCTATTGTCACAATAGTGTAAAAATGACTGGGTTAAAATATAATTTTAACTCAGTCGTTCTGACACTATTGTCACGATCGGCATCAGAACGATGATCTGTAATCGCGTTGGTTTACGTTCCTGATTGACACATTCAAAACCTGAAGGCCTTATCTGATCGTAAAACGAGAAAGGGAGGGGTAAACTTTTCCGAGTTGTGTAACTATTGTTGACACAGATGATGAAAATATCTCATTTCTGAGACTGGTATCTCATTCTGGAATCTGGCAAATCATAGTTTATTTACCCAACACGGGTCGGACATTTCTAACGATTACACCGACAAGTGAGACTCAATGTGTGCATTGTTTTCTCTCCAAGGTTGCGTCATCGTTTTGGTATTTTGATCGGCATCAGCTGTGCACTTTAACAACAAAGTACTTCTTCTTTAATAGATCATGTCATTGTTGATCTCATATCGAACTGCTGCATTAATTGTCAAGCCTTTCTTAGACGTCTTCAATTTTTTTTATAACTATCATCTGTGATCTATCATTTCCAACCGCGTGGTCTATTAAGTGTTCCCAGATTGAACGTTGACACCAAATAGATTCCGGAAAGCACGTCTTCAGGTATGGCGAAATATCGCGAAAAAACTTCATCGTTTTGTCACCAACCTCAACACTCTCCAGTTAGAGATTTCACCATTGAATGAACTTTATATATAATACTGATATTTTCTCTTCTTTTCCCTTTCATTTTGATTATTTAATAACAACGGGAACCTACAAATGAAATGTTCAGAGGAGTCCAAGAAGAATATTTTGAACAAGAAAGAGCGACAATTAAAGTTCCACATTCAAAATTTAAAAAGAAATGGACGCCATTTGTTTTCATTCAAACTAAAAATTAAATGTGTAAAATAAGAGACCAAGGGAAACCTGCACTTCAGAGTATATAAATATGTCCTTCAGGAACGTTTGAACAGTGGAACAAACTTCAATTGTCATAATCAAAGATGGCCAACTGTCGACTCATTTTGTTTTCCAATCGGTCTCCAAATTCAATATACACAATTAGACACAAAGATGAACAACATGCAACATTTAAAGGAAAGAGCAATGAAGAAACGTTATGAGTACCTGAAAACACCATGATAGTGTTGATGCTCAAACGTCGTCGTCATCAGCCAGGTCCATCCATCGTCGAGGGTTTCAATTACTGACTGATAGTGGGTCAGCAGGGGTGATCAGACCCTAGCCGTCGTGATGCCCCGTTCGGCTTCTTTCCTAAACTCTATCACTGCAGTCTTCCATCTTTCATTCGTGATGCCGTTAGCTCCAAGCAGCCACCAGCATATTTGAGCCGCAAGTTCTCTGCAGCCAACATTCACAGGAAAGTTCCACGCCTTTTCTGCCACACTCCTCTTTCAGTTCCGTTCTATTGGGTCCCGTCCCTCTGGCCCGACGGGGTCAGTGTCATATTATGCAAAATATGTTCCCCTTCCCCAAGGATGCTTCTGACTGAATTGGCTTCAAATTCATTCATAACTTTATGACTAGTAGCGATTTATTTCCCCTATTGGGTCCCGCCTCTCAGGCCCCACGGGGGTCAGTGTCACCATTTATGCAAAATTGGTTCCCCATTCCCCAAGGATGCTTCAAATCCATTAATAACTTTATGTCTATAGTAGCGATTTAAAGAAATGACCTCTATTTCCCCTATTGGGCACCACCCCTCTGGGCCCATGGAGATCAGTCACCATTTATGCAAAATTTGTTCCCCTTTTCCCGTGGATATTTCTGACCAAATTTGGTTTTTATTTTTTTATGACTAGTAGCGATTTAAAGCAAATGTTGACGGACGGACGACGCCGCACCATGGCATAAGCTCACCGGTCCTTCGGACCAAGTGTGCTAAAATGGTAGTTGCTACTCCTGCTAAGCGCTCAGCATAATATTGGAAAATAAAATTCCATTTAAATATATCAGGCTTGTGAATGTTTTAATGATGTATTTAGTTTTAATTAACCAGCATCTATGTGGACACAAAGAGAAGGTCAAGTTTTACAATATCAACACGATCAATATTTAAGCCTGGGACAAGACGTGTTTACCAGAGTTGGTTTGTAGACCATGTTTGTTTACCTTCATATAGGCATTACATAATAGGGGGAAGATGGGGTTTGTAATTCGACTTAGTAAAATTTGTCAACCAACTGTCCATACATACAGTACGTAGGTTTGGAAATTCGTTGCGCTAATCATAAGTTCCTAACTATATAGTACTTTATATATTCTAAATGAAGTACTGTATATATTCTAAATAAAGTACTGTATATATTCTAAATAAAGTACTGTATATATTCTAAATAAAGTACTTTATATATTCTAAATAAATAGAGGATATCTAACAGTGTATTCAGTAATACCAAATATATTTCACGAGTGGGCTAATATTTTGATATTTTTCACGAGTGCGCAGCACGAATGAAAAATATCAAAATATTAGCAACACGAGTGAAATATATTTGGTATTACTGAAGACACTGTTAGATATTCTGTTTATTACATTTTTTATCAACGAAAAACCTACCCCGTATGCTAACTAGGCCTAATGTAAACAAAAAAAGTAGTTTCCCCTGTCCAGGTGCTGACATATATGTCGGGCTTTCTGATTGGTCAATAATTTTGCTATTTTCTAATCATTGATTTGATTGGTCAAATCAGCAAAAGTGATATTTTTCACTAGTGAAAAATATGATATTAGTGAAAAATATCACTTTTATAGAATGAATAATTTTTGATATTTCACTGGTAAAAATGTAATAAAATACTTTCATTCAACAATGCACAAAGCTTATGGAATAAAGACGAGATAGTGAAACTATCTGCTGCACTGTCAATGTTTTTCTCAACTTATATCTTCAATAAATAAAACGTCCAATTAATGTTCTTTTATAAAACTGGAGACTGGTCTCTACAAGAGGCCCACAGGATTGGTATCTAACGGTTATCTCATCAAATAAAGTATACGACATTTTCAACAACACACACCATCCCGAGACTGTTGTTACCATAAATTAGGTGGACAAGTTTAGTAATGATGTACATTTCCTTTATAAAATAGCTAAGAATACCAAGTTATACATACGCAATTAAATTTCACTGGGTTTTTTTTGTGTTTTTTGTGTGGTTTTTTTTTAAATCGAATACGCATATTTTGCCCCGTTACAAAACCCTTGTAGGAGCAAGATCCCCTAGTTTACCACCGGACAGTCCGGTTAGGACACGAACATATAATTATATGATATGCAAAGTATGTAGCGAAATACTTTTATGTTGGCCAAACTGGTTGTGAATTAAGGCTACGAATGAATGTTCATAGACAGTAAATAAAAGATGTTAAATTGAGATGTTTAAAGGTAAGCAAACATACACCAGTGTTCAGAGAATAATATTCAAGCTTTACCTATTTATCAGTTAAACAGTGACGATTAAGTCACTCGAGAACTAAAAGCATTTCCTTTTTTTTTATCAAAATACTCAAACCTAACTTATAACTGCGGCCCTCGCTAGAAAATATTATTACGTAATTGGAATTCTCCAAAAATGTATCGGTCACTTTCACCTTCTTCCTCTTGCGATGAGAGCTTTCTCTTCTATAAAAGGCGACCGGTTTTACAAGTACCCGAGTTACACTGAAGTCTGATCGACATCTCCAACGGACTTCTACTGACATATCCCAGGGAACAAACTTTGTCCCATTGAATATATTGAACTTAAAGGGCAAAACTAGGTAACCTACCTACCAAGGAATAATGTTAGAAATATCCTTCCAGTACTTCTTAAGAAATTGGATTACGGACACAGGAACCACGGAAGAAAGATATTTACCCATGGCACCATCTGATAATTGGGGCTTAAATCGGTTTGGGAAGGTAATTTTAATTTTGCGGTGGCAAAATAATTTGTATCATACATGAAAGCAGCCTTAATTCACAGCGTTTTCAGTTTGTTTACTGGGTTCATCACCCCGTACTATGGTCATTTTGAAACGGATATCCTTGTAGTAGTTAGTGATTACATCACTGAACAACATACCAGATACCTGTCGCATGACATTCAAAGCAAAAATTAGGGTTTAGTGACTCCTCAAAGGACACAACCACAACACAGACTGGCCCATTATTCAGCTTCAGAGGAACACATAACGACACGGGTAAGGAGTGTCGACCCACACATCTCGTATCGTCATCTAAGTTTCATGGTCGTTTCCATGCCAATGGATTTAACAACAATTTATTCATATTTCCTTGAATTTAGTCCTTTAATGACATCAATGGTTGGTTACTATGGGTTCACACATTTTTTTTTTGTCTCATTCATAGGTAAATTATGACTGTAATCAATCTCCATGGAGTTTTAAGGTTGTCATGAGTACCCATGGAAACTAGAACTGTAGCCGAGATGGGAGACTATAACATTCACTCCCTAAAAGCAATGGTGGACAACTTCAGTGTACATGTGTTTAGAGTGTAAGTAAGTCTGGATACAAACAACACAGGTAATTTCTATAATAGAAATGCCTCCCTATATGTCATATTTGTGTAATATCATTCCCAACTGCCATTTGCATTCAAGGTCAAAATAGGATCAGTGTTCAAATGCTTGTGTTGCGTGCTATAGACGCTTGTGAGCATCATGGCATAGTTTTCAGGTTTGATAATTTTTTTACTTAAAATTTTTGCTGCTGCATGTAACCATTGCTCTAGAGATGAATCTGTCAGCATCTTCAGCAATTTATTGATGATTTAAAGAAACTATACATGTCCAGACAAACATTTTAGTATTTGTGGATGTTTGTTCGTTTTTAAAATTCAACATTTTTTTTCCCTTTATAGATGACCCTTGACAGAAACAGTACAATAAAGACTTGCTTTATTCTTTTATACATGTACAAAATGACAAAAGTCGTGGATAACATTTCTCCATCAACACAAATAAATTATTGTACAAATAAATACATCACTTTTTGTACTGAATCTGTCAGAATGACACATTAACATCTCTGACAGAAACTTAGATTTCCAATGAACACATCAATACCTAGTAAATACAAAATTACTAAGATCTGAAAGACAAATTTCATCAATACATACATGTACATGAAACTCAAACTATTTCATTTTTGCTGTCTAAAAAGCAGCAGAAATAAAAGTTTAAATTATATCAATTATATAAAAACAGTCTAATTATATATCATGAAAGTACATTTTCACAAACAAATTGTCAATTAGTATTCAATCAGATGGTTTGTTAAATCAGACATTTTGAATTTGATTAAATTGTGATTTATAAGTACATGTAGTTTTAGATCAAGTACAAATGATTTTCACTTCCTGAGACAGTGGATCACACAATCCACAGAGGATAGTTATAAAGCTGTCATCTTCCTGAGACGGTGGATCACATAATCCACAGAGGATAGTTATAAAGAATCTGTCATCTTCCTGAGACAGTGGATCAAATAATCCACAGGGGATAGTTATAAAGAATCTGTCATCTTCCTGAGACAGTGGATCAAATAATCCACAGAGGATAGTTATAAAGAAGCTGTTATCTTCCTGAGATGGTGGATCACATAATCCATAGAGGATAGTTATAAAGCTGTCATCTTCCTGAGACAGTGGATCAAATAATCCACAGAGGATAGTTATAAAGAATCTGTCATCTTCCTGAGACAGTGGATCAAATAATCCACAGAGGATAGTTATAAAGCTGTCATCTTCCTGAGACAGTGGATCACATAATCCACAGGGGATAGTTATAAAGAAGCTTTTATCTTCCTGAGACGGTGGATCACATAATCCACAGAGGATATTTATAAAGAATCTGTCATCTTCCTGAGACAGTGGATCAAATAATCCACAGAGGATATTTATAAAGAATCTGTCATCTTCCTGAGACGGTGGATCACATAATCCACAGAGGATAGTTATAAAGAAGCTGTTATCTTCCTGAGACAGTGGATCAAATAATCCACAGAGGATAGTTATAAAGCTGTCATCTTCCTCAGATGGTGGATCACATAATCCACAGAGGATAGTTATAAAGAAGCTGTCATCTTCCTAAGACAGTGGATCACATAATCCACAGAGGATAGTTATAAAGAAGCTATCATCTTCCTGAGACAGTGGATCACATAATCCACAGAGGATAGTTATAAAGCTGTCATCTTCCTAAGACAGTGCATCACATAATCCACAGAGGATAGTAATAAAGAAGCTGTCATCTTCTTTTAAAATTGTGTGTCAACAAGATATCTGAAAAGAAAGAAAAAATTCAAGATTAAAATCAGTATGTTATCATTTAGTTTTCATACATTCAGACTCATAATTGATATTGATTCTGGTGATTTCATGCATTAAGACTCATAATTGAATATTGATTCCGGTGAATCTCTTCTGAAATACAATTTTGATACTAGCTACTTCATTATCATAAAAAATGCCAAATTAAAAACATTGTATCCTATCAAGAAATACATTCATTACAGTTAAATTTTGATAGCTAAATTATTTCATCTTTGGTTTGAAGAGGATACATTTTCTTTTTGGGAACAATAAACACACCTTCTGATAATCCTGTCCTATCCCTGAACATTTCCTGTGAAGTTTTTCCATAACATATACTTTTCTTGTGAGGAAAGGCCACACTGGGATCCGTTAGATAACATTCTGTAATCTTTGACACCATTGATGACTTTGTGATGGGTTTAACAGATAACTTCTTACAGAAACTGGTGTCCACAGATTCAAGAGCAGACTTGACTGAGGACTTCACATGATGAGCAGTCTTAGATGAAGAAATTGACACCAATTTTCTGTATTTTTCAGGTGTTTTCTGAGAATTCTTCCTCTCACAGCCTTTGTGTTTCTCTGGTAAAATAGTCACTTCCTAAAATGGAAAACAGTTGAGTTATCCGATTTAAAGCTGTGTCACTGAGTCTCTGTTTAACAGTTCACTACATGAACATGGTATGATCTATCAACAACTCAAGTTATGACTGTATATCTATAGCCGTTGGATATGTGGTATCTATGGATATCGTTTAAAGATTTTCTAAAAGTTAACCCTGGGAGAGGACCTGCCTTGCTCTGGCTGTGACACCTGGAAATTTCAACAACAAAAAACCTAGAAAATATCTGTAAGACATATAAATGCCCCCGCTGCCACTTAACACCCCACAGTTTGGTGACGATCACAGTTCCTGAGATTAGCTATATTTACATTGCATCGAGACTGGACTAGACAGGGCAGGATGGGATGGCACGGGATGGGACGAGACGTAACGTGACATGACAGGACAGACATGGGTAACACTATATGCACGGCAAGAGCATAAAAAAATGCTTCCCCATTTTGAGTTCTGCCTCTCAGTTTAATCAACATATATAAAATCTGATTCCAGGCTTAAAAGATGATTCATAGCATTTGTGATTAAAAATCACTCAACTTTAAAATCCAGGTTCCCTATATTTGGTCCAGTCAATCTGCAACCAAAGGAAACCACACCCTTCCATATATTATTATTCAGTTCACTTGACCTAAAGATGCTCAAGTTTGGTCGTTACAAAGTACTTCAAACAAAAATACAAGAGGCCCATGGCCTTAACGGTCACCAAGTTTTGATATATTTTAGCATATTTGACCCCTGTGACCATGAATGAAGATCAATGTCATCCATGTGAACAATCTTTATAGCCCTTTACCCTAGAATGCTACAAACCCAATATCAGGTCTCTGGGCCTCTTGGTTATTAAGATTTTGGCATATTTAACCGCTGTGACCTTGAATGAAGATCAAGGTAATCCATTTGAACATACTTGTTAGCCCTTCACCTCAGCTTACTACAGACCTAATATTGGGTCTCTAGGCCTTTTAATTGGTTATCAAGAAGACGTTTAAATTTTTTTAGCATATTTGACCCTTGTGGCCCTGAATGAAGGTCAAGGTCATCCATTTAAACAAACTTGGTAGCCCCTCATTCCAGCATGCTTCAGGCAATTAGTAGTACCTTGGGCCTTTTGGTTATTGAGAAGAAGTCTTTTGAATGAAAATTTACGAAGACAACGACTACAGACAGAAATTGATCAGAAAAGGTCACCTGAGAGCAAAGCTCAGGTGACCTAAAACAAGCCATTCAACCAACTATAAAGGTCTATCATTGTTTCTGAGATATCATTCTTAATGGCACCTCAGACAGAATTGTTACATTTGATTGATTAAAAATCAGGTCATGTGGTGACCCCCTATGAGATTAAAGAGTCATTAAATTTCTGTGAGCTTCAAAATTAACACAAATCAAGCATAAAAGACACATTTCCAAATATCCCAAAACAAACACTTATTCTGAACACTTGTTCATACAAGATCATCCAGCAATGGTTATAATAACATCTCAATACATTTATAGGAATTGTCTCCCCTATGTCAGCTGAAAATAATTGACCTCGCACTAGGAGGACTTAAGGAACAAATAAAATATGTCCAAGGTGGATCAAAACTGGGTATGAAAAGGTCCTTGGTGCCATTAACTTGTTATATGGTTTGCTCTTGACCTACTTTGGAACCATAGAGGGCCAGCATAATTCATATGGGGTTCGGCCTCACTCCCTATACATTTTACTGGCCCACCATTCACCCCCTATAAATGTTATGGCCCACTGTGTTTTGGCCTCACCCCTATAAATTTTACCGGCCCACCATTCACCCCCTATAAATTTTATGGCCCACTGTGTTTTGGCCTCACCCCTATAAATTTTACTGGCCCACCACTCACCCCCAGGGCCCTATAAATTTTACTGGCCCACCACTCACCCCTATAAATTTTACAGGCCAACCATTCACCCCCTATAAATTTTATGGCCCACTGTGTTTTGGCCTCACCCCCTATAAATCTTATTAGCCTTACAATGGTTCCATAGTAGGTCAGTAGCAATGTTGTCACTATCAATTGTGTAATATATTTAACTTTTTTTTTTAAAAAAGATTACCTCTGTAAAAATATCTTCCTTGGTCAGATCTTCTGGTACTATCTCATCAGAATTCACTTCGATTGATTCATTGATCTCCAACTCATCCTCAAAACATGGACGGGGCACACATGTCAAATTCACCTGTCAAACCGAGAGAGAATTCAGGGCAGACATCAACCATATTTAACCGATTGCCATAATATCAATGACACATAATTTTGACAGCGCAAACAACAATTTATAAATCATACTTGAATGCCCTTTCCATTTTTCCCAATATAGCCAGTATAAAACGAATAATTGATAATGTTTTTTTGACTTATTTCCTGCTAGAGAGGTCTACATGTACCTGATTTTCAGTACACATAAAATCACAGACAACCTTATTCAGAAAAAATTCTCCTCAGCCTGCATTACTTCAATTAAATCGCCTGTGCACAAAAATATTACCACACAGCTGTCATCATTAGACAGCAAAATACTTATATATTTTAATAGGGATCTTCACACTTAAAATTCTGATGCATTACTGAGAGAAAATATGTTGCAATTTGTGTATAATGGGTGATGTCCAGTTGTAACCTACTTCTGGTCTTTGAAACCGTGTCTGAGTCGAGGAGACAGGAGTGCTTGTCAAAATCTTCCCAGGATTTTCAGTGTCCTGAAATCAAACTCAACATCAATTTTATAAATTATATAGAACACATTAATCAAACTCAACATCAATTCTATAAATTATATAGAACACAATGAGTCAAGATTTCTAGTCCAGATTGATCAATAAATATATTCACTGAAAAAGGTATATATCAGAAATGACCATATTTTCTCTTATCTTAAAGTGGATTCCTTGTGACAGGTGTACTGTACCACCCTGACAGATATATGCTGCACCATCACTTTATAACCACTGACATACATGATGTGATGGTTACTGGCCAGTGGTAATGTCTGAATACTATATCTTACAAACCTCTTTCCATATGGAATTAGGTCCACTTCTAAAGAAATGTTTTTCTCCACTAGAACACTTTGTTCTCTTAACAGGGCCATCCTTTGTTACATCTTTGTTCTCATGGAGACATTCTACGAGGAAGAATAGATCATTGGGAAAATCAGGAACTTTTGTATAACTATAAGTGTGAAATCATATAGGAATTGGGACTGTTGTCACAATTTATTGATTTTATCTATTGTAATAGACATTTCTAACATAGCCTCAGACGCGAACTCCGAGACCGACACCGACTATTTGAGGGGGTCATCTCAAAATGCTAAAATACCGAATACTATAGGATTATGTCATATTTCGTTCGATCATGAAAAAATAAATAATAACTAAATCGATAGATACATTTCAACACATAAAGATATTTTTTCATATTGTATTCACTTTATTTACTTTCACCACACGTATTATTGTCAATAGAATTTTGAAGACGGCCTGAGGCGTACATGTCCTTGACTCACCTGAGATTCTATGGTGAGCAAGAGGTGCAATACATTATCACTCAACTTTTAATATATTACTGAAAATCATAATAAGATTTGTAGGATAACCCATATGGTTCTGATGGACATAGACCGTTGGCCTTAATGTCCCTATCTTAAATAAATGCACCGTTCCACAGCGTTCCGATTACACGGTAATTTCATTTCATTTCATTTCTCGGATGGCATGCTCCACTCTGACTCTGTAACTATTCAAAATGTTGTTAAATTTTCGGCATTTTCGACTCTGCCTAACGTTTCTTCTCAAAATCTGTTGTCTTCTGTTGGGTGAAGTAAATGGATAAACATTGTCGCCAAGTATCACACAAGTATCCGGGAAATCCATCTCCATGTTTGGACCTGTGGTTAGTAAAAAAATTAGAATTTACGTTGTATGGCAAGCCGTTTGGGTTTTTACATTTTGAAATGAAGATATCTCTATTTAATCAAAGTCAAGATATCTCTATTTAAAATGAAAATATCTCTATTTAAATAAAGATATGTCTAATTTAAATACAGATATCTCTATTTCTACTGAAAATAGAGATATCTCCTTTTAAATTACAGATATCTCTTTCAAATTCAGATATCTCTATTTGAATTACAGATATCTTTAATTGTAATTGAGATATCTTTATTTTAAAAAGATATATCTTTAATTCTTGTCCAATTAAAGATATCTTTATTTAAAATAGAGATATCTCGATTTGAATTAAAGATATCCCTATTTTAAATAGATATATCTTTAATTTTGTTTAAATAGAGATGTCTTCATTTTAAATACAGATATCTTTAATTCAAATACAGATATCTCTAATTCAATTAAAGATATCTCTATTCTAAATAAATATCTTTAATTGAATTAGAGATATCTGCAATTACTTTGCAATACAGATATCTCTAGTTCAAATACAGATATCTCTATTAGAATTAAAGATATCTGTATGTACACGTGTTTGCTCAGTGCGAAGATTAATATTGAAACACAAAGAAAATAATGATTACTCCCTAATCCTGATCAGTTTTAACGAAACGCTTGTAATTAAATTGGACTATCCGGATCCCATATGCATGCATGAGAGATGTAGGTCTAAACCGATAAACTTGCTACTTGGAGGGGATTCCTAAAGAACAGAACATGGCAACTGTTCTACGGGAAATAGAACGAACTGTTGCGGCAATAAGCAGTACCATTGAAAGCAGCACACGGTCTGCATTTCCCGCCATTTTGCGTCACTACTGCTTTACTTCCGTCATGCGCAAAAGGGAGAATCAAGAGAGCAGTCGTTTTTCCTATTTAATGGTTAAATACAGATATCTCTATTTCATGTCAAATAAAGATCGCTTTAATTCAAATAGAGATATCTGTATTTAAAATAAAGATATCTCTATTTCTACAACAATTAGAGATATCTGTATTTGAAATAAAGATATCTTTAATTGAATTAGAGATATCTGTATTTGAATCAGAGATATCTCTATTTCGTGTTTAATTAGAGATATATGTATTTTAAATAGAGATATCTGTAATTGAAATACATATATATCTAATTCAATTAAAGATATCTCTATTTAAATTTAAAATATCTCTATTTGAATTAAAGATATCTTTAATTTTTATATTAAAAATGATATCTTTATTTTGAATACAGATATCTGTTTTCAATAGGTAAAAACCCAAACGGCTTGCCATAACGTTAGTCCAATGTAAGTTTCCCGATATTGCCAACGTATAGCCAACATAAATTGTTTAAATCTGATGTTGGACCAACGGTGGGCCAACATGGATTTGTTCATTTTGACGTTGGACCAACGTCGGGCCAGCACGTTGAACCAACGTTGCGCCGATGAGCAACATTACGTTGGCCCAACGTGATTTACCGATGTTGGCCCAATGTAAGCTTGCTGTCTGGGTATCACCATGCAGGCCGTCGAAAACATCACGAATGGCAAAAAATAACAGGTCATATGTGTTCCGTGAATTAAAACAATTGTTATGCAGCACGTATATATATTAGCGACCATCTTATTATGTGGCGGTAGGCTAATACATTGCTAAAATTAGAGAAGAAAAAAATTCGCTTTTTGAGCATTTTGAGATGACCCCCCAAACAGTCGGAGTCGGTCTCGGAGTTCGCGTCACAGGCTATGTTAGAAATGTCTAATAATCATATTTTGGAGTCTGATATAGAGGATCAAAATGTCCTACATTGATAATAAATTTATCTAATCTATCTTAATAGATGCACTGATAAGACCAATCATTGAAATTACATATTGAAGTCATGTTTTTGTATTAAGAGACATGGAAAGTTCTTCATGAGTATCTAGAATGATCCATTCTCACTCTGAAATGAATGTGTGATCCAAAAATCAAGGTCGTTCATGTGAGGCAACATGCCATTCCATCCTTGTCATTGACAGCCTCATCACAGTCTCTGACAGTCTGATCACTTTCTAAGGTAAAGCTTTTTACCAGATTTAACCTACCTTGACCTTACAACTTATTTGATAAATGCTCATAGTAAGAATCTTACAACACAATACATCTTGACTGATGACTTGGCACTGCTTTTCTATGTAACATCTAGATGTGTGGTTCTTTATTTAATGACTGAATCTTTTAAAATGTATATGCTTATGTGCTTGCATTGATTTATTAGTTCACAAGCAGTTTTTACCTGGTGGTTAAAGTAACGAGTCTAATTTCTCTATTTATTATGTAACTTGCTAGTCTAAATTCATTGTCTGTAATGTAACTTGCTAGTCTAAATTCATTGCCTGTAATGTAACTCACGAGTCTAATTTCTCTATCTGTAATGTAACTTGCGAGTCTAATTTCTCTATCTGCTAGGTTTACATTGTATAAAAATTGCAATCAAATTATTCTCAAATGTATCAAAAAAATCTTTAATTTTGAAACACCAAGGTTTTTTGCAAATAAGATTAATGAAAAAGAGGCCCATTCACCTGTATTTACAACTTTGATGATTATCTGTCTCTCAGTTTAAAAAAATTGTTGGAATGCTTTAACAGAATTGATACCTGTATTCTGTAAACTTGTGATAGCTGACAGCGACGGTGTGCGATTGTCAAGATCCTAAGGTTTTTTGCAAATAAGATTAATAAACAAGAGGCCCATTCACCTGTATTTACAACTTTGATGATTATCTGTCTCACAGTTTAAAGAAATTGTTGGAGTGTTTTAACAGAATTGATACCTGTATTCTGTGAACTTGTGATAGCTGACAGCGACGGTGTGCGATTGTCCAGATCCCCAGTACAGCCTGTCACAAAAAGAACTGTAGAAGTCTTCGGCAACAATCTTCTCTTCTTCTTAGGGATCACACTGACTGATTTTACTGGAGTTCTGCTGAAGGTGTAAAATTGTTTAACAATGACAAGGACAAAAAAAACCTTGATTTTTAATAGTTTCAATACTGTAATATCTTAAACCCAAAAAGGGGACTGTATTAACTTGTTTTGATGGCGATGTCTCTAACAAAACAAAATATATAATATAGCTTGTTTCATCAATAAATCAATCAGCCTTATTTAAAATCCCTTTGAAATCAGACTTACACAGCCTCTTGTTTAGTTTGTCTTGCCTTTGGAGTTATTTCCTGTGACAGCTGTATGTCATCTGGTCTATCTGAGTACAGGAAAGTAACATTTTAGTTATATAGTTATATTCCAAATAAATCTTACTTCATTATTACAGTTGAAAAAGTATAGGATATACAACCTAAACAACGACACAGAACCAGTCACCTCTAGTGCGATTATGAATTTTCTAAGTAATTAACGTGAAGATTGTAAAATTAGTAAATTTTTAATTAGAAAAATTAGGTTTTTGGTACATAGATGATGTAAAATCTAACCTTAATCTTTTTTTAATAAAAATGACCTAAATAAGAAACTGCTTTAAACAGAAATACTAAGAAGTAACAAATGATACTAGTGTCTAAGAGATTTGAAGATAGAAAGTGACCTTCATAGAAAATCAGTTTTCATCAAATACTGGCACACCTTCTACAGAATTAAATTCTCTGATTTCAGAGACATCAAGTAAAAACTTGTCCTTATCAAAGTCAAGTCCACCCCTTTTCCTGGTTGAGCTCAAACAACGGGGCACTTTGTCATCCTCAATTACAGTCTTTGAGAGGTCCAAAAGAGCAACTTGCTCTGAAAAGAAAAATGAAAAACATTTTTTTTTTTAAATCTGAAAAATTTATCAATAAATGGTTGCAATCCTTGACTATATATTCTGTGTTGAAGAATTTGAATACGCTAGCTCTCATTTTTCATGTTTTTTTGGTCTCTGCAAGGCAATTTTAATGCTTTCCTGAGAAAGACCCTAAATGGCATCTCTTTTTTTACACTTTAATCTTGCATGAAGTTTCAAACCAGTAGCATTTATTTGGGAGCTATGATACTAACCTTTCACAGGACTGATCTTTCAATGACGGACATGTCCGGCAGTTTTATCATATCAATATCCAGACCATCATTTTTACGTGTTGAATTCATTTGTTGCACATTTCTGTGAGTTTCTACTGTGACTAACGAAGCTTTAGCACAAGGAATAACTTTGTCTAGAATTTTAACAGAAAAAAGAAATACATTGCTCACAACATATTCAGACAGATAATTTTAATGTTATAGTAAATCTTGGCCCCTTCATCCCTAATGATCCTGTCCTGTCAGCATAGTGTGAAATCTAATCCTCATACACATCTATTCATTTTACGGAATTTTGTTAAGAATCCAACTACATGTATAAGTTTCTGACATCTAAAATCTGCAACCAATAATTTTTATGCAATGGCATATAATGACCTGCTAATTATAACTTTTAAAATACTGGAATTGCCCGATATTTTTTTCAAAGATAATTTTTTTTTAAATCTTAACAGTTTTTAGGAATCTGAAATAATAAAAAGAAGAATAAATATTCACTAATATCCTGTGTCCCACTAAAGAAATGGGAACTACCCACACATGTATGAATTTGGTTGGTATATACAGAGGAGCCCACTTATTTGCATATCGGTTATTTGAATATCCCGCTTATTTGCATAAAATTCTCAGGTCCCGATTTTCTTCCTCTTTATCTTTGTATTTCAATCCTGTGTATTTGCATCGACTAAAACAACGACTCCCGCTTATATGCATATAAAAATTCCAAAAAATCGAAATATTTTAATTGATTTTAGGGTATTTTTGTGATTTTCCCGTAATAAAAGTTTTATGAAATGTGTTTTAACTTACATATTGATTCGACACGATATACAACGTTATCTAATCATTGGTTCACACTCCGTCATTACAGGTTACGTTCGATGCATCAAAATCGACATTTAGTTATTATCCAGACCATATCAGTAGCATTGTGCAGAAGAATTACTGAATATAATATGTATATGCCTCATCTTTTGATGATCTTGTTTATTTATTATAGCATCGATCCAAACCTGTGTTCTGTGCACTTGAACACTCGCTGAGACAGGTTGCGATCGCCATGATTGTTTACTAGGCGCGTTGCATTGTGGGGGCATATGTGTAATGAACGACAACTCTTTTTGTGTGTGCGCCATTTTCCAAAACAAACCCAAACAGCAATACACATGTCACGGTCATTTAAGACAGTCTATTGCTTCAGCAGTTCATCATCTATGATCAAACAACTAATATACTCATAGCAGGAACACAACGCATCTCGAGACGATAATGAATGTTAATTGAAACGATGACATTGTACATCGTAGTGCCAACCCACGTGTGTATGACCGATATCGGACCCAGAGTGACAAGTAGTAAATAATGAAGTGTATGCAAATATTTATAAAGAATAACAACCCATGTATTTCGTATTAACTCTTATATTTTATATTTTTAATGCAAATAACGTAAACAATCATATAGCGCCCATTTTGAGTACCTACCTGACGATCTACACGTGTATAAGAGGGGCCAAAACCCAACTCCGCCTATACGAATACTCCGGTTATTTGCATATTTTGTCATGGAAAAAGGGCTATGCAAATAAGCGGGTTGCTCTGTATAGTACTAATGTTTTAACACAGAATACCAATTCATTGTATATATGACAAATGTGATAAATGTTTGATGGAATTGATTGCACGTTTTTTAATTTATTTCATAACTTTTTAAGACATTATCTCGCCATTGATTCTGAAAGCTTTAATTGTTTAATTGACCAAATATTTTATCTAAACACATTGTTAAAGGAGGAAGTTATACCAGTGGAACTCTAAATAATGAAAACAATTACCATTAATTTCTTCCTGACTTCTGTATTTACCTTTAATCAGTGATGGGCTTTTTGTGATAATGGATAGATCCTCAGGAAATTTAGCCTGGAAAACACCAAGAGCACCAGGCTTTTTGGTAGAGTTGAAGTAGCCATGAGACGATCTATCCTTATCAGACTGGCACCAACGCAATTTCTTTTCTAAATTCTTCACAAGGGTAGCTGGAATATTGTAAAATATCAAATGCAATATTCTTCAGAAAAAGACAATTCAGGGCATATATATAGGTCAAAGGTCACTATTTAGGTCAAAGTGACCTACTCTCGGGTTGGTAACACACTGCCTCATTAGGTGAACCCATGCCTTAAGTATGAAGTGTCAGTGTTAAGATGTGTAGGAGATAGAGCCCAGACAACATTTTTCTTTGATGTAGGTCAAAGGTCACAAAGTAGCTCAGAGTGACCTACTTTTGGTATGCAACACACCACCTCATTTAGGTGAACATATTGCCCCAAGTATGAAGTGCCAATGTAGAAAAGTGTAGAAGATAAAGTCTGAACAGAAGGACATAACACAAAACAAATTGGATTCTTCAGGGCTATATAGTTTCATTTCTTTACCTAATTTTCTATATCACACAAAGACTTAAGTTGCTTTCTGATCATCATGCAGTTTCCCAAAAATGACAAACCCCTTTCCAATAACTATGGGTATGAGGTTATTGCTCATAGAATGTCTAGTAAGTCACCTGATTTGTTTTGCTGGACTATGCTGGAAGGACAGGAGTTAGGGTTTACTTGACCACTTCTACTGGAGCAGCTGCTGGCTGGACGGGTCTGACCAGTGTCGGAATCAGTCACCCACTCATACGTGTAGACGTCACTGGAAGTTTGCTCCACCGATGACTTCATATTACCAGTTTCTTTAAAATTTGCAGATATTCGGTGATTATCAGACGTAATTAATATGGCAATTTCAGACAAATCTGCAGTGAAATACATTCTAAACTAAATCAAGTCAGCATAATGTCAGTGTGATGGCCTACTAACGAGTTAAATAATGAGCAATTAAATGTTATTGTTAAGTCTAAGAAACCTTTCCCGGACTATCCCAGTTAACTAGGCTGTAGTAACTAGAACTGTCGCCAGGATGGCCGACTGATACCCTCACAATCTGCACGAGTCAATGGTGAATTGGAACTGTTAATTAGAGGCTAACTAAGATAACCCAGTAATATAGTGACCAGTTGCCATAGCAACCATAGTTTTGAAAAAAAGAAAGTGAAATGCACATCTACACATGGTCCTCTATATTTGTGTGAAGTTTGATTGAAATCGGCCCTTCGGTTTTGGAGGAGTTGTCCGGACAAACTTAAAGTTATGGTTCTTATCGGAAAACCTGTTTATAGTGACCAGTTGCCATAGCAACCACAATTTTGAGAAAAAGTTGCAGACGGACGGACGGACAACCTGATTCCAGTATACCTTCCCCCCCCCCCCCCCCCCCCCCCCCCCCCCCCCCCCCCCCCCCCCCCCCCTAACTTCGTTGTGGGGGTATAATGAGTACCATGCTACACGGCGAAAACAATTCTAGTGCTCTTTTAAAGAGCAAAAAACAACATAAACTGTCACGTATTTTAGCTCCAGCTATATGGAAAATTGAGCATTCAATCTTGTTGATAGCTGTCTGATATGAACACCACAAAGATCAATAGTTTTTATTTGGTATCAACCGATGATTTTTTTTTTATTTAACTCTAGATTTTTGTATGTGACACACATTCTGTTATTTCCTTTTCTTATCCATTTCCTAGAGATTGATACATTTAAGACTGATCAACTTATTAAATTAAAGGAAAACTAAATCTGAATTACCCTTACTTTGAGATAAAATTCTGTCCAGAGATTTCAGCGATGATGCATGGCCTTGTCCTTTGCTGACCTGGTGACTAGCTGGAAGTGAATCTGCCATGTCTGTTACCCATTCATAGGTGTACGTGTAATCATCACTAACAGTAGTGACATGGTCTGTTGGTCTCGTTCTCTTTTCTAAAACGTACAGAAAAGAATTATTAATGACTATTCAGTAAAATAGATATTCAACAGGGCTCAAGAATCAAGAAATTCCAGTTACAGGGTAGGTTCCAACGAAAACAAGTCTTGGTACCATTTTAATCAAATCACTTGTTTTTGTGGTTCCAATTTGACAAAGTACGAGTCCTCCCATTAATACATAGATATCATACAGAAATAGCTGTAACTATTAATTGATTGAAATATATTCTATTGGGTCTTCACACATTGCCTTTGTCATTCCAATTAACTTTTTTTTCATTAAACAGAAAAACACATTCTGGTGTATAGATGAAGATCGATTTATCAAAAACAAAAACAAAAATTCATTGAATTAATCAACTAGATAAAATTTCTGTTTGTGGCATATACTTTTGCAACAACAAATATAGTAGTTTTTACACTTTTCACATAATTTTAATTGCATGTCTTTTGACTTTTAATTCTTATGACACTATTTTTGTCTTCTCCCTTTTTAATCCTTCCTTAACACTACAAACCGTTGTTTTCCTCCACATGTTCTGTCTCTGACTTATCTAGTACAGGTGAATGTACTGACAGTCTGGGGACAAACACATTTGGCATTGACACTCTAGGTGCTGCTTGGATGTGGTCAGTCTCATCCTCTGCGCTAGATTCCTCAACTTTCTCTTCCATTACCTCCTCAGCACTCAGGTTCCACACAGAGTACTCGGGCATCTTGTTGTATCCTGATTTAATACCCATTAAATATAAGAAATGATTAGATAATAAACTACTAGTCAATGTAAAAGATATTCACAATTAAAAACCAAGAATTTAAATATTTCATCCATTTTATCAGGATGACCTGTTGGAACACACAGCATTGACAATTAAATCAGAGCACTCCAATTTTATTGTTTGGTACAGCAATGTTCTACCACTGCAGGATAAAACAATAGGGCTGTAACGATATATCGATACTACGATAAATGTCGTCGTACATAACCGCGATACGATACACGATACGTAAACTTAGTATCGCGATACCTTAAATTACTTACTATAAACGAGTTGTCGCCCTTTGCGCGCTCTCTAAACCTACTACAAAAAGCAACATGGCCGAGAGGAGGAAACTTGCCTCACCACCTGCAACATTGAAGTCGCCCGTTTGGTGACAATTTGGATTCCCATACGAAAACAGTTGACGGGAAAGAAACAGTAAACAAACATGTTTAAAGATCTAAACAAATTTAAACATTAAATTCTGGAAAGCAAAAATTATCTTATTGTTTTGTAATTTTGTGAAATCATTTTATGTATCGAGATACATATCGTATCGTGGGTCCTGTATCGAGATGCGTATCGTATCGTGAGGGAAAGTATCGTTACAGCCCTATAAAACAATACACACTCTGGTGCCAATTAACATAGATTGTTGATTAAACAAGTAAACAAAGTTATATCTTTTACAACAAGAGTATTGTGAGGTGTAACATTAATATACACCCATTGCCTTCTTGTGTTATATACTATCTTGCAATGAAATAGACATCACCTTAGGAGTGGTTAGGTGGCATATCTTCATCTCTCACTAGAATGGCAATGTTTAAATTTCTAAAAGTATCAGGAGTTAGTCTCCAACTAATTAAATACAACTTGATATCATGATTATAAAGTCTATCAAGTTTCATCAAAGAAATTGGTAGAAAACTGCAGAAGATTTAAGAAATGGCAACAACTCTTGCAAAAATAATTGAATCAATATGCATCTCTGGACATCAACACTTTATTTCATGGTTATGAATCCTACAAAGTTTCAAAGAAAATACTGAAAAACCTGGTAAACAAATGGCAAAAAACTTTTGGAAAAAGAATTAAATAAAAATGCTCAAAAGGGAAACGTTACATTATAAAATCCATGGAATATTTCATGTTTTAATCAAGATTTAAAAATAGAGTTACAACATGTCTAATACCTGGAACTTTCCTATCAGGATGGTGCACATTCTCGTTGGTCATTTTTGGCATCAGCAGAGATATTTTTTCTTGCCCTGCATTAAAATAAAATAGCTGATGCATATTTCAAACATAGATTTATCACAATCAGCATACTGCAAAATCACATTAATAATTCATTTCCAGTTACATTTAAAAACTGAATTAATATATCAAATTTTCCACACACAAAAAAAAAATGCTTCAATTTTTATGTCTAGGAACACTTCAGATTTGTATCTAGTTACTTACATGTTAATTCCTGGTCTCGCCTCGGCAGCTCAATACTATCCTCACTGTCACTACCTCTTATCTTAGCCTTCACCCACATTTGATTGGACTGCTCAAGCCCATGTTTAGGGGTGGACTTCATTTGCTGAATTGATTGATTTTCTTCTTTTCTTTGCTTTGTTTTTTCCTGAGTATCAATTAAATTCAGAATGAATAGCATTATTTATGTCTAGAAAAGCATCTTTATAAAGCTATTATCATTTTAGATTTAATTGAACTGACAGAATTTCTATTAAGTTTTAATGACATAATTTTCATAATAATCTAACATCATTCTGAAGAAGAAAAATACTAAAATATCAGCCTGTCCTGGAATACATGACCATGCAGAAGCTATTGTTATAATAGGAGGACATCTCAGAAACATTCTGAAACTATTTTTTTCAATGTCTTCTATTATCAGTTTTAAATAATCAAATCATGATATCCAATTGGAAGCAAAATTCTAGTTGCAGAATCCAGACTTCTCTTTCTCACCTTTGAAGCTGTTTTTGTCTGGTTCTTTGCATTGCTTCGTCTAGCAGGTCTCCTTGTCTGTTTTTGTATATGAGTACCACTGCTTTTTCTTCCTTGTGTTGCACTAGATACTTTCCTGAAGGTTATGTAATAGATATAATGATATTGATTTGTATATAAATCCATGCACTTATATTTAGAAGTAGAAACTCCTTTTCCATTTTTGGCCCTTAATTCATAACAGCAGGAATTACTTATCCTGTGTTGTTACTGAAGTGGAATTATTTCCTTGTACTCAATACATCTTTGAACATTAAATACCACCTAATCGCTTTTTGGGTTCTGTGGTTCAAATTTGTCTCAAAACTGAACAGACACCATTGATGGCAGAGTGATTTGAGCTGCCCGCTGCCTAATGATTGAGCCCATGCATTGGAAAAACGATGAAAGTATTTAAAGACAGTTATTCTGATACAAAAACCTGTCAGCATTTGTAATTAATATAAATTATAAGCTTTATTTACCTTTTATTGTCTTTGACATTTTTAATGTCATCAGAATCATCTGAAAAAAAAAATAAATCAATTGCATTTTATCTTTCAATTTTGAATCTTTAAAAAGTACATCATATTTTGTATCTACTTATGTTTTATTAAGGTCACAGTAACCGAGTCAAAATTGACAAAATACTTGGTATTTTCATCTAATCAATATCATTTCATTTAATCAATATCATTTCATTTAATCAATATCATTTCATTTACAGCACATTAATTTTGTACCAATTACCTACCAAGGTATCACATCTTTTAGACAGTATATACTAGTGTACACAACCCAACTGAAAAGAAATTCAAAATAATGTATTTCCAACCAGACAAACTGAAATTGCCGACGTTAACAGCTGGTGCTTTGCTCTGTTTCTTTTGTAGAAGAATCCCTCTCTGTCTGTCTCGACTCTTTGTCCTACAGCCATAGGTCCTCAGGCCTGGATGTTCCGGGGAAAATATTGCTTTTGAATCCATAATACCAGTACCTGGATATCAATATGAAAATCATGGATGACAGATTGTACATGTGCATGATGTACAGAACAACAATTTATTTGCATTGTACATGAAGTAAAATATCATTTATAAAATGTTGACATTTTTTTTAAATGTGAAAAGATTAAAAGATTTCATTTCCAGCTATCACTCATCTATTACTATGTATCAGGTCCGACATTTTCCAGTCTGAACATCAAGTTGCGGAATTCTAATAGAACTTCAGAAGTGTTTCTAAATCTGCTTTTCTATTGTTATACTGGAGAGCACTAATTGCTAAAGTTCAAGATGTACAGGAGGGGCCAGTTAATCACTTGTCACTTGAATTTTTTCATTAACCCTCCCAAAAGGATTTTCTTTCTATGATCTTGAGCTGTTAACAAATCATGAGATTTTGCATTTTATAAACTAGTAAGATTTTTCTTGATCATCCAGACAGTAGAGTGTTAAGCAGACAAGTATATCCAAATGTGATGTTTACAATTTAGGCACTCACAAAATTAACTTTTATTTTAGCATGCTCTTTATGATCAGTGCATGCTGGTTATACCGTCATAGACGTTTATATACATTTGTACAATGTACTTTTCATTAAATTAATGAATTTGTTTCTTCCCTGTAAAGAGTAGTACAACTCATTTGTTGGCTCACTGGGCTCCTGGATGTCAAAAGTTGAGGACACCATTCATAGGTCTGTGGGGTGGCGCAATGAAAAGTGCACACACCTTTCACCAAGGCGCCTTGGATTTTAATCTATACCTTAGCATGAAAAGGTCATCCGATCACTTGGGTTTTCCAGAAGATATTTGGTGCTCTTTCATCTAGGACAGGACAACAATGTTATACAATATACAGGTTACTGATCAAGTGATGTGCATCATATAGACATTTCTAGAGACAAAGTAATTCTAGCTGAATATATATATATTACCCGGGACATATAAATACAGTCAAACCTCGATGATTCGAACTTCGTTGATTCAAATTTCTCGCTGTATCGAACTTTTTACTTGGTCCCAAATTTCCTCACTATATAACGCTACTAACGAACCCGTGTATGATTCAAATTTTTATAAATCGAAGTTTTCGATGTATCAAACTTTTTTCATGGCCCATTAGCTATGATAGTATAGGTAATTGACATCTCATGATTCGAACAAAAAGTTTACCTGTACTGACCACAGGACAGGTGTTTGTCGTGACCCCCTGTGGCAAGAGTTCACACCCCTCCCACAAATGCCCTGACTGACAATTGGGATAACTAACAATAGCATGTGTTGTCACTCCCGATCATGGGGTTAATTAATAATCAGACTAAATTGATAGATAAATGGTATATTTAGAAGCCATGGCATTTAATCACTCCGGTAAACCATACCGGTAGTCGTCTTTGACGATCTCCGCCGCCATTGAAATCAGCGGTTGGTGAGTAAATTTTACGGAACAGTAAAAAAAAAGCAGATCAATTTTAAACACAAACAATTAGCGATGTCTTCACTCATATTCAATGTGTCACGTTTCAAACTTATACATAAATATCCATGTAAATCGGTTATTTGTCATTCAAGCATGCATTCTCCAACTGATCGGCATTCCGTATTTTATATGCACATAACGTAAACACATGTGCCTATAGCAGCAAAAACGTTAACGTAAGTGTGCAATGTACTTTTGTTTTATCTATAAGCCGGGATATAAGTGCTTTGTAACATATACATAGTTTGTTTAATTAAAAAATGCTAAGGTATATTGATGAAAAGTATTTTTATTTTGTTGGGTTTGGGGTAAATTAACTAAACATTTTGATGTGAGCCTGACAGGCGACGATCAACACAAAGACACCCCGATGACATATAACGTTAACAGATATGGTCATTATCAAGAAAACATTGATCTATTGTCAACCATGAATAATTCAAAGTCCCGCTGTTTCGAAGTTTTTCTGTTAGTGCCTTGAACTTCGAAACATCGAAGTTTGACTGTAAATAGAGTACACATGGTTAGAGTGTCTGAAAATATAAGCTTTATTTTGGCAAGGGTAAAGAAAGTTAAAAGTGACGATACTTGGCGAGGATAATAAGAATTATAGACTATATATAGCTACCAGTTCCATAATGTGCAGCGTTATTTACACACGACATTTGCGTTTTATACAAAGTGGGAGATGACATTTATGTTAACCAATGTCAAATATCTGTACAGTACTAGTTTATATCATGTACATGTACCTCAGCTAGCTACGGCAGTACGGGTAACGATTTGAGTGGTGTCAAACTCAAAGGCGACAGTCACCCCTGTGCATTGTTGGAGTACAAGCACTTGTCATCACAGTCTAGGGGATCACGAGACAATTCTAACTTAATGACATGTGGATAAGTTTACCAAATGCTTAAATGGGACTTCTTCATTCAATTCCTTTTCGTCTGTCCTAACATTTCCCCTGTAACCGCCGGACTAGTACAAGCAACTCTCGGGTCTTCCTCCAGGTATCCACTTCCGGTAGCAATAAAAGACGAATTTTGATTGGCTGCCATCGGAAGAAAATTTCTATCGGCGATTTTCATTGGTCAACCTCAAAAAGAGTGTTTTTTACCAGACGACATCTCGAAGTAGGAAAGGCGCTAGGATACAAACTCGTTAAAAAGTAACCATAGAAGAATTGATATAATCTTATTACATGCAAAGTTTAATTTTGCTAAAAATGCAATCATTTCTTCTCGGAGTCGTGTGTTACACTCTCTTATTTAAAATAATAGGTTCCAAATTGTCTATTGAGGAGCTCACTCTTATCACGATGCCACTGGGAATACTTGCTGCCGTGTTGTTAGCGTCATTGCTTCTGATAATTTCTGTGGTTTGTATATCATGCTTTAATAGATGTGTTCAAAATGGTCGCAGTTACGATAATTGCCAATGAGGTATACTGTATTTCAATATAATTCGTTAGTTATAATCTCTACTTAAAATTCATTGTTTTACAATATAGACTCTAGCAAAATTTGATAAAAAAAAATACCAATACGGTAGAATAGTCATGATCATAGATGTACTTGATCAAAAATTTTATTAGATGCAACAATTTCAGTAACCCCGAACAACCACCTCCCCAGTTCAGATTGGTCACCTTTCATGTTAATTGTATGTAAACAGAAAGTAGGATTAATCAAAGTGGCGAATGGACATAAAGGAGTGATGGTGTTTGAAGAAGGAATTAAGGAATATTTCCGATATATGTTTTTAAGATTTAATATACAAGTGTATATTTAAACTGTTAAATACTTCTTTTCAACAGTAAAGGTTTTAGATAATTTGCTTTTTAAGGGACTACTGCGAGAAAACATTTATTGGCAATGAACAGCTTTTCACCAGCACAACATGTACCTACTACACCCTCCTTGAGACACCATGAACATGACTGGTGGGAGTCGCCTTATGCTGTTGTACCAGAAACAGGTGACCCTCTTGAGAATCCAGGTGATGAAAGGATATGTTTACTACAGCAAGTGTCGAACATCAATTTATCATAGAATAAAAAATAAATAAAAAAAAATGAAAAGATAATGAAAGAAATAAAGTAGAAATATGTGAACGCAACTAGCGAATCCATTCCAAAGATGTATTATTCGTTTGTACAGGGACGCCTGCAATATTGGTACCACGGACTCCACAGCATCCCGTTCCTAGGTCTCTCTGGAGTACACCTCTACATGAGGATAGGGGCACAACACCTACATTCATGACTCCTTTATCTTCAACAACCCCCACCCTCACATCATTACCAAGGACCACACCTAGACCATTTCCGAGAGCAATGTTCTTCCCGTGCGCCCATACATGGGATCACACCAATCCCTTCAGGAACGCCACCCCGTGGCAGTTGTTGCAAAACTCTCCGACAGCCATCACATCGGGGTAGATTTCTCTTTTATTTTGCCAATTGTCCACCTCTTATAGATGTATAGAAACTATAAAATATCGACAAGGGTGTATTTTTCATCACAAATTTGAGTTAGCAAGGTTTGCCTTTGTCATTTATTCGTTTAGAATACAGTATTTGTAAAAGTTCTTAAAGTGGAATTAAGTATATCTATATAGAAACATTTAAACACTAGGTAACAATCTAAAATGAACATTAATATATAAAGGACTCATTTGGTGATGAAAATAAGGATTTTGGAGACGTGTACTTGAGAACATTGAAAACAAACTAATGGTTTTACAGGTGAAAAAATACTTTAGACACGAGAGAATGTTACCTAATATATTCCGAGAGTGTACAAAGAAACACATGTTCCCAGAGATTTGCGTCATTTTATCAAATGTTAAGATAATCCACTAAACGTCTGAAATTGACCTATCCTAATAACCAGTCGAGAGGTGAAGGTGTCCTGACACTTTATCACTATCCCTCCACCTCTGTGTCGCGAGTTCGAGGCCCCCATGGGGCAGCTGCCCGATACTGAATATAGGCCGGTGGACTCCGGCTTTTCTCCACCTCCAAAATCTGGCACGTCCTCAAATGGCTCTGGCTGTTAATATGACGTTAACTAAAATATTAAAACCAAACGATGAACAGATTAAATCTGACTGCATTCCATCAAAGTCCCACCGTTTGGTTGTTATACGAGTTTTCCCAGTCCATCAAAGTATGTATGATGTCAGCACACTTAGTTCTAAACTAAACACTTCTTTTTTCACTTTATTTAAGGCGGGGAGCAAATAGTTCCATCTACGCCAAAGCTTGACGAAGCGGCTACTCCAACATCTCAATATTGGATATCAACGATAGAAGACAGGCGACAAAGTCCTGGGAGTAGAACACCAAGAGTTTTGTTGTCACCTCATGTTCCATCCACCAGTTACAGACATTTAGACCTGTTTAATGGGGACGACTACTTTGACTGAGAACGATGCCAAACTTAGTATCAAGAGTGTGACCCAGACAATTCGTTCTTGTGTACGAGTTTGTAGGTCACTGTGGAAATAAAACATTTTCCGGGATGATTTCTCAGTTTTTGTTTTATTATACCCCCGCAACGAAGTTGGGGGGGGGGGGGGGGGGGGGGGGGGGGGGGGATGTGTACTGGAATCAGGTTGTCTGTCCGTCCGTCCGTCCGTCTGTCTGTAAACACATTTTGTCGGGACAACTCCTCCTAAACCGATGGGCCGATTCCAAGGAAACTTCACACAGATATTAATGATCATGTGTAGATGTGCATGCCACTTTCTTTTTCTCAAAATTATAGTTGTTATGGCAATTGGCACTATAAACAAGTTTTCCGATTAGAACCATAACTTTAAGTTTGTCTGGACAACTCCTCCTTAACCGAAGGGCCAATTTCAATGAAACTACACAAATATAGAGGACCATGTGTAGATGTGCATGCCACTTTCTTTTTCTTCAAAATTATGGTTGCTATGGCAACTGGTCACTATAAACAGGTTTTACGATAAGAACCATAACTTTAAGTTTGTCCGGACAACTCCTCCTAAACCGAAAGGCCGATTTCAATGAAACTTCACACAAATATAGAGGACCATGTGTAGATGTGCATGCCATTTTCTTTTTCTCAAAATTATGGTTGCTATGGCAACTGGTCACTATAAACAGGTTTTCTAATTGGAACCATAACTTTAAGTTTGTCCGGACAACTTCTCCTAAACCGAAGGCCGAATTCAATGAAACTTCACACAAATATAGAGGACCATGTGTAGATGTTCATGCCACTTTCTTTTTCTCAAAATTATGGTTGCTATGGTTACTGGTCACTATATTACTGGGTTATCTTAGTTAGCCTCTTATTCAATCTAATTAAAATCTAGATGGTCATTCTCACTATGTTACATGAACATCTAACAACATCCCATAAGGGGTCACGTCGGGACGACCTTTTGGATTAGCCAATCAAATGGCTACTTCCAGAATCTTGGAAGTGAATTGCATGTGTCCGAATTAGCATGACTAGAGTGCATAACTTGCATAATCTGTCAATATGTTTCAAGTCATTTCGTTACAGAGAGCATAAAGATACATATTAATATATGCTGTGCCGAGATGGTTTGCTTCAGATGAATGCTGTGACGAAATGACTTGCTTCGATGACATCGACAAATTGACAATTCGCCCAGAGTGTGAAATACACATATCTCAAAGGTCATCACATCGTGACCCCTTATGCGATATCGTGAGATGTTCATGTAACGTAGTGATAATGACCATCCAGATTTTAATAAGATTGCCTCTTATTAACAGTTCCAATTCACCATTGACTCGTGCAGATCGCGGGGGTATTAGTCAGCCATCCGGGCGACAGTTCTAGTTTAATATCGATTGCAATAGAAATTGCATGAGGCATTCTATATAAGATCATAAGGTTTAGACACCTTACGTAATATTGTTTTCCAAACGTGTAAGTTTTGCTCCCTCGTCCTACATGTGTATGCCATCTAGTTGTTTATGACATGCGATGAAAATTGAATTTGATGCAGATGAAATAAAGAAAATTAAAGTCTGGTATGAAAATATATGATTAACTCTGTTGATATCAATTACTGATATTGATAAGAAGTCTTCCGAATATGAAAATGTGATTTCAAATTGTCATCTAAGACGTCCTGAAGCGATATGATAGAAGCCACTGAGCAATCATTGTTCAGAAATCTTTCATATTTGAATATAGTCTATAGGTACACGCCGTATCTTTATCAGATTTCACATGTGGGTTCCCTTGGTTTCTAGACGTACATTTTAAATTTTGAGAGTGACTCAGAAAACAAAC
Source organism: Pecten maximus (assembly GCF_902652985.1). NCBI lineage: Eukaryota > Metazoa > Mollusca > Bivalvia > Pectinida > Pectinidae > Pecten > Pecten maximus. Next base: position 11,932,207 of record NC_047017.1, on the reverse strand, counting down.
TGGCCGACAGGTGTCTTTTTTTTATTCTAACAGTTGAAGTTTGTTACCGTTATTTCACAGAACGTATTCAATGGATATTTTTCAAATTTCATATGTATGTAGGTTTTTTTTATCCTGGTCTCTTGTGTATCTTAAATTTTGACAGTTGAAATTTCTTATCTTATCTTATGTCGGTTCGTCTAGTACATTTTTGTAATTTGAATTTGTATAATGTGAACCACTTGATTAAAGTGTCATGGAAATCTATTTTCAGCATGAAGATAACCCTGTGTCACACGAGATCTCGTCAGGTCACATATTTATATGTGTTGACATGTATGCCTGTTAGTCGGCCCATATATCAGATTTATAAAATGCCAATAAAACATCAGAAAACTTTTTGTTTCTTTCTTAAATTTCATGATTAAGAGAAAGAATTTAAAAAAGAAGAGAAAATGTCAGTCTTGCAGAGATCCGATAATTGTCATTTGATGATAGGGTCAAGCTTCCTGTTTGATCTCGATATCCTGTCTGATATCAACCATTTTGATGGCAATAATTTATCTTTTAGATAAGTTTTTGCCCATCAACAAATGGTAGGACATTCAAATCGCAATTTCTCGTTGATCCGTCCGTACTCTCTCAACATCCTCATGTGGTGCATTCAGCGATTCAATGCGTCAAAATATATTCGTTACCTATATAGGAGACGAAATTCGTCATTAAGTCTCACTGTACGTGTATTTTTTAGCGAAAGAATGAACGGAAATTAAAACAAATGTTGAAATTACAAGCAACACGTTCACAGACAAAACACCACTCCCCAAAAGTCGATCTCGCCTGGCCATCAGTAGGCAATCTTTGTTGTAACTATTTTTTGAGATCGAAGTACTAAAATCATCTTAATTTTTGACAGATGAAGTTTGCCTAGTTATCGCATTAAGTACTGGAAGGCTATTTCTCAAACTTTATATGTAGCTTCAGCTTGGTCCCAAGTGGTGCCCATTTAATTTTGAGACTAATAAAAAAAAAAAAAACAATTGACAGACAGACTGCCATTTTGTATTTTGAGAGCTTAAGTTTGTTATCGCTATTTCTCACTTTTAGAACACAATCATTAACATTAAAAATTGTATGATGCCGTTCTAAAGAAGAAAATTCGAATTAGGTCCTTCTTAGATTTCGTATAACTTTCCCTTGTTATCAAAGTGTTAAGAGGAAAAGGGGAAAGTAGAAAACAAGAAATATCTTTAAACAAGAAATATCTTTAAAAAAGATAAACGGCATAGTTTTAATGCTGGTGGTTATAATATAAAACTGCTGGTGAAATAAATGAACGAACTAATGTGTTTCAGCACAGATAACAAAATTATATCAGTTTCAATCATTTTTGGTGATAATAGGACTGCATTCGGATTTGAATCAGGAATATAATTTTATTAATGTGTCATTTGAAAAGATACATCCACTTATTTAGCTTGCATTCAATCTTAACTTTGTTTCGTGTTTAACTGCATATCTGCATTTTGCATTGACCGCTACATTGACCAATCACATACTTCATCTTGACCAGTAACGCCACCTATCGCGTCATATCCGGGCAAAAAGAATATTATACGGCTATGCCGAAAAAGATAAACGGCATAGTTTTAATGCTGGTGGTTATAATGTAAAACTGCTGGTGAAATACATTAACGAACTAATTAATTAATGCGTTTCAGCACAGATAACAAAATTATATCAGTTTGAATCATTTTTGGCAATATAATTTTATTAATGTGTCATTTAAACATTCAATCTTAATTTTATTTCGTTTTAACTGCATGTCAGCATGTCCGGGGCCAAAATAATATTATACGGTTATGCCGAAAAACATTCTTACATAGAACCAATAAATAGCAAAACGACACCTCGTACAACAACCCCGTCTTCTTCAGGTAATTCTCAGTACTTCCAGGACTTTGATTTCATTGTCACGCACTTGTCATTTTTATCAACACAGTTATCTCCCTTGTGGCGCTTCACTTCGAGTTACTAGTTACCAAAATGGACGACGTTTTCTGAAAGCCAGACAAATCTTGAAGAATGGGTGGACGAACCGGGAATGCAGGTTGCTATCAGTGTAGTATAGTCAAAGTTACAAAATTATAGGCAATATCTACTTATTTAACATCTACAATGCATTTAATTCAAATGCAGAATGAGATTGTCCGACTCTATTTACATTCATAACGTGTAAAAACTTGTTGGTTATATTCCCGTCGATTTCTAACCAAAACACATTCATTATTCATGTCTTCTGTCCGACGCTGTCCATGTCTTTGTTTTCTGTATCGTTAATATCTCTAACTATGCTGTGGAGAGTAACGCATTAAGTAATGTACATGATAAATAGAAACGGGAGAGAGAGACGCGTACGTTTAGATATAAATACTGATTTATAAAGATAAATATGGCAGTATCAGGTAGGCTTACATACATATGTACATGTACAGTATAAACGTACTTTGTATATAAGCTTGATCTAATTATAAGAGTAGTGTA